>NC_053391.1:274918568-275234591 GCF_905171765.1 Bufo bufo | reverse complement strand
TCTCCTTCATGGTCAAATAGCCCTTACTTTCAAAGTTTTCCCAATTTTTCGGCTGACTGACT
Organism: Bufo bufo; assembly: GCF_905171765.1. Taxonomy (NCBI): domain Eukaryota; kingdom Metazoa; phylum Chordata; class Amphibia; order Anura; family Bufonidae; genus Bufo; species Bufo bufo. Next base: position 275,234,529 of record NC_053391.1, on the reverse strand, counting down.
GACCTTCATTCCTTAAAGTAATGATGGCCACTTGTTTTTCTTTACTTAGCTACTTTTTTCTTGCCATAATACAAATTCTAACAGCTATTCAGTAGGACTATCAGCTTTGTATCCACCTGACTTCTCCTCAACGCAACTGATGGTCCCAACCCCATTTATAAGGCAAGAAATCCCACTTATTAAACCTGACAGGGCACACCTGTGAAGTGAAAACCATTTCAGGGGACTACCTCTTGAAGCTCATCAAGAGAATGCCAAGAGTGTGCAAAGCAGTAATCAAAGCAAAAGGTGGCTACTTTGAAGAACCTAGAATATGACATATTTTCACACTTGTTTGTTATGTATAGAATTCCACATGTGTTAATTCATAGTTTTGATGCCTTCATAGTCATGAAAATAAAGAAAACTCTTTGAATGAGAAGGTGTGTCCAAACTTTTGGTCTGTACTGTATATATATATCATATCATATTTTTTCACTCCATAAAACACACTTGATTCACCCAAAAGTGTATGTGTGGGGGCGGGGGGTGGCAGCCTGATTCTAACCACAACAGTACCATATGTCACAATGGAACACAAAGTACATCATAATAGTGACAACCACATTACCCAATAAATATTAGCCAGATTGCCCCCATGAGTGCCACCCACATTGCAAGCCACATTATATGCACATCTCCTCTCCTCCTCACAGTATATACACAGTTCCCCGCTGACTTTATGTACACAGCTCCTCTGCTCACAGTTTATACACAGCTCCTCCACTCACCATATATACATATCTCCCCACTGACTGTATATACACATCTCCTCCGCTAACAGTATATACACAGCTCCCCACTGACTGTATATACACAGCTCCTTCGCTCACAGTATATACACAGCTCCCCACTGACTTTATGTACACAGCTCCTCCACTGACGGTATATACACAGCTCCCCTCTGACTTTATATGCACATCTCCTCTGCTCACAGTATATACACAGCTCCCCACTGACTTTATGTACAGAGCTCCTCTGCTCACAGTATATTAGGGTGACCACGTGTCCCGGATCGCCCGGGACAGTCCCGCATTTGGAGAGTCTGTCCCGGGTCCCGGTCACCCTCATTCCGGGACAATGCAGTGTCCCGGAATGACCTGAACTGCCGACCGCTTCTGTGACAGTCACCTCTTTATACTATGCGATCGCCGAATCAGATCGGCATCGCATAGTACTGTCCTGTGTGTGTGTGGCTCCTCCCCTGCCTTGCTGCGCGGCTGAGTAGCGTGACCGCGACCGCGTGATCTTATACTCGCATGACGTTGGCCTGGCCGTGATCTCTACTGTGCCTGTAACTGTGCGGCCGTTATCAGCATTAAAGAGGACAAAATGTAAGTTTAACTTTGCAATGAATAATGATGTCTGCCTCTTCTTTGGGTTTAGGGCAGCAAACGAGCCAGTTAATGTGTGCAGAAATACTGAAAAATGCACAGGCAGTTTTTTTTTTTGCCAGTCTCAAGTATAAGTTTGACGAAATGCACTTGTGAAAGTAAGTGTCCCTGAATGGCAGTTAGGAAATGTGGTCACCCTACAGTATATACACAGCTCCCCACTGACTGTATATACATATCTCCTCAGCTCACAGTATATACACAGCTCCCACCTGACTCTATATACACATCTTGCAGCGTCCTGAAACACACTGCTTAATATTGTGCTTGTGTTTCATGAAAATGTGCTTGTGCCTGAGTTTCATAAAGTTGCATAGGCAGGGGGAGGTTCTAACAAACCTCCCAGGGCTGACTCCACCCTTCTCTCTGAGAGGAGAAGAAGAAGGTGAGTGAGTGAGGAAAAAGCTGCACTTCATCAGCCATTTTGGAGAGTTATCTAAACTCCAAAGTTAGTTCCATGTACCAGCCCATAGAAGGGAAAGATTACAGGAGATCTAGGCAACCCAGAGAGAGAGTGAGAATATTGGCAAAGGAAGGCAATTGTCGTTTATCAGGCTCTAGCCTCCTATGCATCTGGTGGAGAGATTCTAAGCTACCAGCTGCCCACCATAACCAAAGACAGAAAGACCACCTGTCAGGAGATAGTATTCCTAGAGAAGATACAGAAGTATATGACTATAAAGCACAACAGAGATAGTGCATCCCTCCAGCCTGGAGAAACAAGGGATTGATTGTTGTAGAGGAAAACTACTCGTTATGCAACTTCTACCTTGTAGAAGCTGCCTTGCTGTAAATGACTTTTGCGCACATTGATGACCTTTGGATCAGCTTCAGTAAAGTACTGGGAATTTGTTAAGAGAACTAGTCTCCTTATTGTGCGAACTTATCACCTATTTGCACCTTACGGTGCTGGCGTCACGAACACCAGGGACCCTGCCTCCACGGCACCTTAAAAACCACACCACCAAGGGCACCTCAACCACCATCTGGTGGGAGTCCCTGTACAACACAGTGTGCCCCGAAGGAACTGTTGCTGTCCTTCCATTCACTGCACGCCGCCCCAGGGAGTTCTAGAGAACTGTGAGTAAACTAATACTACCCCCATCGGCCCACCATAACTCACATATTGCCCCTGCGGCCCGGTCACTGCAATCTCCTCTGCTCACAGTATATACTCAGCTCCCAACTGACTGTATATACACATCTTCACTCACAGTATATACACAGCTGCTTGATGAGTATATACTGTGTAACATAGACAGGTCCCATAAACATACATTGGATCTTCCAGTACATCTGCAAAAGTTGCAGGTTTCGTATCATGAGGGGCAGGTCATGGGCATAAGCTGCAGTGCTATTAATTTCATCCTCTGTATCAGTAATAAGTTAAATAAGTTGAGATAAGTTCAGTTAAATAAGTTAAATATTTCAAACTATTTGTATCTACAGTATTTGTTCTAAGTCAGTATGCACCCTATTTGATAATGGGTCTTTTATAGTGAGGATGGGTTTTCTGCAGTTTTCTGGACACATAAGAATGGCTAAGAGGAAGATTATCTTATTCCCCCAATGGTAAAACATATGTTTCACTTCATTGCACTGAAGAAAATGTGTTTAGGAGGCTTTGTGTGTCCAACTGCACATGGACCAGTTGGGCCTTGAAAAGATTACCATGAAGCTCTTGAAACTGGGCAATGATTCTCTTATGTTTCATAATTACATAACTAATCACATGACCCCTCATCCCTTTGGAAGTGGCCCATAGCAGGGTGATATCATCCAATCTTCCACCTAGCAGTGTTCTTGATGAAGTCACCGTCTCTGATTTTACAGGCTAGGGCAGTGCTAAAGTCCGCCCATTAGTGCAGGTAACGTCACTGGGAACACTGCTACGCCTAGCTTTCCCCATGGATAACCTGGTACCTCACCAGATCTCCAAAAAATGCCTTTGCACTGCTCCGATGCTCAAGAACCTGGACAACCCCTTTTTTGTTTCAAGGAAATCAATCACTTCTACACATTGTTTGCTACTATATCTGAGTAAAATAAAATGCTTACAGAATGCAAGTCCTGTAGCAAGAGGAAAACATGGTCTGGTGACCACTAAATTTGTGCAGTAAAAATACTCAGAGTATTCAGAGCAGACGCAATGAAATTTAAAAACATTTAAAGTTAATCTGTCACCATAAAATACAATGCGATCTGCAGGCAGCATATTAGTGAGCAGGAGAAGCTGAGCAGATATATAGTTTTATGGGAAAAGATTTAGTAAATCTTTATATCTTTTTCAGTTTTTTTGTACATGGAGAGTTCTGAGTGATGGCATTTATGGGGGTTCTTAACCACCTCAGCCCCCAGTGCTTAAACACCCTGAAAGACCAGGCCACTTTTTACACTTCTGACCTACACTACTTTCACCATTTATTGCTCGGTCATGCAACTTACCACCCAAATGAATTTTACCTCCTTTTCTTCTCACTAATAGAGCTTTCATTTGGTGGTATTTCATTGCTGCTGACATTTTTACTTTTTTTGTTATTAATCGAAATTTAACGATTTTTTTGCAAAAAAATGAAATTTTTCACTTTCAGTTGTAAAATTTTGCAAAAAAAAACGAGATCCATATATAAATTTTGCTCTAAATTTATTGTTCCACATGTCTTTGATAAAAAAAAAATGTTTGGGTAAAAATAAAATGGTTTGGGTAAAAGTTATAGCGTTTACAAACTATGGTACAAAAATGTGAATTTCCGCTTTTTGAAGCAGCTCTGACTTTCTGAGCACCTGTCATGTTTCCTGAGGTTCTACAATGCCCAGACAGTACAAACACCCCACAAATGACCCCATTTCGGAAAGTACACACCCTAAGGTATTCGCTGATGGGCATAGTGAGTTCATAGAACTTTTTATTTTTTGTCACAAGTTAGCGGAAAATGATGATTTATTTTATTTTTATTTTTTTTCTTACAAAGTCTCATATTCCACTAACTTGTGACAAAAAATAAAAAGTTATATGAACTCACTATGCCCATCACGAAATACCTTGGGGTCTCTTCTTTCCAAAATGGGGTCTGTTGTGGGGTAGTTATACTGCCCTGGCATTCTAGGGGCTCAAATGTGTGGTAAGGAGTTTGAAATCAAATTCTGTAAAAAATGACGAGTGAAATCCGAAAGGTGCTCTTTGGAATATGGGCCCCTTTGCCCACCTAGGCTGCAAAAAAGTGTCACACATCTGGTATCTCCGTATTCAGTAGAAGTTGGGGAATGTGTTTTGGGGTGTCTTTTTACATATACCCATGCTGGGTGAGATAAATATCTTGGTCAAATGCCAACTTTGTATAAAAAAATGGGAAAAGTTGTCTTTTGCCAAGATATTTCTCTCACCCAGCATGGGTATATGTAAAAAGACACCCCAAAACACATTCCTCAACTTCTCCTGAATACAGAGATACCAGATGTGTGAGACTTTTTTACAGCCTAGGTGGGCAAAGGGGCCCATATTCCAAAGAGCACCTTTCGGATTTCACTAGAATGCCAGGGCAGTATAACTACCCCACAAGTGACCCAATTTTGGAAAGAAGAGACCCCAAGGTATTCGCTGATGGGCATGGCGAGTTCATGGAAGTTTTTATTTTTTGTCACAAGTTAGTGGAATATGAGACTTTGTATGAAAAAAAATAAATAAAAAAATCATCATTTTCCACTAACTTGTGACAAAAAATAAAAAATTCTAGGAACTCGCCATGCCCCTCACGGAATACCTTGGGGTGTCTTCTTTCCAAAATGGGGTCACTTGTGGGGTAGTTATACTGCCCTGGCATTTTCCAGGGGCCCTAATGTGTGGTAAGTAGGTAAATGACCTGTGAAATCCGAAAGGTGCTCTTTGGAATGTGGGCCCCTTTGCCCACCTAGGCTGCAAAAAAGTGTCACACATCTGGTATCTCCGTACTCAGGAGAAGTTGGGGAATGTGTTTTGTGGTGTCATTTTACATATACCCATGCTGGGTGAGAGAAATATCTTGGCAAAAGACAACTTTTCCCATTTTTTTATACAAAGTTGGCATTTGACCAAGATATTTATCTCACCCAGCATGGGTATATGTAAAAAGACACCCCAAAACACATTCCCCAACTTCTACTGAATACGGAGATACCAGATGTGTGACACTTTTTTGCAGCCTAGGTGGGCAAAGGGGCCCATATTCCAAAGAGCACCTTTCGGATTTCACTCGTCATTTTTTACAGAATTTGATTTCAAACTCCTTACCACACATTTGGGCCCCTAGAATGCCAGGGCAGTATAACTACCCCACAAGTGACCCCATTTTGGAAAGAAGAGACCCCAAGGTATTCGCTGATGGGCATGGCGAGTTCATGGAAGTTTTTATTTTTTGTCACAAGTTAGTGGAATATGAGACTTTGTATGAAAAAAAAAAATAAAAAATCATCATTTTCCACTAACTTGTGACAAAAAATAAAAAATTCTAGGAACTCGCCATGCCCCTCACGGAATACCTTGGGGTGTCTTCTTTCCAAAATGGGGTCACTTGTGGGGTAGTTATACTGCCCTGGCATTCTAGGGGCCCAAATGTGTGGTAAGGAGTTTGAAATCAAATTCTGTAAAAAATGACGAGTGAAATCCGAAAGGTGCTCTTTGGAATATGGGCCCCTTTGCCCACCTAGGCTGCAAAAAAGTGTCACACATCTGATATCTCCGTATTCAGTAGAAGTTGGGGAATGTGTTTTGGGGTGTCATTTTACATATACCCATGCTGGGTGAGAGAAATATCTTGGCAAAAGACAACTTTTCCCATTTTTTTATACAAAGTTGGCATTTGACCAAGATATTTATCTCACCCAGCATGGGTATATGTAAAAAGACACCCCAAAACACATTCCCCAACTTCTACTGAATACGGAGATACCAGATGTGTGACACTGTTTTGCAGCCTAGGTGGGCAAAGGGGCCCATATTCCAAAGAGCACCTTTCGGATTTCACTCGTCATTTTTTACAGAATTTGATTTCAAACTCGTTACCACACATTTGGGCCCCTAGAATGCCAGGGCAGTATAACTACCCCACAAGTGACCCCATTTTGGTAAGAAGAGACCCCAAGGTATTCGCTGATGGGCATAGTGAGTTCATGGAAGTTTTTATTTTTTGTCACAAGTTAGTGGAATATGAGACTTTGTATGAAAAAAATAAAAATAAAAATAAATCATCATTTTCCACTAACTTGTGACAAAAAATAAAAAATTCTAGGAACTCGCCATGCCCCTCACGGAATACCTTGGGGTGTCTTCTTTCCAAAATTGGGTCACTTGTGGGGTAGTTATACTGCCCTGGCATTTTCCAGGGGCCCTAATGTGTGGTAAGTAGGTAAATGCCCTGTGAAATCCGAAAGGTGCTCTTTGGAATGTGGGCCCCTTTGCCCACCTAGGCTGCAAAAAAGTGTCACACATCTGGTATCTCCGTACTCAGGAGAAGTTGGGGAATGTGTTTTGTGGTGTCATTTTACATATACCCATGCTGGGTGAGAGAAATATCTTGGCAAAAGACAACTTTTCCCATTTTTTTATACAAAGTTGGCATTTGACCAAGATATTTATCTCACCCAGCATGGGTATATGTAAAATGACACCCCAAAACACATTCACCAACTTCTCCTGAATACGGAGATACCACATGTGTGACACTTTTTTGCAGCCTAGGTGGGCAAAGGGGCCCAAATTCCTTTTAGGAGGGCATTTTTAGACATTTGGATATCAGACTTCTTCTCACGCTTTGGGGCCCCTAAAATGCCAGGGCAGTATAAATACCCCACATGTGACCCCATTTTGGAAAGAAGACACCCCAAGGTATTCAATGAGGGGCATGGCAAGTTCATAGAAAAAAAAAAATTTTGGCACAAGTTAGCGGAAATTGATTTTTTTAATTTTTTTCTCACAAAGTCTCCCTTTCCGCTAACTTGGGACAAAAATTTCAATCTTTCATGGACTCAATATGCCCCTCAGCGAATACCTTGGGGTGTCTTCTTTCCAAAATGGTGTTATTTGTGGGGTGTTTGTACTGCCCTGGCATTTGAGGGTCTCCGCAATCATTACATGTATGCCCAGCATTAGGAGTTTCTGCTATTCTCCTTATATTGAGCATACAGGTAATGAGATTTTTTTTTTTCCGTTCAGCCTCTGGGCTGAAAGAAAAAAATGAACGGCACAGATTTCTTCATTCGCATCGATCAATGTGGATGAAAAAATCTCTGCCAAAAAAAGAAAAAGGAGGGGAAAGGCGTCTGCCAGGACATAGGAGCTCCGCCCAACATCCATACCCACTTAGCTCGTATTCCCTGGCAAACCAGATTTCTCCATTCACATCAATCGATGTGGATGAATAAATCATTGCCGGGATTTTTTTTTTTGCTGCAGCTAGTCGATCGGTTGGTCCACCTGAAAGGTAAAAAAAACAAAACAAAAAAGAAAAAACCAGGCCGCAACGCAATAAATGTATTAACTGTTGAACAGAACATAGAAACTTTTTTTTAACTTTTTTAACTGAACGTTTAACTTTTTTACTTACCGGTAATTATTTTTTTGTTTAGTTTTTTTCACCTTTATAGAACAAACCTCTCCTTCCCCATGGGACAATGTGCAAAGCGCAAATCGCCCAAAGATGTGGCGAAGTACGTTATGCACTTTATCCCAGGTGAAAGGAGAGGTTTGCAGCAGCTGTGAGTGAATGGGCCCTAATAGCCCTGTGTGCCTGTCCTGTGAGATGCAATCCCTATGCTAAGTGTACCTGTGTGTGGTACTTCCGGAAACACTCTCTATAGCATAGGGCAGGGTGGTCAGCACAGTCAAGACAGAAATAGCGGGTGTCACGCCTTATTCCACTCCTGCTACAGACACGACATCTTTTTCGGGGTGACGGTTGGGTTGAGGTACCAGGAACGACACTGGGGAAATGTCGCTCGTGTAGACGGCTAACTACACTGGTGGATGGGGCCACAGAACCTCCTGGGTAAAGGAGGTTCTCGATGATCTCTTCCTGGAATTTGAGGAAGGATCCTGTTCTCCCAGCCTTACTGTAGAGAACAAAACTATTGTACAGCGCCAATTGAATCAAATATACAGACACCTTCTTATACCAGCGTCTGGTTCTGCAGGAAACTAAATACGGAGACAACATCTGGTCATTGAAGTCCACCCCTCCCATGAGCGCATTATAGTCGTGGACACAGAGGGGCTTTTCAATGACACGGGTTGCTCGCTCAATTTGGATGGTCGTGTCTGCGTGAATGGAGGAGAGCATGTAAACGTCACGCTTGTCTCTCCATTTCACCGCGAGCAGTTCTTCGTTACACAAGGCAGCCCTCTCCCCCCTTGCAAGACGGGTGGTTACAAGCCGTTGGGGGAAGCCCACGCGACTAGTTCGCGCGGTGCCACAGGCGCAAATCCGTTCTAGAAACAAATGCCTAAAGAGGGCCACACTTGTGTAGAAATTGTCCACATAAAGATGGTACCCCTTGCCGAATAAGGGTGACACCAAGTCCCAGACTGTCTTCCCACTGCTCCCCAGGTAGTCAGGGCAACCGACCGGCTCCAGGGTCTGATCTTTTCCCTCATAGATCCGAAATTTGTGGGTATAGCCTGTGGCCCTTTCACAGAGCTTATACAATTTGACCCCATACCGGGCACGCTTGCTTGGGATGTATTGTTTGAAGCCAAGGCGCCCGGTAAAATGTATTAGGGACTCGTCTACGCAGATGTTTTGCTCAGGGGTATACAAATCTGCAAATTTCAGGTTGAAATTGTCTATGAGGGGCCGAATTTTGTGGAGCCGGTCAAAAGCAGGGTGGCCTCTGGGACGGGAGGTGGTGTTGTCGCTAAAATGCAGAAAACGGAGGATGGTCTCAAATCGTGTCCTGGACATAGCAGCAGAGAACATGGGCATGTGATGAATTGGGTGCGTGGACCAATATGACCGCAATTCATGCTTTTTTGTCAGGCCCATGTTGAGGAGAAGGCCCAAAAAAATTTTAAGTTCGGAAACTTGGACTGGTTTCCACCGGAAAGGCTGGGCATAATAGCTTACCGGGTTTGCGGTTATAAATTGTGTGGCATACCGGTTTGTCTCTGCCACGACTAAGTCCAAGAGCTCCGCAGTCAAGAACAGCTCAAAAAATCCCAGGGCCGAACCGATTTGAGCCGTCTCAACCCGAACTCCAGACTGGGCGGTGAAAGGGGGAACTACTGGTGCGGCTGAAGTTGGTGACTGCCAATCAGGATTTGCCAGCACCTCAGGGACTCTAGGGGGTCTACGGGCCTGTCTGTGCGGTGGCTGCGACGGGGTAACTAGTGCACGTGCCACCGTACCAGCTTCAACTGCCCTTCTGGTGCTCGCTACTTCACCAGGTTGTACGGCAGTGCTGGTACTAGGTCCAGGAAGGGCTGCGCTGCTGGTGTATGCCTCACCACGTGATCCGGCAGCGACAGCCCCACTCTGCTGCTCTTGAAGCGGATCCTGCGTAACCTGTGGTCTAGCGACACGGGGCCGGGTACGCCTGGTGCTGCCAGGGACCTCAACCTCCTCGTCCGAACTTTGGGTCAGAGAGCCACTGCTTTCTACAGGTTCATATTCTGACCCGCTAGATTCGTCAGATGAGGGTTCCCACTCCTCATCCGACTGGGTCAGAATCCTGTAGGCCTCTTCAGAAGAATACCCCCTGTTTGACATTTTGGACTACTAAATTTAGGGGTATTCCCTGAGACTACCCAAGAAAAAAAGCAAACCTGTCTTACAAAGGGGAGGCTAGCGAAGTACCGGAGGCTGCTGCGGTTGATAAAAAATATCAAAACTGATTTTTTTATCGCCGCAGTGCGTGTAAAATGAATGTGCACTGATCAAAAAAAAATATATTTTTTGTCACTGCGGTGGGGCGGGCGTGGGTGAACGCACGTGTGGGCGACCGATCAGGCCTGATCGGGCAAACACTGCGTTTTGGGTGGAGGGCGAGCTAAGGTGACACTAATACAATTATAGATCTGACCGTGATCAGTTTTGATCACTTACAGATACTATAAAAGTACAAATGCTGATTAGCGATACGCTAAACAGCGAATAAAAGTGACTGCGGTGCGGTGGGGTGGGCGCTAACTGACGCTAACTACCTAACCAAGGGGCCTAAACTATCCCTAAAACCTAACAGCCAATACCAGTGAAGAAAAAAAAAAAGTGACAGTTTACACTGATCACTTTTTTTCCTTTCACTAGTGATTGACAGGGGCGATCAAAGGGGTGATCAAAGGGTTAATTGGGGTGCAGGGGGGTGATCTGGGGCTAAGGTGTAGTGTTGGTGGGTACTCACAGTGAAGTCTGCTTCTCTGCTGGATCCAACCGACGAAAAGGACCAGCAGAGGAGCAGACAAGCCATATAACAGATCATATTTACTAATATGATCTGTTATATGACTTTTGATTGGATTTTTTGAAAATTGCCAGCCTGCCAGCCAATGATCGTTGCTGGCAGGCTGGTGACGAAATACTTCTTTTAATTTTGCCGGTCCGCGATGCACATGCGCGGGCCGGCTTTGAGCGAAATCTCGCGTCTCGCGAGATGACGCGTATATGCGTGACTCTGCGCAGCGCTGCCACCTCCGGAACGCGATCCTGCGTTAGGCGGTCCGGAGGTGGTTAAAGGGGTTGTGCAGGGAATTTATATTGATGATCTATCGTTGGAATAGATAATAATATCAGATTGTCGGGATCAGCTGTTTGAAGAGGAGGTAGCGCTCCATGTGAGCACTGCTTCCTCTTCATTACACTACACCTTATCTCTCTTGCATCAGTGGTGTAGTGTAATTACAAGTTCTTGCTACATTCCAAGATGATGGACAGTGTAATGAAGAAGAAGTAGTACTCGCATGGAGCACGGCCACCTCTCCAAGCAGCTGACCGGCGGTGGTGCTAGGTGTTAAACCCCCACCAATCATATATTGATAATCTATCCTGAGGATAGGTCATCAGTATATACTGACTGCACAATGCCTTTAAGTATACAAAGAATAGATGTAAAAAAATTTAGAAATTACATGTTTTCCAGAATCTTTTCCCTCAGAACTACTGTATATATCAAGCATTCATTGTTCTCTTGCTGAAGTGTTTTACCTACTTACTTTATTTTCTTTCTTATGTCCACAGTCCAGAAGTTAAGAACATTAAAAAAAGAGACAAACAGCTCTTTGAAAACAGCGAAGAAATAGATGAAAATGAAGGGGAAGCGGTAAGAGAGGTAGGAGATACATAACATTTTTATTTTTGTACAGCATTTAACTATTAACCCCTTAAAGGAAATCTCTCACTAGTAATCCCCCCATTCAACTGCTTGCATTGACACATAGCTGTGATTCACCATTAAAACACAGTTTTTCTTTTGTTGATTTGAGGCTTAGTTCCCGAGTTATGATACATTTTCTCAATATGCAGATTAGGTATTTTGTGCAATGAGGGCATAACCATTGCTTTTGTTGCACCCAAGTCCCACTCCTTTCTGTGGCCAGCCCTTCCCTTGCTTCTTTACCACCGCCTTGCCCTGTCAAACCAGCGAGGAAGGGGATGGCCACAGAAAAGAGTGGAGCTTGGGTGCAGCAAGGGTGACACCCACATTGCAACAAAGACCTAAATAGAATATTAAGAAAAAGCATTATACCTCGGGAATGGAGCCTCAGATCAACAAAAGAAAAACTACGTTTTAATTAGGTGAACTACAGCTATTTGTTAATGCAAACCATATCAAAGGGACGTTGCTGGTGATTGATTCCCTTTAAGAACGCTGTCAATTTTTGCTTTTGCATATATTTATCTCTCACCTTCCAAGATAACTTTTTATTTTTTCCATTCACATAGTAATATGATGGCTTATTTTTTTTCGCGAGACACATTGTATTTTTTTTATGGCTCCTTTAATTGTATTGGAAAACAGGAAAAATATTCTTTGTGGGGTAAAATTGAAACAAAAAATATAATTAGTTTTTTTTGGCTTAGTGTTCACTTAGTATTCACTGTACCATAAAAAAATCACATTACAGCCTTAGGCTACATTCACACGTCTATATCCCGATTTTCGGTCCGTTTTTTGCGGATCCGTTGTTCCTGAAAATGTTTCCGTATGTCATGTATAAATTTCAATAAGCAAATAAAGTTGTTTGGATTTCTTTTAAAAAAATTGAAAAAAAAAAAAAGTGAATAAAAGTCTAGTTATGTGTTAGGGCTCTTTCACACTTGTGTTCTTTTCTTCCGGCATAGAGTTCCGTCGTCGGGGCTCTATGCCGGAAGAATCCTGATCAGGATTATCGCAATGCATTCTGAATGGAGATAAATCCGTTCAGGATGCATCAGGATGCCTTCAGTTCCGGAACGGAACGTTTTTTGGCCGGAGAAAATACCGCAGCATGCTGCGCTTTTTGCTCCGGTTAAAAATCCGGAACACTTGCCGCAAGGCCGGATCCGGAATTAATGCCCATTGAAAGGCATTAATCCGGATCCGGCCTTAAGATAAACATCGTTTCGGCGCATTGCCGGATCCGACGTTTAGCTTTTTCTGAATGGTTACCATGGCTGCTAAAGTCCTGTCAGCCATGGTAAAGTGTAGTGGGGAGCAGTATACTTACCGTCCGTGCGGCTTCCCGGGCGCTCCAGAGTGACGTCAGGGCGCCCCACGCTCATGGATGACGTGATCGCATGGACACGTCATCCATGCGCATGGGGCGCTCTGACGTCATTCTGGAGCGCCCCGGGAGCCGCACGGACTGTAAGTATACTGCTCCCCCGCTCCCCACTACTACTATGGCAGCCAGGACTTTAATAGCGTCCTGGGTGCCATAGTAACACTGAACGCAGTTTGAAGACGGATCCGTCTTCAAATGCTTTCAGTTCACTTGCGTTTTTCCGGATCCGGCGTGTAATTCCGGCAAATGGAGTACACGCCGGATCCGGACAACGCAAGTGTGAAAGAGCCCTTACCTCAGGTGCCATTTAATTTCCAGGAACGGAATCCGCATAAAACAGATGACATACGTAATGACATACGAATGTCTTCCGTTTTTTGTGGATCCATTGACTTTGTATTGTTCCAGGATCCGATTTTTGCGGAAAAGAATAGGACAAGTTTTATATTTTTTCGGACATGCGGAACGGAACAACGGAAACGGACAGCACACATTGTGCTGTCCGATTTTTTCCAGGACCCATTGAAAATGAATGGGTACAGAACTGGTCCAGATCTGTTCCGCATAAAACGGAACAGATTAGGAAAGAAAAAACGGACGTGTGAATGGACCCTTAGTCTGTCGGTCGGTAGAATTATGCCGTTAACAAATTTTTTTACTTTTTTATATTTTACAACTTTAAAAAAAGAACCTTTAAAACATTTTCTTTGCAGTGCCATATTAATTGTTTGCAGGTGAGTTGTAGTTTTTATTGGTACCATTTTGTGGGTTGCATACGACTTTTGGTCACTGTTTATACATTTTTTGGGGTGGGCTATGTGACCAAATCACAGGAAATTGGCTATTATTTAGATAGCATTTTCGGATGCAGCATTACCAGTTATGTTTATTTTGTTTTTATTGTTCATTTATTTTTATGTGTAAAATTAGTAAAGGGTGCAATTTGAATTGTTAATACTTCTGTGTTTTTTATATTTTTAAAACATTTTAACTGTACTTTTTAGTCCCCTTAGAGGACCTGTACATGTGACCTTTGATCGCTTGTCCCATAGACTGCAATAGCATACTATTTCAGTCTATGGGATTTTTTCGCTGGATTCCTCTGAAGCCATGCATCATGCTCAGCTTCATAGGCAGCTTGCTATGACAGATCTGGAAGCCTCCATACCATGAGGCTGTCATACTAATAAATTAGAGTCCCGTAATTTTGACATTTCCAGTAATGTTCTCCAGTCGGAGAACATTAAGAGCCACATCCCTCTGTCTAACCCCACAGACACCGCGGTCACTATTGACAGTGGAATCTGAGAGGTTGAATTTCCGCTAAGCCCTGCCCCCTTTTTGAGCAAGTTGGAAAAAGTGTGGAAACCCTAGTTGCTCCAAATTGCACACAAAATTGCACCAGTTTGTGCCACTGAAACTGCATAGACACAGTTGTTGGATACAGAAATGCAAAAACAAAAATAATAAAATAAAAACTTGCCAATAAAAAGAATGCAAAATAGAAAACAATACACGGTCACAATTAATGGTACCATTTGTTCAGTTTGAAACAAAGGAAAAAATCATACTAATCTCTGATTAATTAGAAATTAGATTCACCTGTCCCCACAATGTCAGTTGCTCCCATGACTTTAATTAGTCCATGAATGGTGGCTTTGATACTTAAAAATGACACAGTGACAAAAACAAAACAGCTATTTGAGCAGAGCAGAATAGCTATTTTCACCAAGCACAGGCAGTCTAATATGCTCTAAAGTGAAAAAAAAAGTCCTTACAGCAGGATAATGACCCAAAGCATGCACCTGAAAGTAAACAAGAATGGTAAGAAGGGAAAAAAAAGGACTCTTTTTAATTGGCTAGCAGTGAGTCTTGAATATCTTTGGAGCGAGCTGAAATTTGCTATTGGAAAAAGGAACCCTGCAAACATTCAAAAGTTTGAGACAATTGCAGTGGAATAAACTACCAGAAGACAAGTACAAACAGCTCATGGATGGCTACAAAATTGTCATTGTTGCCAAGGGTTGTGCAACCATGGATTAGGCAAGGGTGCTAATAATCATGCATGTAGTATGGTATGTTTATTCTTTATTTCTTTTTGGAAATCATGAGAGAGAGAAATAAAACTGACTGTAGCTATTCAAAATCAATGCTTAGCCTTTTAACAGACCTTCAAGCATTAATGGGAAAATAGCTAGGCAAGCGTCTCATCTAGAGTTGAGCGAACACCTGGATGTTCGGGTTCGAGAAGTTCGGCTGAACTTCCCGAAAATGTTCGGGTTCGGGATCCGAACTCGACCCGCACTTCGCCCCGAACCCCATTGAAGTCAATGGGGACCCAAACTTTTCGGCACTAAAAAGGCTGTAAAATAGCCCAGGAATGGGCTAGAGGGCTGCAAAAGGCAGCAAAATGTAGGTAAATGTAGGTAAATCAAATGTGGATAGGGAAATGAATAAAAAAAAAAAAAAATTAAAAATTAACCAATATCAATTGGAGACAGGTCTCATAGCAGAGAATCAGGCTTCATGTCACCCACCACTGGAACAGGCCTCTGTGAGATATTTAGGCCCCGGCACCCAGACAGAGGAGAGAGGTCCCATAGCAGAAAATCAGGCTTCATGTCATAGCAGAGATTCAGGCTTCATGTCACCCACCACTGGAACAGGCCACTGTCAGATATTTTTAGGCCCCGGCACCCAGACAGAGGAGAGAGGTCCCATAGCAGAGAATCAGGCTTCATGTCATAGCAGAGAATAAGGCGTCACGTCACCCACCACTGGAACAGGCCACTGTCAGATATTTTTAGGCCCCGGCACCCAGACAGAGGAGAGAGGTCCCATAGCAGAGAATCAGGCTTCATGTCACCCACCACTGGAACAGGCCACTGTCAGATATTTAGGCCCCGGCACCCAGACAGAGGAGAGAGGTCCCATAGCAGAGAATCAGGCTTTATGTCACCCACCACTGGAACAGGCCACTGTCAGATATTTAGGCCCCGGCACCCAGACAGAGGAGAGAGGTCCCATAGCAGAGAATCAGGCTTCATGTCACCCACCACTGGAACAGGCCATTGTCAGATATTTTTAGGCCCCGACACCCAGACAGAGGAGAGAGGTCCCATAGCAGAGATTCAATCTTCATGTCATAGCAGAGAATCAGGCTTCATGTCACCCACCAGTGGAACAGGCCATTGTCAGATATTTTTAGGCCCCGGCACCCAGACAGAGGAGAGAGGTCCCATAGCAGAGAATCAGGCTTCATGTCACCCACCACTGGAACAGGCCATTGTCAGATATTTTTAGGCGCCGGCACCCAGACAGAGGAGAGAGGTCCCATAGCAGAGATTCAGGCTTCATGTCATAGCAGAGAATCAGGCTTCACGTCACCCACCACTGGAACAGGCCATTGTCAGATATTTTTAGGCCCCGTCACCCAGACAGAGGAGAGAGGTCCCATAGCAGAGATTCAGGCTTCATGTCATAGCAGAGAATCAGGCTTCACGTCACCCACCACTGGAACAGGCCATTGTCAGATATTTTTAGGCCCCGGCACCCAGACAGAGGAGAGAGGTCCCATAGCAGAGAATCAGGCTTCATGTCATAGCAGAGAATCAGGCTTCACGTCACCCACCACTGGAACAGGCCATTGTCAGATACTTTTACGCCCTGTCACCCAGACATAGAGGTCCCATAGCAGAGATTCAGGCTTCATGTCATAGCAGAGAATCAGGCTTCATGTCACCCACCACTGGAACAGGCCATTGTCAGATATTTTTAGGCCCCGGCACCCAGAAAGAGGAGAGAGGTCCCATAGCAGAGATTCAAACTTCATGTCATAGCAGAGAATCAGGCTTCATGTCACCCACCACTGGAACAAACCATTGTCAGATATTTTTAGGTGCCGGCACGCAGACAGAGGAGAGAGGTCCCATAGCAGAGAATCAGGCTTCATGTCATAGCAGAGAATCAGGCTTCACGTCACCCACCACTGGAACAGGCCATTGTCAGATATTTTTAGGCCCCGGCACCTAGACAGAGGAGAGAGGTCCCATAGCAGAGATTCAATCTTCATGTCATAGCAGA
This sequence comes from Bufo bufo, assembly GCF_905171765.1. Lineage (NCBI taxonomy): Eukaryota > Metazoa > Chordata > Amphibia > Anura > Bufonidae > Bufo > Bufo bufo. The sequence continues at coordinate 275,217,288 of NC_053391.1, read as the reverse complement.
GAATCAGTCTTCATGTCACCCACCACTGGAACAGGCCATTGTCAGATATTTTTAGGCCCCATCACCCAGACAGAGGAGAGAGATACCATAGCAGAGAATCAGGCTTCATGTCACCCACCACTGGAACAGGCCACTGTCAGATATTTTTAGGCCCCGGCACCCAGACAGAGGAGAGAGGTCCCATAGCAGAGAATCAGGCTTCATGTCATAGCAGAGAATCAGGCTTCACGTCACCCACCACTGGAACAGGCCATTGTCAGATATTTTTAGGCCCTGTCACCCAGACAGAGCAGAGAGGTCCCTTAGCAGAGAATCAGGCTTCATGTCATAGCAGAGAATCAGGCTTCATGTCACCCACCACTGGAACAGGCCACTGTCAGATATTTTTAGGCCCCGGCACCCAGACAGAGGAGAGAGGTCCCATAACAGAGATTCAATCTTCATGTCATAGCAGAGAATCAGGCTTCATGTCACCCACCACTGGAACAGTCCATTGTCAGATATTTTTAGGCCCCGACACCCAAACAGAGGAGAGAGGTCCCATAGCAGAGAATCAAGCTTCATGTCAACCACCACTGGAACAGGCCACTGTCAGATATTTTTAGGCCCCGGCATGCAGACAGAGGAGAGAGGTCCCATAGCAGAGAATCAGGCTTTATGTCATAGCAGAGAATCAGGCTTCACGTCACCCACCACTGGAACAGGCTATTGTCAGATATTTTTAGGCCCCGGCACCCAGACAGAGGAGAGAGGTCCCATAGCAGAGAATCAGGCTTTATGTCATAGTAGAGAATCAGGCTTCATGTCACCCACCACTGGAACAGGCCATTGTCAGATATTTTTAGGCCCCGGCACCCAGACAGAGGAGAGAGGTCCCATAGCAGAGAATCAGGCTTCATGTCATAGCAGAGAATCAGGCTTCACGTCACCCACCACTGGAATAGGCCATTGTCAGATATTTTTAGGCTCCGGCACCCAGACAGAGCAAAGAGGTCCCATAGCAGAGAATCAGGCTTTATGTCATAGCAGTGAATCAGGCTTCATGTCACCCACCACTGGAACAGGCCACTGTCAGATATTTTTAGGCCCCGACACCCAGACAGAGGAGAGAGGTCCCATAACAGAGAATCAGGCGTGGGCGTGTCTGGTGTCTGCAGCTGCTGTAAGAGGTTGTGTGTTTCAGAGCTCTCCACAACTTCCAAGCACAGGCCTCTCTGGGGAGTTTCTTAACACCTGCTCCCCAGGAGGAGTTCCAGACTTGCGGGGAGTTCCTCAACATCTCTCCCCAGCCCAGGCCCTGCCTCTCCCTAGGGAGCTGGTGGGGTCCTGAGGCCATGGCTTCCCGGAGGAACACTCCTACTTCCTGGCTTGGGTCGGAGGGGAGTAAGGAGCTACAGAGACCGGCCAGGAGTGATGGCAGCGAGGGGGCAACCACATCAGGACGCGGTGGTGGCAGCCGAGTCCCCCCTGAAGACCTGAAGTCGCAAGCAGAGGATTAGGAGGTGTCGTCCCAGGTAGGTTGGGTGTCCCGGAGGGAGAAAGAGGCTACCCAAACCTACAGCTCCCGCGTGGCGTACCACCTCCATGAATTCAAGGAGCTGGGGCGGCACCTCAGGAGCCTGAGCCAGGAGCTGAAAATGCTTAGGGCAAAGGCTTATGTCACAAATAGTAAGAAAAGGGCTCCTATTTCTGAGAGAATTAAGGTGCTTAAGAAGGAAGTAAAGGAGGCACAGGAAAGAAGGGAAAGGCTTCTGAATGAAAGTGGACCTTTTAGGGAAAAACTCCTAAATGAGGAGAGATTCCTGGAGATGGAGGAGAAAACGAGAGAGCGGAGCGCAAACAGCGACAGTGAAGACGAGGATAGCCGCATACCTGGCGTGGTGTCCGCGTCTGTCCGGCCGGAGCCCGCGCCAGCCCCTCCTGACTCGCAGTGGTCTGTGCCAGGTGATTGCAGTGTCCCGGCGCAACAAGCAGGGTTGCCCTCGTCCGAGGGAGAATCATCGTCGGCCGCAGAGGCCTTCAGTGAATAGGAGGGCGGAGGAGGAGGGCTGATGGATGAGATTCGTCGGCTGGAATCCCCTGTCCAGTTGCAGAACTTTGTTTTCGGCGATGAGCTGTTGGAAGAAACCGGCAAGGAAAAGAAAAAGAAGATAAACAAGAAGAAGGAAAAACAGCAGGCAGTGGAGACACATTTCATCTATGTTCCTGCGGAGCGCTTGGTGCAGGCTGAAAAGTCTGTGCCAGGTGCTCCACAGGTTAGTGTCCCCAATTCACTGCCTGTAGCAAGTAAAATTCATTCCAAGATGGCACCGAACGCTGACATGGGTGATGGAGGAAGCGGCAAAATCTTAGCTCAAGTGGGAGCCTCCGGTACTGATGGCCATTCCCCGGTGGGAGGGGGGGTGGTCCGGCGCCGGAGTTAGCTCCCGTAAAAGAGGTGGCCCCGCCCACCACTCTGGCTACTGCTCTGCCTGCCGTTCCGGTATGCGGGGTGGTGCTGGGGCGGTGTGACGGGATCGCCGTCCCTCCCACTCAAAGTGGTAATAGCCCTGAGTCTCCGCCTGCACCTGCAAAAGTGCGGCGGGGATCAGGGGAAGCAGCGGAGAGCGCGGCTGGAGGCGCGGCCGGGGGTGTGTCCGGGGGTGTGTCCGGGCGTCCTCCTATAGGCGCGCATGTGGGCGTGGCTGGGGGGGTGCCCGGCCGTGCTTCCGGATGCGCTCCCGGAGCTGTAAATGATTGCGCAGGCGCGGTAAACAAGCGTCTGCGCTTTGAGGAACCAGGAGCTGCCGGAAAAGATCAGCCTGCAGCGCTCCGGTCCTCTAAGGAAAGTGAAAGAGGGGTACATTGCGCCAGAGTATATGGCCATGTACATTGCCACTGGGCATGCCCCCCCTGTCTCTGCCTCCTCCTCCAGCGCTGAATTAAGTGCTGGGGAGGGGAGGAGTGCGGTTGCTCATGCCCAGATCCTAAGGGCAGCAGGGGAGGGGAGTGGCTTGGCCAGTGGCAGTGTAAATAATAATAGAGTAAATAATAATAGGGCTAATAAAGTTAATGATTCTAGAAGTGATATGGCGACACCAGTTGCACCAGCTGTCCCAGCAGGGAGACAGGGTGTGTGTAAGCAGGGTGCTGGTACGGGTGTTGGTGGGGGTGCCGCATTGGGTCCCAAATGTGGGGTGGATGCTGGGAGACAGCGGACTGTCGCTGAGAAAGTGGCGGCTGCGGCTCCTGGTGTCCGCCCTCCGGAGGGGTCCGGCGTGGCATCTGGTACTAGTGTAGTGGGGGGGGGGGGCGGTTCGGTTGCCCCTCCTGCGGCCGTAACACCTGGCTGAAGTTATGCCAGTGTGGCTGCGGCCGTGGGGGGGAGGGGCTATCCTCGCTGGCTTCCTCATTCCCAGGAGTCGAGGTTGGTGACTTGCAGCGGCGGCTCCTGGAGGCCCTCAAAAAGGGGGAGAGCTCAATGACAGTAGAGGGTGAGAAGGTGGACCTATCCTTATGGATAAACAGGCATGGCCTGCGAGCTTTCCGAGAGGAAAGGGGGGGCGAGACCACCTGGTCCCTGCCCACAACCGGCCCTGGGACCAGACGGAATGTAGTCTGTCTCAAGTGGAGAAGCAATGATGCCTGCCCTACGAGAAAGAGGGTGGTGGAGCTCCTGCTTGAGATGGGTTTCAGGGTGGCTGACATCTTCGCCCTGATACATCCCTATGGTTCCAGGGAGTTCGACATCAGTTTTGCTTGGCCGGAGGGCCTAGAGCTTTTCTGGTCTGGGTATGAGCTGGTGAAGAACTTACCGGATTGGAAGGGTTTTTTCGCTCAGGCGATAACCCGGCAGAAAGACGTCAAGAAGGTGACCGTTTTAACCCGTAACGAATCACTTTCTTGCGTTGATATTCTGACGTGGCTAAGTAGGTATGGGGACGTCCAGGGTGTACCATCCAAAAACCTGGACGAATTTGGCATTTGGTCGGGAGCCTGGACTTTCAATGTGAAGTTGAAATGTCTAGGAAGCACGGTTTCCCACATTCCATCCTCTGCCTTCATCGGCCGGGATAGGATCCTCGTTTTCTACAGGGGGCAGCCTAAGCTCTGTCACAAGTGTGGCAGCCCTTCACACTTCAGCGCCAGCTGCCAAGTGCAGAAGTGCGCGTTGTGTGGAGGGACAGGTCACCTTGCCGCATCTTGTGTGGAGATTAGGTGCAACTTGTGTGGTGTGCTCGGACACCCATTTAGTCGCTGTCCCCTCTCAGAGGTCAATGCGGCCCGAGCTCACGCAGGAGTGGGCCGGGAGGTCTCTTCGGCTGAGGCGGGTGCTGGCGGAGACAGTCGAGTTAAGGGGTCGGTGAAGACCAAGAGCGGTCCATCCCAGCAGAGGCGGAGGGAGAGGCGCCAGGCGGAGAGGGAGCAGAAGGAGCCCCACCAAAATGGGGTGATGTCTGCCCCTCCCCAAGTGGCGGGCTCCCGTAGTTCGGAGACCCTAGGGGACAGGGAGCTAAGTGCGGAGATCAGGAGACTAGACCGGGCCGATGAGACCCAGTCTTCGCACTACGAAAGTGCAGCAGAGGGTAGTGAGACTGGGTCTTACATCAACAGACGGAAACGGTTCTCAAAAAAAAAGAGCCCGACCAAAGTAGCCAGGGAAGGCGTAACTGGCTCCCCTCTTGAGCTCTCCAACCGGTATCTCACTTTGGATGAGACCTCAGCCTCCTCTTCATCTGGGGAGGAGGTAAGAAGTGGGGTACCGAGGGCGAAGGTGGGAGGGCTTCCAGGAGGCCCCGTGCCCCTCTCTGGTGTGGATGTAAGGTCCCCAGAAAAGGAGGCAAATCTGATTCCTGCAACTGAGAAAGACAGGGGCGGTACGCAAGAGGGAGCGGTGGTGACAGATGGAATGGACACCACCGTCTCTCTCAAAAGAGGACGTGCCGCCTTAGAGGATAGCCCCGGGAGGGGTAAGAAGGTTGGGAAGGAAGGAGGACATTCAGCCTAAACACCAAGTATGGCGGTACCCACTCAGCTGACACTGGCGACCATTAATGTCGCCAGCATTAAATCTGATGCGGCTCGCTATACAGCCTTTGATTTTTTTCAGCCGAGTTGAAGCTAATGTTTTATTTTTGCAGGAGACCAGACTGTCAAACTTGGCAGAAGTCCATAAGGCGAAGAGGGAGTGGAGATCTGGGCCCTCCTTTTGGTCTCTTGCGGCTGAGCCGTATAGCGGGGTGGCGGTTCTTTTCACCGTACCTGTAGAATGCTGACGGGTGGTTGAGCTGGAAATGGGGAGGTGTTTGATCTTGGATATCCTCATGAAGGGACAGGAACTGCGCCTGATCAATATCTATGGGCCCCAGTCCAGGTAGGACAGGAAATGTCTCTTTATGAGGATCAAGCCTTTCCTTTTTACAAGCCGGCAAGTGGTCTTTGGTGGGGACTTTAACACCATCATGAGGTCCCAAGATAGGGGAGGCACCAGAGACCGGCTGGCTTATGATAGTATAGCTTTAAATAGCATAGCTAGTGAGGCTCGTCTGGTGGATGTCCACATTAGGCACACCCCAGACCACGGTGGTTTCACTTTCTATAGAGGAGATAGGATTAGGTCTAGAATAGACAGGTTTTTTTTGAAGGAGGAGGCTACTTTCTCGCCCTTGAGGGTTGTGGAGGTAGAATTCTCCGACCACTGTCTGATTATGTTCTCTCTGAATATTTCAGAATCCCCCCAAATGGGAAGAGGTTACTGGAAGCTGAATGCGGGAGTCCTGGAGGAAGCAGAGGTGAGACAATCCTTTGAGGACTTTCTTCAGAGTCAGGTAGCTTTGCTGGATCTCTGTGACACTAAGTCAGAGTGGTGAGAGGTATTCAAAGACCGGGCCGCAAAGTTCTTCCGCCAGCTCTCGAGCCTCAGGTCCCTGGACAGGAAACTCGAAGATCTGGTCTCGACTGGAGGTAGCCGCGAGGATATCTCCAGGGTGAAATCTTTGCTCAAGAGGTGCCAGTATGATAGGCACACATCTTTCGTTTTTGAGAGGGACTTCGGGAGGTACCGCTCGCCCGACCCCTACAGAAATTGTAAGATGTCAGTGAAGAGTAAGTTAGTGACAGGACTGGTTGACAGTACGGGTTCCCTGAACAGGTCCAGATCAGGGATCCTGGAAGTCGTCAGATCCTTTTACTCGTGCCTCTTGGGAAAGAGGGATCTGGATCAGGACAAGATGTCGGCTTTCCTGGCTGAAATCACCCCTGAGTCAGAAGCTCACCTCTCTTTTGGCGTTTTGGTAGAAGAGATCAGGAAGGAGGAAGTTATCCTGGCGGTGGAAGGGTTAGCTCTGAAGAAGTCGCCAGGCCCGGATGGCTTAACATCCGAGTTTTATAAGACCTTTAAGGACTCTTTATGTCCCCTCTTGACTGAGGTATTCAATGAGTGTTTATCCTCGGTCACTCTGCCTCGGTCAATGAGGAGGTCAGCCCTGATCCTCCTATCAAAGGGTAAAGAGCTGAGCCATATTGAGAACTGGCGTCCCATAGCACTTCTCAATACGGACAGAAAGATTCTGGCCAAGATACTGTTTAACAGGCTGGTGAAATTTGCGCCTCAACTCCTTTCGGTGGCTCAGCATTGCTCGGTTCCAGGCCGCAGCACTTTTAGTGCTGTGCTCGGTGTCCGAGAGGCAGTGGAACAGAGTAGAGCAGGCCACTGGAGGGGGTACATGCTGTCCTTAGATCAAGCAAAGGCATTTGATCGGGTGAACCATGAGTACCTCTGGTCGGTCCTTCTGAAGTATGGCCTGCCGGGGGGGTTTGTCGATTGGTTAAAGATCTTGTATGCGGGGGCGGAGAGTTTCCCGCTTGTGAACGGTTGGTCTGGCTGCCCTTTTGAGGTTGGGTCTGGCGTTCGCCAGGGTTGTCCTTTGAGCCCGCTTTTATACGTGTTCGCGATTGATCCCTTTCTTAAGAGGGTCAATGGTGGACCGTTGGCGGGAGTCGGGATGGATCCGGCGGCGCCGGAAGCCACTCTGAGGACAGTAGCGTACGCCGACGATGTCACCATTTTCGTGTCCTCGAAAGGGGAGGCGGAATACGTGATGTCTGAGGTGGACCGCTACTCGGAGGCATCCAGGTCCATGATAAACCGGGATAAGTGTGAGAGTCTCTGGCTGGGAGGGGGCGATCCAGCTTTCGATCTCCCGGACACCCTCCCAGAGCCCCAGTCGTCAGCCAAAGTCCTAGGCATCCATTTCGGCCATGGGGATTATCCCACCCAAAATTGGGACGACAGGCTTAAGATCGCCGCTCAGAAGGTCGACCAGTGGAAGGGCTGGTCTTTGACCCTCAGGGAAAGGGTGCACCTGATCAAAGCTTTTCTGCTCCCTTTGCTGATCTATTTGGGCAGTGTGTGTATCTTGCCAGAGCCTCTCTGGACTCGGGTTTACAGTCTGTTTTTCCAGCTCTTATGGGGGAATAGACTGAACCTGATCAAGAGGGAGGTGACTTACCGCACGAGGAGAATAGGGGGGTTATCTATGGTCAACCCTGTGGTGTTTCTTGTGAACACATTTGTTAAGGTCAATCTGGCAAACCTCTGGATGGAGAGGGCTTCTCCGTGGGTAGTCTCCTGCCGGGGGTGGTTTTGGCCTTTCTTCCAGGAATGGGAGACAGGAGGACAAGTGAAGGACTTGCGTACGCCTTATGGATATCTTCCGGCTTACGTCACCCCGATTCTGAAGGTAATCCGCCGGTGGGGTTTGGAGGTAGGGGAGATCAGGACTCTGTCAAGGAGGTCCCTTGACGAGAGGGTCTTGTTGTCCCACTTCCGGAAGCCCCTGGCCCTCAAGGATTGCCCAAGCCGGGATCTAGACAAGGGGTTACAGTTGCTAAATTCTGCAAGGATCCCCTTGAAGTTTTGGGACTTGACTTGGCGCTGCTTTCACGGGAGGCTGTATGTAAGGGACAATCTGAAGTACAGGAACTCTGATGAAAGGGGTTGTCCCCGGGAGGAGTGCGGCTCCATACTGGAAAGTATGGAGCACTTCCTGCTCCAGTGTCCCTTTAATACAGAGGTGTACAAACGGGTGGGAGCTTCCATTGGCTGGCCTAGGCTAGTCAGCCTCTCCTATGCGGAGTGGGCCTATGGAGTACTCAGAGACCTGGGCAGAAGGGACCTGTGCACATGTTTTTTAGTTAGCATAGTGGTTAGGTACTACACGTGGAATGCACAGTGTTTAGTTTCAACAAGGCAGAAAGTCCTCCCAGTGGATGAGGTGTGTAGGAACATTCTGGGGGACCTGGTGAATGTACGTTCTCTCGAGTACGAAAGACTGGGTACCAGCAGGGCCTCTCTCCTCTGGAGAGGTTTTGCTTTTAGTGTACCATAGCCTAGTAGTACTCTTCCTGGTGGTGGGCTGATACTCTCACCCTAGATTTTTGTTTTGGATAAAGTGTATGGTTTTTGATAGGCTTGCAAAGGCTGAACTTGGTCCTTCGGGAGTGGTTATGTGTGGTTATAGTAATGTTTATTGTATGGTATATTGTAAATATTGTGTATATTATGTTGAAGGATAGGGTAAGCGGGGGTTAGTTAGTTAGGTTGGGTGGGTTAGGGTGAGGGGGGGGGACACTTACAAAGTGTGGGGAGGCCTACATCCAGTCCTGGACTACGCGGACATGGGAGGACATGGGGCGAGGGCTGGATGTGGGTGGTGGAGGTAGGGCTGGCCTCGGACTATGCGGACATGCAGAGGACATGAGGCGGAGGTCAGTCCTGGGGGTTTTAGTTTTAGTTTAGGATAGGGAATGGCTAGGGACAGGTTAGGTTAGGGTAAGTTTGTAGTTTGTAGTGTTGTTTATATAAAAAAAAAATTATAATAATAATAAATAAAAAAATAAAAAATAAAAATATATAATTTTTTTTGCTTAGGGGCAAGTTGCCTGGAGTTGAGTTACGGCGAAGTAACCATATTTTCGTTTGAGTTTGATTTTATTCTGTGTTTTATTTCAATTTCTTTGGGTTAGGTTATTTCGGCCGAATCGGCTGGGTAAGTTTTATTTATTTTAGGTTATTTATTGTAGGTTATTTATTGTAGATTGTAGGTTTGTAGTTTTATGTGTAGGTATGAATGTGTGTGTGAATGTGGCTGGGGCAGCTGGAATGCTGTCTATGTTTAAGTTTTTTTTTGTCTGTACTTGTAATTATTTATGTAACGTTTTGTAATTTTATAATAAAAAAGAGTTCCCATAGCAGAGATTCAATCTTCATGTCATAGCAGAGAATCAGGCTTCATGTCACCCACCACTGGAACAGGCCATTGTCAGATATTTTTAGGCCCCGGCACCCAGACAGAGGAGAGAGATACCATAGCAGAGAATCAGGTTTCATGTCACCCACCACTGGAACAGGCCACTGTCAGATATTTTTAGGCCCCGGCACCCAGAGAGAGGAGAGAGGTCCCATAGCAGAGAATCAGGCTTCATGTCATAGCAGAGAATCAGGCTTCACGTCACCCATCACTGGAACAGGCCATTGTCAGATATTTTTAGGCCCCGTCACCCAGACAGAGGAGAGAGGTCCCATAACAGAGATTCAGGCTTCATGTCATAGCAGAGAATCAGGCTTCACGTCACCCAACGTCACCCACCACTGGAACAGGCCATTGTCAGATATTTTTAGGCCCCGGCACCCAGACAGAGGAGAGAGGTCACATAGCAGAGATTCAGGCTTCATGTCATAGCAGAGAATCAGGCTTCATGTCACCCACCACTGGAACAGGCCACTGTCAGATATTTTTAGGCCCCGGCACCCAGACAGAGGAGAGAGGTCCCATAGCAGAGAATCAGACTTCACGTCACCCACCACTGGAACAGGCCATTGCCAGATATTTTTAGGCCCCGGCACCCAGACAGAGGAAAGGTTCATTCAACTTTAGGTTGCCCCTCAATATAATGGTAAAATTAAAAAAAGGATTGAATGAGGAAGTGCCCTGGAGTCCAAGAATATATGGTTAAGGGGAGGTAGTTATAAATGTCTAATCTGCACAAGGGATGGACAGGTCCTGTGGGGTCCATGCCTGGTTCATATTTATGAACGTCAGCTTGTCCACATTGGCTGTAGACAGGCGGCTGCGTTTGTCTGTAATGACGCCCCCTGCCGTACTGAATACACGTTCAGACAAAACGCTGGCCGCCGGGCAGGCCAGCACCTCCAAGGCATAAAAGGCTAGTTCTGGCCACGTGGACAATTTGGAGACCCAGAAGTTGAATGTGGCCGAACCATCAGTCAGTACGTGGAGGGGTGTGCACACGTACTGTTCCACCATGTTAGTGAAATGCTGCCTCCTGTTGGCGACCTCTTGCTCCTCCTCTGCCTTCGCCTTGGGCTTCCAATTGTTCCCCTGTGACATTTGGGAATGCTCTCAGTAGCGCGTCTATTAACGTGCGCTTGTACTCCCGCATCTTCCTATCACGCTCCAGTGCAGGAAGTAAGGTGGGCACATTGTCTTTGTACTGGGGATCCAGCAGGGTGGCAACCCAGTAGTCCGCACACGTTAAAATGTGGGCAACTCTGCTGTCGTTGCGCAGGCACTGCAGCATGTAGTCGCTCATGTGTACCAGGCTGCCCAGAGGTAAGGACAAGCTGTCCTCTGTGGGAGACGTATCGTCATCGTCCTGCATTTCCCCCCAGCCACGCACCAGTGATGGGCCCGAGCTGCGTTGGGTGCCACCCCGCTGTGAACATGCATCATCCTCCTCCTCCTCCACCTCCTCCTCATCCTCGTCCTCCTCGTCCTCCAGTAGTGGGCCCTGTCTGGCCACATTTGTACCTGGCCTCTGCTGTTGCAAAAAACCTCCCTCTGAGTCACTTCTGGCCTGAAAGTGCTAAAAATGACCTCTCTTCCTCCTCCTCCTTCTGGGCCACCTCCTCTTCCATCATCGCCCTAAGTGTTTTCTCAAGGAGACATAGAAGTGGTATTGTAACGCTGATAACGGCGTCATCGCCACTGGCCATGTTGGTGGAGTACTCGAAACAGCGCAACAGGGCACACAGGTCTCGCATGGAGGCCCAGTCATTGGTGGTGAAGTGGTGCTGTTCCGCAGTGCGACTGACCCGTGCGTGCTGCAGCTCGCACAGTCTGTCCAGCATGTGCAAGGTGGTGAGCGGGAAGGCCGAAGTTACGCTGTAGCGCAGACAGGCGAGCAGCGGCAGGATGTGAACGCCGGAAGCGTGCACAGACGGCCCACACTTTATGCAGCAGCTCTGACATGTCGGGGTAGTTGTGAATGAACTTCTGCACCACCAAATTCTGCACATGCGCCAGGCAAGGGATGTCCGTCAAACCGGCTAGTCCGAGAGCTGCGACGAGATTTTGCCCATTATCGCACACCACCAGGCCGGGCTTGAGGCTCACCGGCAGCAACCACTCGTCGGTCTGTTGTTCAATACCCCACCACAACTCCTGTGCGGTGTGGGGCCTGTCCCCCAAACATATGAGTTTCAGAATGGCCTGCTGACGTTTACCCTGGGCTGTGCTGAAGTTGGTGGTGAAGGTGTGTGGCTGACTGGATGAGCAGGTGGAAGAAGAGGAGGAGGAAGCCGAGTAGGAGGAGGAGGCTACAGGAGGCAAAGAATGTTGCCCTGCGATCCTTGGTGGCGGAAGGACGAGCACCAAAGAGCTCTCCGCCTGGGGCCCAGCCGCCACTACATTTACCCAGTGTGCAGTTAGGGAGATATAGCGTCCCTGGCCGTGCTTACTGGTCCACGTATCTGTGGTTAGGTGGACCTTGCCACAGATGGCGTTGCGCAGTGCACACTTGATTTTATCGGATACTTGGTTGTGCAGGGAATGCACGGCTCTCTTGGAGAAGTAGTGGCGGCTGGGAACAACATACTGTGGGACAGCAAGCGACATGAGCTGTTTGAAGCTGTCTGTGTCCACCAGCCTGAATGACAGCATTTCATAGGCCAGTAGTTTAGAAATGCTAGCATTCAGGGCCAGGGATCGAGGGTGGCTAGGTGGGAATTTACGCTTTCTCTCAAATGTTTGTGAGATGGAGAGCTGAACACTGCCGTGTGACATGGTGGAGATGCTTGGTGGCGGAGGTGGTGGTGTTGGTGGTACATCCTCTGTTTGCTGGGCGGCAGGTACCCAACGTTCCTCCCTGAGGCAGAGGAAGAGGCCGAGGCGGCAGCAGCAGAAGAGGTAGCAGGGGGAGCCTGAGTGAGTTCCTTGTTTTTAAGGTGTTTACTCCACTGCAGTTCATGCTTTGCATGCAGATGCCTGGTCATGCAGGTTGTGCTAAGGTTCAGAACGTTAATGCCTCGCTTCAGGCTTTGATGACACAGCGTGCAAACCACTCGGGTCTTGTCGTCAGCACATTGTTTGAAGAATTGCCACGCCAAGGAACTCCTTGAAGCTGCCTTTGGGGTGCCTGGTCCCAGCTGGCGGTGGCCAGTAGCAGGTGAACTCTCTTGGTGGCGGGTGTTCTGCTTTTGCCCCCTGCTACCTCTTTTGCTACTCTGTTGGCTCGGTCTCACCACTGCCTCTTCCTCTGAACTCTGAAAGTCAGTGGCACGACCTTCATTCCATGTGGGGTCTATGACCTCATCGTCCCCTGCATCGTCTTCCACCCAGTCTTCCTCCCTGACCTCCTGTTCAGTCTGCACACTGCAGAAAGACGCAGCAGTTGGCACCTGTGTTTCGTCATCATCAGAGACGTGCTGAGGTGGTATTCCCATGTCCTCATCATCAGGAAACATAAGTGGTTGTGCGTCAGTGCATTCTATGTCTTCCACTGCTGGGGAAGGGCTAGGTGGATGCCCTTGGGAAACCCTGCCAGCAGAGTCTTCAAACAGCATAAGAGACTGCTGCATAACTTGAGGCTCAGACAGTTTCCCTGATATGCATGGGGGTGATGTGACAGACTGATGGGCTTGGTTTTCAGGCGCCATCTGTGCGCTTTCTGCAGAAGACTGGGTGGGAGATAATGTGAACGTGCTGGATCCATGTCGGCCACCCAATTGACTAATGCCTGTACCTGCTCAGGCCTTACCATCCTTAGAACGGCATTGGGCCCCACCAAATATCGCTGTAAATTCTGGCGGCTACTGGGACCTGAGGTAGTTGGTTTACTAGGATGTGTGGCTGTGGCAGAATGGCCACGTTCTCTTCCAGCACCAGAGGGTCCACTAACACCACCACGACCATGTCCGCGTCCCTTACTAGATGTTTTCCTCATTTTTACCGTTCACCACAATAAGAAAAAAAAATTTGGCCCAATGTATTGAATTCTAATTCAGGCCTTTTTTTTACAGGCACCTAACACTATCTGGCTAGCTATTAAGGTACCATATTACACTAATACAGGCACAGCAGTAACCACAGATTTAGCTGAATATAAATTGTAGGCCTAGTATTTAGGCCCTGGATGACAGGTATCCCTTTTACGGACAGAATTAGACTTGGAAATGCACGGTAGCGTGTGAAGTTATTGAGGATGACCCTATCAGCACCTTCAATGTAATATACCCTTTTATGGATAGATTTAAACTTGGCCTGCTACAGCAGAAACCACTGATTTATGGAATTGCTAATTTGGGAATTGAAATTCAACCCAGAACAAAAACTGTGCTTTAAAGGACACTAAATAACTTTACCAGCCACAGCAGTAACCACAGATTTAGCTGAATATAAATTGTAGGCCTAGTATTTAGGCCCTGGATGACAGGTATCCCTTTTACGGACAGAATTAGACTTGGAAATGCACGGTAGAGTGTGAAGTTATTGAGGATGACCCTATCAGCACCTTCAATGTAATATACCCTTTTATGAATAGATTTAAACTTGGCCTGCTACAGCAGAAACCACAGATTTATGGAATTGCTAATTTGGGAATTGAAATCCAACCCAGAACAAAAACTGTGCTTTGACGGACACTAAATAACTTGACCAGCCACAGCAGTAACCTCGGATTTAGCTGAATATAAATTGTAGGCCTAGTATTTAGGCCCTGGATGGATGACAGGTATCCCTTTACGGACAGAATTACACTTGGAGATGCACAGTAGCGTGTGAAGTTATTGAGAATGACCCTATCAGCACCTTCAATGTAATATACCCTTTTATGGATAGATTTAAACTTGGCCTGCTACAGCAGAAACCACTGATTTATGGAATTGCTAATTTGGGAATTGACATTCAACCCAGAACAAAAACTGTGCTTTGACGGACACTAAATAACTTTACCAGCCACAGCAGTAAACACAGATTTAGCTGAATATAAATTGTAGGCCTAGTATTTAGGCCCTGGATGGATGACAGGTATCCCTTTACGGACAGAATTACACTTGGAGATGCACGGTAGCGTGTGAAGTTATTGAGAATGACCCTATCAGCACCTTCAATGTAATATACCCTTTTATGGATAGATTTAAACTTGGCCTGCTACAGCAGAAACCACTGATTTATGGAATTGCTAATTTGGGAATTGAAATTCAACCTAGAACAAAAACTGTGCTTTGATGGACACTAAATAACTTTACCAGCCACAGCAGTAACCACAGATTTAGCTGAATATAAATTGTAGGCCTAGTATTTAGGCCCTGGATGACAGGTATCCCTTTTACGGACAGAATTACACTTGGAGATGCACGGTAGCGTGTGAAGTTATTGAGAATGACCCTATCAGCACCTTCAATGTAATATACCCTTTTATGGATAGATTTAAACTTGGCCTGCTACAGCAGAAACCACAGATTTATGGAATTGCTAATTTGGAAATTGAAATTCAACCCAGAACAAAAACTGTGCTTTTATGGACACTAAATAACTTTACCAGCCACAGCAGTAACCACAGATTTAACTGAATATACAGTACAGACCAAAAGTTTGGACACACCTTCTCATTCAAAGAGTTTTCTTTATTTTCATGACTATGAAGGCATCAAAACTATGAATTAACACATGTGGAATTATATACATAACAAACAAGTGTGAAACAACTGAAAATATGTCATATTCTAGGTTCTTCAAAGTAGCCACCTTTTGCTTTGATTACTGCTTTGCACGCTCTTGGCATTCTTTTGATGAGCTTCAAGAGGTAGTCCCCTGAAATGATCTTCCAACAGTCTTGAAGGAGTTCCCAGAGATGCTTAGCACTTGTTGGCCCTTTTGCCTTCACTCTGCGGTCCAGCTCATCCCAAACCATCTCGATTGGGTTCAGGCCCGATGACTGTGGAGGCCAGGTCATCTGGCGCAGCACCCCATCACTCTCCTTCATGGTCAAATAGCCCTTACTTTCAAAGTTTTCCCAATTTTTCGGCTGACTGACTGACCTTCATTTCTTAAAGTAATGATGGCCACTCGTTTTTCTTTACTTAGCTGCTTTTTTCTTGCCATAATACAAATTCTAACAGTCTATTCAGTAGGACTATCAGCTGTGTATCCACCTGACTTCTCCTCAATGCAACTGATGGTCCCAACCCCATTTATAAGACAAGAAATCCCACTTATTAAACCTGACAGGGCACACCTGTGAAGTGAAAACCATTTCAGGGGACTACCTCTTGAAGCTCATCAAGAGAATGCCAAGAGTGTGCAAAGCAGTAATCAAAGCAAAAGGTGGCTACTTTGAAGAACCTAGAATATGACATATTTTCAGTTGTTTCACACTTGTTTGTTATGTATATAATTCCACATGTGTTAATTCATAGTTTTGATGCCTTCAGTGTGAATCTACAATTTTCATAGTCATGAAAATAAAGAAAACTCTTTGAATGAGAAGGTGTGTCCAAACTTTTGGTCTGTACTGTAAATTGTAGGCCTAGTATTTAGGCCCTGGATGACAGGTATCCCTTTTACGGACAGAATTAGACTTGGAGATGCACGGTAGCGTGTGAAGTTATTGAGAATGACCCTATCAGCACCTTCAATGTAATATACCCTTTTATGGATAGATTTAAACTTGGCCTGATACAGCAGAAACCACTGATTTACGGAATTGCTAATTTGGGAATTGTATTTCAACCCAGAAAAAAATATATCCTTTGCCAGACAGCAGACAGTATTACAATTGGCTTGCCACAGCTGAAACACCAGATTTAGGGTACTGCTATTTTGGCAATTGTATTTCACCCTTCAATAAAATAGCAAGCACAGCCAAACCCCTGATGTAGGATATAGCAAAAAAAAAAAGACACTATTGATGGTTAAATGGACTTGGTGGCAGCTTGCGCTGGCGCACCATAAGACACAAAATGGCCGCCGATCACCCCAGAAAAAAGTAACAGAAAAACGCTCTGGGCAGCCTAAAAACAGTGAGCAATTAACTAGCAGAAGTTGAATCATACACAGCTGTAGATCGATCACTTCAGTAAGTGTTTTTGATGAGTAAATCCCTGCCTAATCTGGCCCTAACAGCAGCAGCTGCATCCTCTCCCTACACTGATCAGAGCAGAGTGACGTGCGGCGCTACGTGACACCAGCTTAAATAGAGGCTGGGTCACATGCTGCACTGGCCAATCACAGCCATGCCAATAGTAGGTGGCCTCTTGGGGCAAGTAGTATGATGCTTGTTGATTGGCTGCTTTGCAGCCTTTCAAAAAGCACCAAGAAAGCGCCGAACACCGAACCCGAACTCGGACTGTACAGTTCGGGTTCGCTCATCCCTAGTCTCATCTGCAAATAGCTCTTTATGAAGTAAAGCAGAAAGAATGAGCTTAGTTGGCTGAGAAGCCTTTGTCTGGGTCTGAGAGTATTCTTTCTCATTATGGAGAGCAGCTAGTATGCATGAGGAGTATTGTAGGCCAGGCAACACTTTTCTGGGTGTCTGTGAAAAATATATGTAGATTAGCACATCTTACATCTGATGGCATAAGAGAGACTTAGCTTTCTTTTCCTTTTGGAAGGAAAGCTAATTTGCATATCTTTCCCAGAAACCCAAAGATATTTATGCCTGTCTTTGATATGCCATGCGCTGCCCAAGGATGCGCCCAATTTATGACGAGGTGTAGGCCTTGTCATAAATTACACAAATATATGATAGAGACTCCTCCTTCTGGGTTGTATGTAGAAACAATAATTATTTATTCAATAAAATAGATTTACAATGTTGTGCATATATCATCAATATTTCATGATCTCAAATAAAAATCAGTAATACATTACATATTCATGGGGCCCCAAGTATTATTATTGCAATGTACTGATGTGTTGCTGCAAAAAACAATTTATTGCTGCAAAAAGTCGATCGTAGTATAGCACAATGACTACTTCAGCAGTTCATCTAACATTGCAATTGATACATAAAATGGTGTTTGTATCTAAAAACTAAAAAGATAATTGTATATAGACAATTCATAAAATGAGTTGTAGTTCATATAATGTTATAATGCATGTAGCACTACTAGAAGTAGATATAACGCATAATAATTTGTCAGCATAGTGTCTACTCTGGAACTTGCTACCCCAACATATCAGACTCACAGATCCACACCTACAGTGGAATCCTTTAAAGGAAACCTGAAAACCCAGCTCTTCAGACAAGCCTACAACCAGTGACCCTATACCGCCATGACAAGCTTTACCCTCTCCTACTGTGTCCTTCTCCCATACCAAGTAGATTGTAATCGATCATGGGCAGGGCCCTCTCTCCTTTTATACCAGTTTGTAACTCGTCTTGTTCATGCTTAGTGCAATTGTTTGTATTATGTATGTATACCCCTTTTCATATGTACAGCGCTATGGTATGTATGGTGCTTTAATAATAAATAATAATACTATATTTACAAGTGCATAATCGTGGCGTCTCACCACGCGCTCCCACTCCTCCACTTGCTGATATCCAGGTAAGTACTTCAATGTGGAGCTGTGCGGGACTATATTAAATTCCCCTCCTCCTTTTACCCGACTTTAGCTTGATATTCTCTCGACGGGAACAACTTACATGTGAGGCTGTACAGTTCCTCTTACTCCACTTGCGTGTGGAGCAGTCTCTTAACAGGAATAACTTGTGTACGGGGCTGTGCGATCTCCCCTCCTCCTTCTGATAGACCTCAGGTGGATCTCTTCTCACTGAGGTAGTGTACCACAATACTTTCCTCCTTTACTTGATGGTTCTGAAGCGGGGCTCTTAAAGTACAAAGCTTCAAAGTTGGCTGCAAAAATGGGTGAATGATCACTTATTTTTCTCATATATTTTTCTTGCATGCAAGCGATCATTCACCCATTTTTGTAGCCAACTTTGAATCTTCGTACTTTAAGAGCCATGCTCCAGAACCAACAAGTGGAGGAGGGAATATTGTGCTACGCTACCTCAGTGAGAAGAGATCCTCCTGAGGTCTATCAGAAGGAGGAGGGGAGATCGCACAGCCCCGTACACAAGTTATCCCTGTTAAGAGACTGCTCCACACGCAAGCTGCTCTGAGTAAGAGGAACTGTACAGCCTCACATGTAAGTTGTTCCCGTTGAGAGGGGATCAAGCTCAAGTTGGGTAGGAGGAGGAGCGGAATTTAATATAGTCCTGCACAGCTCCACATTGAAGTACTTATCTGTAAATCAGCAAGTGGAGTAGGGGGAGCGTGTGGTGAGACGCCACGATTATGCACTTGTGAATATAATAGACACTATGCTGACAAATTATTATGCGTTATATCTACTTCTAGTAGTGCTACATGCGTTATAACATATAACATATCAAACCTCACATCTGACTCCCATATCAAACCTCAGATCTGGCCCCCATATTAAACCTAAAATCTGACTCCCATATCAAACCT
Organism: Bufo bufo; assembly: GCF_905171765.1. Taxonomy (NCBI): domain Eukaryota; kingdom Metazoa; phylum Chordata; class Amphibia; order Anura; family Bufonidae; genus Bufo; species Bufo bufo. Next base: position 275,198,528 of record NC_053391.1, on the reverse strand, counting down.
CAGATTAGACCCCCAACAGACCTCCATGTTAGACCCCCCCATATAAGATCTCAGATCAGATCATTATTAGACCACCATGACACACACCCTATATCAGACCTCAGATCTGACCTCCGTATCAGATCCTAAGATCATACCCTCCTCCAGATCATGCCCATCCTCAGAATATAAAATCAGTGATAAAGTCCTAACCTCAGTATCTGAGGAAAGGGATTTAGGAGTCATTATTTTAGAAGACTTAAAGGTAGGCAGACAATGTCATAGAGCAGCAGGAAATGCTAGCAGAATGCTTGGGTGTATGGGGAAATGCATTACCAGTAGAAAGAGGGAAGTGCTCATGCCGCTCTACAGAGCACTAGTGAGACCTCATTTTGAGTATTGTGCACAGTACTGGAGGCCATATCTCCAGAAGGATATTGATACTTTGGAGAGAGTTCAGAGAAGAGCTACTAAACTAGTACCTGGATTGTAGGATAAAACTTACCAGGAAAGATTAAAAGACCTTAACATGTATAGCTTTTAAATACATAAAGGGAATCAACAAGGTAAAAAAGAGGAGAGAATATTTAAAAGAAGAAAAACTGCTACAAGAGGACATAGTTTTAAATTAGAGGGGCAAAGGTTTAAAAGTAATATCAGGAAGTATTACTTTACTGAGAGAGTAGTGGATGCATGGAATAGCCTTCCTGCAGAAGTGGTAGCTGCAAATACAGTGAAGGAGTTTCAGCATGCATGGGATAGGCATAAGGCCACCCTTCATATAAGATAGGGCCAAGGGCTATTTATAGTATTCAATATATTGGGCAGACTAGATGGGCCAAATGGTTCTTATATGCCGACACATTCTATGTTTCCTATCAGATGCTCAGATAAGACCCCCATCAGACCTCAACTCTAACTCCCATATCAGACCTCAGATCAGTCCCCCATATCAAACCTCCCTCACATCTGACTCCCATATGAAACCTCAGATCTGACCGCCATATCAAACCTAAAATGTGACCCCCATATCAAACCTCAGATTAGACCCCCAACAGACCACCATGTTAGATACCCCCATATCAGATCTTTGAACACATCACCATTAGACCACCATGTCACACCCTCATATGAGACCCTCATCAGACCTCAGATCAGACCCCCAGTTGAAGTGCATAACTCCCAGGACCCCTGCCTACTACTGAATGCTTCCATAATGGAAATGTTCACTAGTATCTGCTTTATAAGACGCACTGCCATTTTCCCCCACTATTCCAGATGAGACCGTACCAGAGCTTTGTAAAGTGGTAATATTACTTACTTGTTCAGCCAGTCCATACCTCTTTTAGTACATGACAATATCTTGCTATCCAGTTGATTGACATTGCATGCTATTATTTAATCTGTGATCTACAAGGACACCCAAATATTTCTCTACAAATGAATATTCCAGTGTTACTCACCCTAGGACATATGATACACATAGATGATTACTACCCGGATTCATAACTTTACATTTGTACACATTAAACCTCATTTGCCAAGTTGGTGGCCAAACTCTGTGTATAAGTCAGCTTGTAGTTTATGGACATCTTACATAGACTGCACAGTACTACATTGCTTGGTTTCATTTGCAAAAATAATGCTATCAATCCCACCCTATATAACTTAAAAAAAGTTAAATAATAGGGGGCCCAGCACTGAACCTTGGGGTACAACACATAACTGGGGACCATTCAGAATAGGAATCATTGACCACAAAACTCTGGACCTGGTCCTTCAGCCAATTCTTTCCAAACCTATAGACCTTATTTTACCTATTAAGCATCTATGAGGGACAGTATCAAATGTATCCAGGATTCTACTCACCTCCTCATAAAACAAATCAGGTTATTCTGACAACTTCTGTCCTTGGTAAACCCATGCTAGGTATTACTTATAATATTATTTAAAGTCACATACTCCTGTACATAGTCTCTTAACCACCTCCGGACCGCCTAACGCAGGATCGCGTTCCGGAGGTGGCAGCGCTGCGCACAGTCACGCATATATGCGTCATCTCGCGAGACGCGAGATTTCCTGTGAACGCGCGCACACAGGCGCGCGCGCTCACAGGAACGGAAGGTAAGAGAGTGGATCTCCAGCCTGCCAGCGGCGATCGTTCGCTGGCAGGCTGGAGATGTGTTTTTTTTAACCCCTAACAGGTATATTAGACGCTGTTTTGATAACAGCGTCTAATATATCTGCTACCTGGTCCTCTGGTGGTCCCCTTTGTTTGGATCGACCACCAGAGGGCACAGGTAGCTCAGTAAAGTACCACCAAGCACCACTACACTACACTACACCCCCCCCCGTCACTTATTAACCCCTTATTAGCCCCTGATCACCCCATATAGACTCCCTGATCACCCCCCTGTCATTGATTACCCCCTGTCATTGATCAACCCCCTGTAAAGCTCCATTCAGACGTCCGCATGATTTTTACGGATCCACTGATAGATGGATCGGATCCGCAAAACGCATCCGGACGTCTGAATGAAGCCTTACAGTGGCGTGATCAATGACTGTGGTGATCACCCCATATAGACTCCCTGATCACCCCCCTGTAAAGCTCCATTCAGATGTCCGCATGATTTTTACGGATGCTCTTATAGATGGATCGGATCCGCAAAACGCATCCGGACGTCTGAATGAAGCCTTACAGGGGCATGATCAATGACTGTGGTTATCACCCCATATAGACTCCCTGATCACCCCCCTGTCATTGATTACCCCCCTGTAAAGCTCCATTCAGACGTCCGCATGATTTTTACGGATCCACTGATAGATGGATCGGATCCGCAAAACGCATCCGGACGTCTGAATGAAGCCTTACAGGGGCGTGATCAATGACTGTGGTGATCACCCCATATAGACTCCCTGATCACCCCCCTGTCATTGATTACCCCCCTGTCATTGATTACCCCCCTGTAAAGCTCCATTCAGATGTCCGCATGATTTTTACGGATGCACTGATAGATGGATCGGATCCGCAAAACGCATCCGGACGTCTGAATGAAGCCTTACAGGGGCATGATCAATGACTGTGGTTATCACCCCATATAGACTCCCTGATCACCCCCCTGTCATTGATTACCCCCCTGTAAAGCTCCATTCAGATGTCCGCATGATTTTTACGGATGCACTGATAGATGGATCGGATCCGCAAAATGCATACGGACGTCTGAATGAAGCCTTACACGGGCGTGATCAATGACTGTGGTTATCACCCCATATAGACTCCCTGATCACCCCCCTGTCATTGATCACCCCCCTGTCATTGATTACCCCCCTGTAAAGCTCCATTCAGATGTCCGCATGATTTTTACGGATGCACTGATAGATGGATCGGATCCGCAAAACGCATCCGGACGTCTGAATGAAGCCTTACAGGGGCATGATCAATGACTGTGGTTATCACCCCATATAGACTCCTTGATCACCCCCCTGTCATTGATTACCCCCCTGTAAGATCCATTCAGATGTCCGCATGATTTTTACGGATGCACTGATAGATGGATCGAATCCGCAAAACGCATCCGGACGTCTGAATAAAGCCTTACAGGGGCATGATCAATGACTGTGGTTATCACCCCATATAGACTCCCTGATCACCCCCCTGTCATTGATCACCCCCCTGTCATTGATCACCCCCCTGTCATTGATCACCCTCTGTAAGGCTCCATTCAGACATTTTTTTGGCCCAAGTTAGCGGAATTATTATTTTTTTTTCTTACAAAGTCTCATATTCCACTAACTTGTGTCAAAAAATAAAATCTCACATGAACTCACCATACCCCTCACGGAATCCAAATGCGTAAAATTTTTTAGACATTTATATTCCAGACTTCTTCTCACGCTTTAGGGCCCCTAGAATGCCAGGGCAGTATAAATACCCCACATGTGACCCCATTTCGGAAAGAAGACACCCCCAGGTATTCCGTGAGGGGCATATTGAGTCCATGAAAGATTGAAATTTTTGTCCCAAGTTAGCGGAAAGGGAGACTTTGTGAGAAAAAAATTAAAAATATCAATTTCCGCTAACTTGTGCCAAAAAAAAAAAATTTCTATGAACTCGCCATGCCCCTCATTGAATACCTTGGGGTGTCTTCTTTCCAAAATGGGGTCGCATGTGGGGTATTTATACTGCCCTGGCATTCTAGGGGCCCCAAAGCGTGAGAAGAAGTCTGGTATCCAAATGTCTAAAAATGCCCTCCTAAAAGGAATTTGGGCACCTTTGCGCATCTAGGCTGCAAAAAAGTGTCACACATCTGGTATCGCCGTACTCAGGAGAAGTTGGGGAATGTGTTTTGGGGTGTCATTTTACATATACCCATGCTGGGTGAGAGAAATATCTTGGTCAAATGCCAACTTTGTATAAAAAAATGGGAAAAGTTGTCTTTTGCCAAGATATTTCTCTCACCCAGCAAGGGTATATGTAAAATGACACCCCAAAACACATTCCCCACCTTCTCCTGAATACGGCGATACCACATGTGTGACACTTTTTTGCAGCCTAGGTGGGCAAAGGGGCCCATATTCCAAAGAGCACCTTTAGGATTTCACAGGTCATTTACCTACTTACCACACATTAGGGCCCCTGGAAAATGCCAGGGCAGTATAACTACCCCACAAGTGACCCCATTTTGGAAAGAAGACACCCCAAGGTATTCCGTGAGGGGCATGGCGAGTTCCTAGAATTTTTTATTTTTTGTCACAAGTTAGTGGAAAATGCTGATTTTTTTTTTGATTTTTTTTTCATACAAAGTCTCATATTCCACTAACTTGTGACAAAAAATAAAAACTTCCATGAACTCACTATGCCCATCAGCGAATACCTTGGGGTCTCTTCTTTCCAAAATGGGGTCACTTGTGGGGTAGTTATACTGCCCTGGCATTCTAGGGGCCCAAATGTGTGGTAAGGAGTTTGAAATCAAATTCTGTAAAAAATGACGAGTGAAATCCGAAAGGTGCTCTTTGGAATATGGGCCCCTTTGCCCACCTAGGCTGCAAAAAAGTGTCACACATCTGGTATCTCCGTACTCAGGAGAAGTTGGGGAATGTGTTTTGGGGTGTCATTTTACATATACCCATGCTGGGTGAGAGAAATATTTTTTTATACAAAGTTGGCATTTGACCAAGATATTTATCTCACCCAGCATGGGTATATGTAAAAAGACACCCCAAAACACATTCCTCAACTTCTCCTGAATACAGAGATACCAGATGTGTGACACTTTTTTGCAGCCTAGGTGGGCAAAGGGGCCCATATTCCAAAGAGCACCTTTCGGATTTCACAGGTCATTTTTTACAGAATTTGATTTCAAACTCCTTACCACACATTTGGGCCCCTAGAATGCCAGGGCAGTATAACTACCCCACAAGTGACCCCATTTTGGAAAGAAGAGACCCCAAGGTATTTCGTGATGGGCATAGTGAGTTCATAGAAGTTTTTATTTTTTGTCACAAGTTAGTGGAATATGAGACTTTGTAAGAAAAAAAAATAAAAAATCATCATTTTCCGCTAACTTGTGACAAAAAATAAAAAGTTCTATGAACTCACTATGCCCATCAGCGAATACCTTAGGGTGTGTACTTTCCGAAATGGGGTCATTTGTGGGGTGTTTGTACTGTCTGGCCATTGTAGAACCTCAGGAAACATGACAGGTGCTCAGAAAGTCAGAGCTGCTTCAAAAAGCGGAAATTCACATTTTTGTACCATAGTTTGTAAACGCTATAACTTTTACCCAAACCATTTTCTTTTTACCCAAACATTTTTTTTTTATCAAAGACATGTAGAACAATAAATTTAGAGCAAAATTTCTATATGGATCTCGTTTTTTTTGCAAAATTTTACAACTGAAAGTGAAAAATGTCATTTTTTTGCAAAAAAATCGTTAAATTTCGATTAATAACAAAAAAAGTAAAAATGTCAGCAGCAATGAAATACCACCAAATGAAAGCTCTATTAGTGAGAAGAAAAGGAGGTAAAATTCATTTGGGTGGTAAGTTGCATGACCGAGCAATAAACGGTGAAAGTAGTGTAGGTCAGAAGTGTAAAAAGTGGCCTGGTCTTTCAGGGTGTTTAAGCACTGGGGGCTGGAGTGGTTAAAGTGGTTCTCTGGGAACTAAGAAAATGAAAATGCTTAAATATTACATTCCCAAATGCCTTTGATTAGTTATAATGACTTGTTTTGTCTCAGTAGCAATCATTAGTACAAATAAAATGGCTGCACTGCAAAGGGTGAGATCTGGTGGACGTTTATGTCAAAATCTGTGATAAAGTCTTCAAGTAGCACATGTGGATTTTGGTGTGGATTTGATGCAGAAATGCATCAAAAAATGCATGAACATCTGTGTGGAAAATCCATATCCACTACACTGCCATATGGAAATACCCTTAGAGCTCCTGCATCTAAACTGGATTAACTACAGATACTGCGAGAGCTGGTACCTTCTCAAATAGCTGATTGGTGGTGGTCCTGGATGTCGGACCCCCATATATCAGATACTGATGATGTATCCAGATGATAGGTTATCAGTTAAAAAGTCTCAGAAAACCCATTTGAAGGGAATGTGTCACCAAAAATCTTTTTGTGCCAGTCAAAACCAGATAGCAACAAATATTTTTTTCTAGCCTGTTTTTATTTTCTGATTGCAGTTTTTTTTAATTCTATTTCCTGAACATGATTATGGGGGCTGCCATCTGAGCTGTTCTTAACTGCATTTAGTTATATGTAGGGATGAGCGAACCCGAACTGTATAGTTCGGGTTCGTACCGAATTTTGGGGTGTCCGTGACACGGACCCGAACCCGAACATTTTCGTAAAAGTCCGGGTTCGGGTTCGGTGTTCGGCGCTTTTTGAAAGGCTGCAAAGCAGCCAATCAACAAGCGTCATACTACTTGCCCCAAGAGGCCATCACAGCCTTGCCTACTATTGGCATGGCTGTGATTGGCCAGTGCAGCATGTGACCCAGCCTCTATATAAGCTTGGGTCACGTAGCGCTGCACGTCACTCTGCTGATTCAAGCATAGGGAGAGGTTGCAGCTGTGACGTTAGGGCGAGATTAGGCAGATTAACTCCTCCAAAAGACTTCATTCTGTGATCGATCTGCAGCTGTGGATCATTGAAGTGCTATTATTGACTTGCTCACTTTTTTGAGGCTGCCCAGAGCGTTTTTAGATCACTTTTTTTCTGGGGTGATCGGCGGCCATTTTGTGACTTGTGGTGCGCCAGCACGAGCTATCACCAAGTGTATTTAACCATCGATAGTGTGGTTATTTTGTGCTATATCCTACATCAGCTGCAGGCTGAGCCTGTGTCACCGAAGTGCATTTAACCATCAACAGTCTGGTTATTTTTTGGCCATATACTACATTAGCTGCAGGCTGAGCCTGTTTCACCCAAGTGCATTTAACCATCAACAGTCTGATTATTTTTTGGCCATATACTACATCAGCTGCAGGCTGAGCCTGTGTCACCCAAGTGCATTTAACCATCAACAGTGTGGTTATTTTTTGGCCATATATTACATCAGGGGCAAGTTGAGCCTGTCACCCAGCGCCTAAAAAATAGACCTGACATTTCTATTCAACCAAATCTGCACAGTTTTAGCTGGTCAAGTTATTTGTAGTGACCGTCAAAGCAGACTTTTTGTTCTGGGTTGAAAAAGCATTCCCAAATTTGCCATTCTGAAAATAACTAGTTTGTGGTATTTCAGGCCTACTTGAAATCTATCCCAAAAAGAAAATCTTACATTGAAGTTATTGATAGTGTCATTGTCACGAGGGTATCAAGAGCCACGTCTGACTCCGTTATACCCGGGGTCAGGAAGTCGCAGCGGGTGGCTGCGCGCTCTATATCTAAAGATCACGGTGTTTCTTAGTTATTGTTTTCTGTGTTTGCCTTACTATCCTTTTTGTCTCTCTCAGGGATCCGTAGCTTCTCCTCCTCAGCTGTTTCTTGTCTGCCACTCCCTACCTCCTTATATTCTCCCCTCACACTTCTCTAGTTGCCAGTTATAGAGCTTCCTGCCTGGACATCTATACTGACCCACTGGAGTGGTTAATCCTGGTTGTTGTTCCTGTGTGCTACCCTCCGGATCCCTGTTTGGCTTATTGTTGTCTCCTGTTGTCTCCCACCTGGGAATATATGTTGAGTCTGTGTTGTCTGTCCTCCCCTTGGTGTTTTCCCTTCGAGTTAGTGGTGCGGACTAGTGTTCCCAATGCCTGTTCACTACCTAGGGCTCAGCTCAGGGAAAGCCAGGGCTTTAGGCACGTGATCGGCGTACGGGTGAGGAACCCGTCTAGGGACGTCAGGGCAGCCAGGTGCCAGCCGCCAGGTGAGTCAGGGGTCACCATCTTCCCTCTCACTTGGGCAGGGCCTTCCTCGTTCCCTCCCTCTGTGTCACGTATGTGATAGCCACGCCGACCGTGATATTATAACTGGCCCTTACTTTTTGAGAAAAAAATAAATAAATATTTTTTTAATTTTTTTGTTTGTTGTTTTTTTTTTCTCTCTCTACTTAGAATCCAATATGGATCCTATTGATGCCTTGGCAGAACAGCTTCAAAGCCTGTCTTTGGAGGTGGCAGGATTGAAGGCGTCTGTTCTCCAACAACAGCAGCAAATGCAGCAGACCGCACCCCCAGCGGTTGCTATGGGTAACCAGGTTGTCACTGAACCCAAGGTTGCTCTTCCCGACAGATTTTCTGGGGGAAGGGACAAATTTGCGACGTTCCGTGAGGCCTGCAAATTATATTTTAAGTTGCGCCTTTACTCCTCAGGTCATGAAGAACAGCGGGTAGGGATTGTCATTTCCCTGCTTCAGGGGGATCCGCAATCCTGGGCGTTCTCGTTACCCCCTGGTTCTCAGGCTCTTCGGTCAGTGGAGGGATTGGGGCTTTGGGTCTCATATATGATGACCCTGACCGAGTCGCCCTGGCTGAGTCGAAGTTACGGAGACTCCTACAGGGAGATCGGTCAGCAGAGGAATATTGCTCAGAGTTCCGTAGGTGGGCTACGGATACTCAGTGGAACGACCCGGCTCTCAGGAGTCAGTTCTGCTCTGGGTTATCTGAAAGGGTTAAGGATGCACTGGCACTGTATGAGACCCCCCTTTCCCTTGATGCTGTTATGTCCCTCTCTATCAGAATAGATAGACGTCTTAGGGAGAGATCGAAAATTCCAGAGCAGTTGGTTACCTCTCCCAAGCAACAGTCAGCCTGTACTGACTTAGATGAGCCTATGCAGCTAGGCGGAACTTCTCGTCAGGTCCGTCCTCCCGAGGTTCGCCGTAGGGGGGGGGGCTTGTTTTTTCTGTGGGGGGAGGGGTCATTTCATTAATGTCTGTCCCTCCTTTCTCAAAAACAAAAGACCGTCGGAAAACTACTAACCCCGGGCTGTGCGGAGGATGTCAGCCGGGGGGTATACGTTTCCTCCATACGAACATCTCAATTTGTGTTACCAGCGGTCATTGTTTTTGGTGTTAAGACGGAGTCTATTTCTGTTTTTCTAGACAGTGGAGCAGGGGTAAACTTGATTGATGCCCATTTTGCCCGCACTATGGGTTTGTCTCTCTGTACGCTGCAGAGACCTATTCCCGTATTCGCTATAGATTCTGCTCCTCTGTCTCAGAGAAACCTCACCCACATTGTTCGTAATTTACACCTTCGGGTAGGGGACCACCATAATGAGTGTCTTTCATGTTACGTTCTGGAGGGCCTTCCCTCTCCGGTGGTATTGGGTCTTCCCTGGTTGGTAGCGCACAATCCAGTGGTGGATTGGCAGGCCAGGGAGATATTGGAGTGGAGTGAGCATTGCAGAGAGAATTGCTTAAATAACAATTGCTTAATCGCCTCCATAGCTTCCCTACCTACATTTATTTCGGACTTTGAGGACGTTTTTTCTGAAAAGGGTTGTCAGAAACTACCACCTCATCGTCCTTATGATTGCCCGGTTAACCTGATTCCCGGGGCAAAATTACCCAAGTCCAGGTTGTATAATCTTTCGGGTCCCGAGAGACAAGCCATGAAAGATTATATCTCCGAGAGTCTGGCTAAGGGACACATCAGACCCTCTTCTTCACCCGTGGCTGCAGGGTTTTTCTTTGTTAAAAAGAAAGATGGGGGCCTGCGTCCTTGCTTAGATTTCCGTGAGTTAAACCAGATAACCATCCGTGACCCATACCCTCTTCCTCTCATTCCTGACTTTTTTAATCAGATTGCGGGTGCGAAGTGGTTCTCCAAACTTGATCTTAGGGGGGCCTACAATCTGATTCGTATCAGGGAAGGGGATGAGTGGAAGACAGCTTTTAACACCCCTGAGGGGCATTATGAAAATCTAGTTATGCCTTTCGGTCTGACCAATGCCCCTGCTGTCTTCCAACATTTCGTTAATGATATTTTTAGTCATCTCATCGGCAGGTTTGTAGTCATATACCTAGATGATATCTTAATTTATTCGGCTGATCTGAAAACACATGAGGTGCATGTCAGGCAAGTACTGAAGGTCCTACGGACGAATAAATTATATGCGAAAATTGAAAAATGTGTCTTCGCTGTTCAGGAATTACAGTTCCTGGGATATCTATTATCTGCTTCAGGTTTCCGCATGGATCCTGGGAAGGTCCAGGCAATTTTAGATTGGGATCTTCCTGAGAACCTTAAAGCCCTACAACGGTTTTTGGGTTTCGCTAATTTCTATAGAAAGTTCATTAAAAATTATTCAGTGATCGTTAAACCCCTTACCGACATGACTTGGAAGGGGACGGATTTTTCCAAATGGTCTGACGCCGCTAAAGATGCATTTTCCTCTCTAAAGGAGAGGTTTACCTCGGCACCTGTTCTAATTCAACCTGATGTCTCCCAGCCTTTTATTGTCGAGGTAGATGCATCAGAGGTAGGAGTGGGAGCTGTATTGTCTCAGGGTCCGTCTCCTGGCAAATGGCGTCCTTGCGCTTTCTTTTCCAAAAAATTATCTTCTGCGGAGAAGAATTATGATATTGGAAATAGGGAACTGTTGGCGATTAAACTGGCGCTTGAAGAGTGGCGTCACTTCTTAGAGGGAGCAATCCACCCCGTCACGGTGATTACGGATCACAAGAACCTTCTGTACCTAGAATCGGCGAAACGTCTCACCCCTAGACAAGCTAGGTGGTCGCTATTCTTTACCAGATTTAACTTTGTAATCACCTATCGTCCTGGGGCAAAAAATACCAAGGCAGACGCATTATCTCGTAGTTTCCCTGGAGGGGGTAATGTTTGTGATCCGGTACCTATTTTACAAAGAGGAGTGGTTGTCTCTGCTGTACACTCTGTTCTAGAGGGAAAGGTGTTAGAGGCTCAGGGGGACGCCCCGGCCTCTTGCCCCTCAGAGAAATTGTTTGTACCGTTAAACCTGCGTCTTGAATTATTAAAAGAACATCATAATTCGGCACTTGCTGGACACCCGGGTAGTAAAGCAACCTTGGAGCTTTTATCTCGTCGTTTTTGGTGGCCAAGGTTGCGTCAGGATGTAATGGATTTCGTGTCTACTTGTTCTACTTGTGCACGTGCGAAAGTCTCTCATACACGTCCAGCAGGGTCTTTATTGCCACTTTTCATCCCCAATAGGCCATGGACACATCTGTCAATGGATTTCATCACTGACTTACCGTTGTCGGCGGGTAAAACAGTTATCTTGGTAGTAGTAGACAGGTTTAGCAAAATGGTACACTTTATTGCGCTACCCGCACTTCCTAATGCTAAAACTCTCGCTCAGGTGTTTATCAGTGAAATCGTGAAGCTTCACGGGGTCCCTTCCGATGTGGTTTCGGATCGGGGAACCCAGTTTATTTCTAAGTTTTGGAAAGCTTTTTGTTCCCGTTTGGGGGTTCACTTGTCCTTTTCCTCAGCTTTCCATCCTCAGTCGAATGGACAGACTGAGCGTACCAACCAAAACCTAGAAACATATTTAAGGTGTTTTGTGTCTGAAAACCAAGAGTTGTGGTCATCATATTTACCGTTAGCTGAGTTTGCCATAAATAATCATTATCAGGAGTCCACTGGCAAGTCACCATTCCTTGGTGCATACGGTTTTCATCCCCAATTTTGTACTTTCAAAGAGGGGGGGTCTTCTGGGGTTCCCGAAGAGGAAAGGTTTTCTTCATCTCTTTCATCGGTATGGCAGAAGGTGCAAGTTAACTTGAAAAAGATGAGTGGTAAATATAAATGCATGGCCGATAAGAAATGGTCGCCAGGTCCGGACCTAGGAGTGAATGACTATGTGTGGTTGTCTACTAGGAATATTAAGTTGAAGGTTCCTTCTTGGAAACTGGGTCCTAGGTTCATTGGTCCCTATAAAATAGTAGCCGTCATTAACCCTGTGGCTTTTCGCCTGGAGCTACCTCAGACTTTTAAGATCCATAACGTCTTCCATAAATCGTTACTCAAGAAGTATGTTCCACCTCTAGAACCATCGCCGCTGCCACCTCCTCCTGTTATTGTGGATGGTAATCTGGAGTTTCAAATAGCCAGAATTGTTGATTCTCGTCGGGTCCGCCGCTCTCTTCAGTACCTTGTGCATTGGAGGGGTTACGGTCCCGAGGAAAGAATGTGGGTTCCAGCGTCAGAGGTAAACGTCAACAGGTTAATTCAGACTTTCCATGCCTCTCATCCGGAGAGACCTGGTCCTGAGTGTCCGGAGGCCCCTCGTGAAAGGGGGGGTACTGTCTCGAGGGTATCAAGAGCCACGTCTGACTCCGTTATACCCGGGGTCAGGAAGTCGCAGCGGGTGGCTGCGCGCTCTATATCTAAAGATCACGGTGTTTCTTAGTTATTGTTTTCTGTGTTTGCCTTGCTATCCTTTTTGTCTCTCTCAGGGATCCGTAGCTTCTCCTCCTCAGCTGTTTCTTGTCTGCCACTCCCTACCTCCTTATATTCTCCCCTCACACTTCTCTAGTTGCCAGTTATAGAGCTTTCTGCCTGGACATCTATACTGACCCACTGGAGTGGTTAATCCTGGTTGTTGTTCCTGTGTGCTACCCTCCGGATCCCTGTTTGGCTTATTGTTGTCTCCTGTTGTCTCCCACCTGGGAATATATGTTGAGTCTGTGTTGTCTGTCCTCCCCTTGGTGTTTTCCCTTCGAGTTAGTGGTGCGGACTAGTGTTCTCATCGCCCTGTTCACTACCTAGGGCTCAGCTCAGGGAAAGCCAGGGCTTTAGGCACGTGATCGGCGTACGGGTGAGGAACCCGTCTAGGGACGTCAGGGCAGCCAGGTGCCAGCCGCCAGGTGAGTCAGGGGTCACCATCTTCCCTCTCACTTGGGCAGGGCCTTCCTCGTTCCCTCCCTCTGTGTCACGTATGTGATAGCCACGCCGACCGTGATAGTCATTCATAAAAACTTAAGGCACACGCTAGCGTGCTGATAGAAGTGTCATTCTGTGATTAAACCTATAACTGTCACACAGCGCAAAAAAAAACAGGTCTCACATCTCTATTCAACCAAATCTGCACAGTTTTAGCTGGTCAAGTTATTTGTAGTGACCGTCAAAGCAGACTTTTTGTTCTGGGTTGAAAAAGCATTCCCAAATTTGCCATTCTGAAAATAACTAGTTTGTGGTATTTCAGGCCTACTTGAAATCTATCCCAAAAAGAAAATCTTACATTGAAGTTATTGATAGTGTCATTCATAAAAACCTAAGACACACGCTAGCGTGCTGATAGAAGTGTCATTCTGTGATTAAACCTATAACTGTCACACAGCGCAAAAAAAAACAGGTCTCACATGTCTATTCAACCAAATCTGCACAGTTTTAGCTGGTCAAGTGTTTTGTAGTGACCGTCAAAGCAGACTTTCTGTTCTGGGTTGAAAAAGCATTCCCAAATTTGCCATTCTGAAAATAACTAGTTTGTGGTATTTCAGGCCTACTTGAAATCTATCCCAAAAAGAAAATCTTACATTGAAGTTATTGATAGTGTCATTCAGAAAAACCTAAGACACACGCTAGCGTCCTGATAGAAGTGTCATTCTGTGATTAAACCTATAACTGTCACACAGCGCAAAAAAAAACAGGTCTCACATGTCTATTCAACCAAATCTGCACAGTTTTAGCTGGTCAAGTTATTTGTAGTGACCGTCACAGCAGACTTTTTGTTCTGGGTTGAAAAAGCATTCCCAAATTTGCCATTCTGAAAATAACTAGTTTGTGGTATTTGAGGCCTACTTGAAATCTATCCCAAAAAGAAAATCTTACATTGAAGTTATTGATAGTGTCATTCAGAAAAACCTAAGACACACGCTAGCGTGCTGATAGAAGTGTCATTCTGTGATTAAACCTATAACTGTCACACAGCGCAAAAAAAAACAGGTCTCACATCTCTATTCAACCAAATCTGCACAGTTTTAGCTGGTCAAGTTATTTGTAGTGACCGTCAAAGCAGACTTTTTGTTCTGGGTTGAAAAAGCATTCCCAAATTTGCCATTCTGAAAATAACTAGTTTGTGGTATTTCAGGCCTACTTGAAATCTATCCCAAAAAAAAAATCTTACATTGAAGTTATTGATAGTGTCATTCAGAAAAACCTAAGACACACGCTAGCGTTCTGATAGAAGTGTCATTCTGTGATTAAACCTATAACTGTCACACAGCGCAAAAAAAACCAGGTCTCACATCTCTATTCAACCAAATCTGCACAGTTTTAGCTGGTCAAGTTATTTGTAGTGACCGTCAAAGCAGACTTTTTGTTCTGGGTTGAAAAAGCATTCCCAAATTTGCCATTCTGAAAATAACTAGTTTGTGGTATTTGAGGCCTACTTGAAATCTATCCCAAAAAGAAAATCTTACATTGAAGTTATTGATAGTGTCATTCATAAAAACCTAAGACACACGCTAGCGTGCTGATAGAAGTGTCATTCTGTGATTAAACCTATAACTGTCACACAGCGCAAAAAAAACCAGGTCTCACATCTCTATTCAACCAAATCTGCACAGTTTTAGCTGGTCAAGTTATTTGTAGTGACCGTCAAAGCAGACTTTTTGTTCTGGGTTGAAAAAGCATTCCCAAATTTTCCATTCTGAAAATAACTAGTTTGTGGTATTTCAGGCCTACTTGAAATCTATCCCAAAAAGAAAATCTTACATTGAAGGTATTGATAGTGTCATTCAGAAAAACCTAAGACACACGCTAGCGTGCTGATAGAAGTGTCATTCTGTGATTAAACCTATAACTGTCACACAGCGCAAAAAAAAACAGGTCTCACATCTCTATTCAACCAAATCTGCACAGTTTTAGCTGGTCAAGTTATTTGTAGTGACCGTCAAAGCAGACTTTTTGTTCTGGGTTGAAAAAGCATTCCCAAATTTGCCATTCTGAAAATAACTAGTTTGTGGTATTTGAGGCCTACTTGAAATCTATCCCAAAAAGAAAATCTTACATTGAAGTTATTGATAGTGTCATTCAGAAAAACCTAAGACACACGCTAACGTGCTGATAGAAGTGTCATTCTGTGATTAAACCTATAACTGTCACACAGCGCAAAAAAAAAACAGGTCTCACATCTCTATTCAACCAAATCTGCACAGTTTTAGCTGGTCAAGTTATTTGTAGTGACCGTCAAAGCAGACTTTTTGTTCTGGGTTGAAAAAGCATTCCCAAATTTGCCATTCTGAAAATAACTAGTTTGTGGTATTTCAGGCCTACTTGAAATCTATCCCAAAAAGAAAATCTTACATTGAAGTTATTGATAGTGTCATTCAGAAAAACCTAAGACACACGCTAGCGTGCTGATAGAAGTGTAATTCTGTGATTAAACCTATACCTGTCACACAGCGCAAAAAAAAACAGGTCTCACATCTCTATTCAACCAAATCTGCAGTGTTTTAGCTGGTCAAGTTATTTGTAGTGACCGTAAAAGCAAACTTTTTGTTCTGGGTTGAAAAAGCATTCCCAAATTTGCCATTCTCAAAATTGTGGTGAACGGGAACAATGAGGAAAACATCTAATAAGGGACGCGGACGCGGACGTGGACATGGTCGTGGTGGTGTTAGTGGACCCTCTGGTGCTGGGAGAGGACGTGGCCGTTCTGCCACAGCCACACGTCCTAGTGAATTAACTACCTCAGGTCCCAGTAGCCAGCAGAATTTACAGCGATATTTGGTGGGGCCCAATGCCGTTCTAAGGATGGTAAGGCCTGAGCAGGTACAGGCATTAGTCAATTGGGTGGCCGACAGTGGATCCAGCACGTTCACATAATCTCCCACCCAGTCTTCTGCAGAAAGCGCACAGATGGCGCATGAAAACCAAGCCCATCGGTCTGTCACATCACCCCCATGCATATCAGGGAAACTGTCTGAGCCTCAAGTTATGCAGCAGTCTCTTATGCTGTTTGAAGACTCTGCTGCCAGGGTTTCCCAAGGGCATTCACCTAGCCCTTCCCCAGGGGTGGAAGAGATAGAATGCACTAACGCACAACCACTTATTTTTCCTGATGATGAGGACATGGGAATACCACCTCAGCACGTCTCTGATGATGACGAAACACAAGTGCCAACTGCTGCGTCTTTCTGCAGTGTGCAGACTGAACAGGAGGTCAGGGATCAAGACTGGGTGGAAGACGATGCAGGGGACGATGAGGTCCTAGACCCCACATGGAATGAAGGTCGTGCCACTGACTTTCACAGTTCGGAGGAAGAGGCAGTGGTGAGACCGAGCCAACAGCGTAGCAAAAGAGTGAGCAGTGGGCAAAATCAGAACACCCGCCGCCAAGAGACTCCGCCTGCTACTGACCGCCGCCATCTGGGACCGAGCACCCCAAAGGCAGCTTCAAGGAGTTCCCTGGCATGGCACTTCTTCAAACAATGTGCTGACGACAAGACCCGAGTGGTTTGCACGCTGTGCCATCAGAGCCTGAAGCGAGGCATTAACGTTCTGAACCTTAGCACAACCTGCATGACCAGGCACCTGCATGCAAAGCATGAACTGCAGTGGAGTAAACACCTTAAAAACAAGGAAGTCACTCAGGCTCCCCCTGCTACCTCTTCTGCTGCTGCCGCCTCGGCCTATTCTGCTGCTGCCGCCGCCTCGGCCTCTTCTGCTGCTGCTGCCGCCGCCTCGGCCTCTTCCTCCGTCTCTGGAGGAACGTTGGCACCTGCCGCCCAGCAAACATGGGATGTACCACCAACACCACCACCTGCGTCACCAAGCATTTCAACCATGTCACACGACAGCGTTCAGCTCTCCATCTCACAAACATTTGAGAGAAAGCGTAAATTCTCACCTAGCCACCCTCGATCCCTGGCCCTGAATGCCAGCATTTCTAAACTACTGGCCTATGAAATGCTGTCATTTAGGCTGGTGGACACACACAGCTTCAAACAGCTCATGTCACTTGCTGTCCCACAGTATGTTGTTCCCAGCCGCCACTACTTCTCCAAGAGAGCCGTGCCTTCCCTGCACAAACAAGTGTCCGATAAAATCAAGTGTGCACTGCGCAACGCCATCTGTGGCAAGGTCCACCTAACCACAGATACGTGGACCAGTAAGTACGGCCAGGGACGCTATATCTCCCTAACTGCACACTGGGTAAATGTAGTGGCGGCTGGGCCCCAGGCAGAGAGCTGTTTGGCGCACGTCCTTCCGCCGCCAAGGATCGCAGGGCAACATTCTTTGCCTCCTGTCTCCTCCTCCTCCTACTCAGCTTCCTCCTCCTCTTCTTCCACCTGCTCATCCAGTCAGCCACACACCTTTACCACCAACTTCAGCACAGCACGGGGTAAACGTCAGCAGGCCATTCTGAAACTCATATGTTTGGGGGACAGGCCCCACACCGCACAGGAGTTGTGGCGGGGTATAGAACAACAGACCGACGAGTGGTTGCTGCCGGTGAGCCTCAAGCCCGGCCTGGTGGTGTGCGATAATGGGCGAAATCTCGTTGCAGCTCTGGGACTAGCCGGTTTGACGCACATCCCTTGCCTGGCGCATGTGCTGAATTTGGTGGTGCAGAAGTTCATTCGCAACTACCCCGACATGTCAGAGCTGCTGCATAAAGTGCGGGCCGTCTGTTCGCGCTTCCGGCGTTCACACCCTGCCGCTGCTCGCCTGTCTGCGCTACAGCGTAACTTCGGCCTTCCCGCTCACCGCCTTATATGCGACGTGCCCACCAGGTGGAACTCCACCTTGCATATGCTGGACAGACTGTGCGAGCAGCAGCAGGCCATAGTGGAGTTTCAGCTGCAGCACGCACGGGTCAGTCGCACTGTGGATCAGACCCACTTCACCACCAATGACTGGGCCTCCATGCGAGACCTGTGTGCCCTGTTGCGCTGTTTCGAGTACTCCACCAACATGGCCAGTGGCGATGACGCCGTTATCAGCGTTACAATACCACTTCTATGTCTCCTTGAGAAAACACTTAGGGCGATGATGGAAGAGGAGGTGGCCCAGGAGGAAGAGGGGTCATTTTTAGCACTTTCAGGCCAGTCTCTTCGAAGTGACTCAGAGGGAGGTTTTTTGCAACACCAGAGGCCAGGTACAAATGTGGCCAGACAGGGCCCACTACTGGAGGACGAGGAGGAGGTGGAGGAGGATGAGGATGAAGCATGTTCACAGCGGGGTGGCACCCAAAGCAGCTCGGGCCCATCACTGGTGCGTGGCTGGGGGGAAACACAGGACGATGACGATACGCCTCCCACAGAGGACAGCTTGTCCTTACCTCTGGGCAGCCTGGCACACATGAGCGACTACATGCTGCAGTGCCTGCGCAACGACAGCAGAGTTGCCCACATTTTAACATGTGCGGACTACTGGGTTGCCACCCTGCTGGATCCCCGGTACAAAGACAATGTGCCCACCTTACTTCCTACACTGGAGCGTGATAGGAAGATGCGCGAGTACAAGCGCACGTTGGTAGACGCGCTACTGAGAGCATTCCCAAATGTCACAGGGGAACCAGTGGAAGCCCAAGGCGAAGGCAGAGGAGGAGCAAGAGGTCGCCAACGCAGCTGTGTCACGCCCAGCTCCTCTGAGGGCAGGGTTAGCATGGCAGAGATGTGGAAAAGTTTTGTCAACACGCCACAGCTAAGTGCACCACCACCTGATACGGAACGTGTTAGCAGGAGGCAACATTTCACTAACATGGTGGAACAGTACCTGTGCACACCCCTCCACGTACTGACTGATGGTTCGGCCCTATTCAACTTCTGGGTCTCCAAATTGTCCACGTGGCCAGAGCTAGCCTTTTATGCCTTGGAGGTGCTGGCCTGGGCCTAAGTGTGTGACAGTGGCCTGTTCCAGTGGTGGGTGACGTGAAGCCTGATTCTCTGCTATGACATGAATACAGATTCTGCGCTGACATAAGGCCAGATTCTCTGTTACGAGACCGCTCTCCTCTGTCTGGGTGCCGGGGCCTAAATGTGTGACAGTGGCCTGTTCCAGTGGTGGGTGACGTGAAGCCTGATTCTCTGCTATGACATGAATACAGATTCTGCGCTGACATAAGGCCATATTCTCTGTTACGGGACCGCTCTCCTCTGTCTGGGTGCCGGGGCCTAAATGTGTGACAGTGGCCTTATCCAGTGGTGGGTGACGTGAAGCCTGATTCTCTGCTATGACATGAATACAGATTCTGCGCTGACATAAGGCCAGATTCTCTGTTACGGGACCGCTCTCCTCTGTCTGGGTGCCGGGGCCTAAATGTGTGACAGTGGCCTGTTCCAGTGGTGGGTGACGTGAAGCCTGATTCTCTGCTATGACATGAATACAGATTCTGCGCTGACATAAGGCCAGATTCTCTGTTACGGGACCTCTCTCCTCTGCCTGGGTGCCTGGGCCTAAATGTGTGACAGTGGCCTGTTCCAGTGGTGGGTGACGTGAAGCCTGATTCTCTGCTATGACATGAATACAGATTCTGCGCTGACATAAGGCCAGATTCTCTGTTACGGGACCGCTCTCCTCTGTCTGGGTGCCGGGGCCTAAATGTGTGACAGTGGCCTGTTCCAGTGGTGGGTGACGTGAAGCCTGATTCTCTGCTATGACATGAAGACAGATTCTGCGCTGACATAAGGCCAGATTCTCTGTTACGGGACCTCTCTCCTCTGCCTGTGTGCCTGGGCCTAAATGTGTGACAGTGGCCTGTTCCAGTGGTGGGTGACGTGAAGCCTGATTCTCTGCTATGACATGAAGACAGATTCTGCGCTGACATAAGGCCAGATTCTCTGTTACGGGACCGCTCTCCTCTGTCTGGGTGCCGGGGCCTAAATGTGTGACAGTGGCCTGTTCCAGTGGTGGGTGACGTGAAGCCTGATTCTCTGCTATGACATGAAGACAGATTCTGCGCTGGCATCAGGCCAGATTCTCTGTTACGGGACCTCTCTCCTCTGCCTGGGTGCCTGGGCCTAAATGTGTGACAGTGGCCTGTTCCAGTGGTGGGTGACGTGAAGCCTGATTCTCTGCTATGACATGAAGACAGATTCTGCGCTGACATAAGGCCAGATTCTCTGTTACGGGACCGCTCTCCTCTGTCTGGGTGCCGGGGCCTAAATGTGTGACAGTGGCCTGTTCCAGTGGTGGGTGACGTGAAGCCTGATTCTCTGCTATGACATGAAGACAGATTCTGTGCTGACATCAGGCCAGATTCTCTGTTACGGGACCTCTCTCCTCTGCCTGGGTGCCGGGGCCTAAATGTGTGACAGTGGCCTGTTCCAGTGGTGGGTGACGTGAAGCCTGATTCTCTGCTATGACATGAAGACTGATTCTGCGCTGACATGAAGCCAGATTCTCTGCTATGGCATGAAGAGACTGATTCTCTGCTGACGTGAAGCCAGATTCTCTGCTATGGGACCTCTGTCCAATTGATATTGGTTCATTTTTATTTTTTTAATTTTTATTTTAATTCATTTCCCTATCCACATTTGTTTGCAGGGGATTTACCTACATGTTGCTGCCTTTTGCAGCCCTCTAGCTCTTTCCTGGGCTGTTTTACAGCCTTTTTAGTGCCCAAAAGTTCGGGTCCCCATTGACTTCAATGGGGTTCGGGACGAAGTTCGGATCGGGTTCGGATCCCGAACCCGAACATTTCCGGGAAGTTCGGCTGAACTTCTCGAACCCGAACATCCAGGTGTTCGCTCAACTCTAGTTATATGCTTTATAGTAGCCACCATGAGCCATAGACACAATGGACAGGAGAGGACTCATTAACTTATGGCAGAGTTTTCTAGGAATTCTGTGTGACCTCTGCAGAGGTCAGGAGAGAGCTGATAAGTTTTGATATCACCTATTGTGAATGGTGGATAGTGTGTTTTGTGTGTATATAGGTGATTTCTGTTATTCCAATCCTGCTTGTAATGATAAGCAGATAACTGCAGTAAAGTGATATGTACAGAACAGGAAGTGGTGCCACTTATTAGGCTTAGTGACCAGTGTGGAAATTGCAGGATTTTGTGTTTTTTTAAAATAGAGATTAACATCGAAAATGAAAAAAAAATCACTAAAAATTCTTTAAAATACTATATGTTTAACCACTTCAGCCCCCCTAGCTTAAACACCCTTAATGACCAGACCACTTTTTACACTTCTGCACTACACTACTTTCACCATTTATTGCTCGGTCATGCAACTTACCACCCAAATAAATTTTACCTCCTTTTCTTCTCACTAATAGAGCTTTCATTTGGTGGTATTTCATTGCTGCTGACATTTTTTTTTTTTTGTTATTAATCAAAATTTAACCATTTTTTTGCAAAAAAATGACATTTTTCACTTTCAGTTGTAAAATTTTGCAAAAAAAAAGACATCCATGTATACATTTTTCTCTAAATTTATTGTTCTACATGTCTTTGATAAAAAAAATGTTTGGGTAAAAAAAAAATGGTTTGGGTAAAAGTTATAACGTTTACAAACTATGGTACAAAAATGTGAATTTCCGCTTTTTGAAGCAGCTCTGACTTTCTGAGCACCTGTCATGCTTCCTGAGGTTCTACAATGCCCATACAGTACAAACACCCCACAAATGACCCCATTTCGGAAAGTAGACACCCTAAGGTATTCGCTGATGGGCATAGTGAGTTCATAGAACTTTTAATTTTTTGTCACAAGTTAGCGGAAAATGATGATTTTTTTTTTTTTCTTACAAAGTCTCATATTCCACTAACTTGTGACAAAAAATAAAAAATTCCATGAACTCACTATGCCCATCACGAAATACCTTGGGGTGTCTTCTTTCCAAAATGGGGTCACTTGTGGGGTAGTTATACTTCCCTGGCATTTTAGGGGCCCAAATGCGTGCGAAGTAGTTTGAAATCAAAATCTGTAAAAAATGGCCGGTGAAATCCGAAAGGTGCTCTTTGGAATGTGGGCCCCTTTGCCCACCTAGACTGCAAAAAAGTGTCACACATCTGGTATTGCCGTACTCAGGAGAAGTTGGGCAATGTGTTTTGGGGTGTCATTTTACATATACCCATGCTGGGTGAGAGAAATATCTTGGCAAAAGACAACTTTTCCCATTTTTTTATACAAAGTTGGCATTTGACCAAGATATTTCTCTCACCCATCATGGGTATATGTAAAATGACACCCCAAAACACATTCCCCAACTTCTCCTGAGTACGGCGATACCAGATGTTTGACACTTTTTTGCAGCCTAGATGCGCAAAGAGGCCCACATTCTTTTTAGGAGGGCATTTTTAGACATTTGAATCCCAGACTTCTTCTCACGCTTTAGGGCACCTAAAATGCCAGGGCAGTATAAATACCCCACATGTGACCCCATTTTGGAAAGAAGACACCCCAAGGTATTCAATGAGGGGCATGGCGAGTTCATAGAAATCTTATTTTTTTGGCACAAGTTAGCGGAAATTGATATTTTTTTGTTTTTTCTCACAAAGCCTCCCTTTCCGCTAACTTGGGAGAAAAATTTCAATCTTTCATGGACTCAATATGCCCCTCACCTTGCGGTGTCTACTTTCCGAAATGGGGTCACATGTGGGGTATTTATACTGCCCTGGCATTTTAGGGGCCCTAAAGCGTGAGAAGAAGTCTGGAATATAAATGTCTAAAAATTTTTACGCATTTGGATTCCGTGAGGGGTATGGTGAGTTCATGTGAGATTTTATTTTTTGACACAAGTTAGTGGAATATGAGACTTTGCAAGAAAAAAAATAAAAATTCTGCTAACTTGGGCCAAAAAAATGTCTGAATGGAGCCTTACAGGGGATGATCAATGACAGGGGGGTGATCAATGACAGGGGGGTGATCAGGGAGTCTATATGGGGTGATCACCCCCCTGTAAGGCTCCATTCAGACGTCCGTATGTGTTTTGCGGATCCGATCCATGTATCCATGGATCCGTAAAAAACATACGGACGTCTGAATGGAGCCTTACAGGGGGGTGATCAATGACAGGGGGGGTGATCAATGACAGGGGAGTGATCAGGGAATCTATATGGGGTGATCACCCCCCTGTAAGGCTCTAGTCAGATGTCTGTATGTGTTTTGCGGATCCGATCCATGTATCCGTGGATCCGTAAAAAACATACGGACGTCTGAATGGAGCCTTACAGAGGGGTGATCAATGACAGGGGGGTGATCAGGGAGTCTATATGGGGTGTTCACCCCCCTGTCATTGATCACCCCCCTGTAAGGCTCCATTCAGACGTCCGTATGTGTTTTGCGGATCCGATCCATGTATCAGTGGATCCGTAAAAAACTTACGGACGTCTGAATGGAGCCTTACAAGGGGGTGATCAATGACAGGGGGGTGATCAATGTCAGGGGGGTGATCAGGGAGTCTATATGGGGTCATCAGGGGGTTAATAAGTGACGGGGGGGATGTAGTGTAGTGTGGTACTTGGTGCTACTTATTACTGAGCTGCCTGTGTCCTCTGGTGGTCGATCCAAACAAAAGGGACCACCAGAGGACCAGGTAGCAGGTATATTAGACGCTGTTATCAAAACAGCGTCTAATATACCTGTTAGGGGTTAAAAAAAATCGCATCTCCAGCCTGCCAGCGAACGATCGCCGCTGGCAGGCTGGAGATCCACTCGCTTACCTTCCGATCCTGTGAACGCGCGCGCCTGTGTGCGCGCGTTCACAGGAAATCTCGCCTCTCGCGAGATGACGCATATATGCGTCCACCCAGAAGAGCAGGGCCGCCGCCAGGACGCAATCCTGCGTACGGCGGTCCTGAGGCGGTTAACATAAACACATTATTTAAACATTTTCTGATGATACACTCCCATTAACCTCCTAACAGTCACATTAAAATTGGAACAATCTTCCCAAAAATGTCACTTTATTATTGTAGATTTTTAATGTGTCTGCAGTAAATCTTGTTTGCACACAACTCAGGGGACACAATTGCATTTTTAAGTCCTTATTGACATAATTAATTTTAGCCTTAAGGACCAATAATATTTTTCCCCTTTTTCTTCTAGCAGTCAAAACTTTTTAACATTTTCTTCTTCTTTTTTTTATTTTGCAGGATTAGTTTGGGGTGTATATTTAGTGTATTAAATAACTTATTATATTTTTAGGGGGAAAGATTAAAAACAGCAATTTTTACATTATTATGTGGAATTTATTTACGACATTCACTGTGTTGGAAAAATAACATCATTTTATTATGTGGGTCATTACAATGATGATGATGCAAAATTTCTATATATTTTTTCACTATTTTTGCTTCCCTCCTTCAGGCTGTCAGCTCTGCAACTACTCCCCCATTCTCTTCCAGACTGAAAGGCATGGGAAGGGGGAGCTGATTTAGGTGCTCATATCTCTGGTTTGGTACCAGCTAGAGATATGGGATTTGTATTGTTTGAAAGCTGGCATTACAATGCCAGAATGGCAGCAATATCTTCAGTACATGGGAAGATATCACTGTTAGAAATCGGGATACAGTGAATACAGCTGAAAATGAAAGTAAAAGCAGGTTTTACCCGTGATTATTCCTGACTCGATTTCTAACATCTGATATCTCCTGTTTAGCTTTGACTTTAGCTTTTGTATGAAGCCAGCTTTCAAACAAGACCAGTTGCATGATTCTAGCTTCTACCATTCAGGGCATATCAGCAGCTAAAGTAGCCCTCCCCCCTCCACTTTTTGCCCGAGCTGAGCTCCACAGTACAGTTACCGTATTTTTCGCCTCATAAGACGTACTTCCATTATGGAAGCGCTCATTAATACCGGAGGTACGGAAAGCGGTGAAGGCTCTGTACTCACCGCTCCTGGTCATCGGCTGTGCAGGGCTGCGCACAGCGTGAGGGCGCTCTGTGACCTCATGCTGTGCGCACCGGTTCACAGAGCACGGCCGACAGCAGGATGAAGAGGATCTCGATGGTGAGGAGCGGTGCTGTCCTGGAGCAGGAGAGGTAAGTGTTTTTTTTATATTTTATTTGCGCTGATGGCTGGGGGCTGACATATGGCCGGTGGGCTGACATGAGGGCTGATGGCTGACATAAGGGCTGATCGAGGTAAGGGGAGAAAAAAAGAGGGTCAATCCTGTACTCCTGAGATAGGAGATATGGGATAAACACACAGGGCGCCAGAGGTAAAGACCAAAGTGGAGGAGAAGGTAGGATAGAGTTCAGGTTGCACTGAAGAGTGAGGTAATAGACCCAAAGCAGGGCAGCCTAGGTGATGGACTATATGCAGGAATGCGATATAGTAATACTGGAGTGAATCAAAAGGAAAAAATCACCACGTGGCGCCTAACTGCTAATAAGATATTGTATATACTTAAATAAGATGTACACCAATAATAGGGGTTATATATAAATAGATATATACACTCACCTAAAGAATTATTAGGAACACCATACTAATACGGTGTTGGACCCCCCTTTGCCTTCAGAACTGCCTTAATTCTACGTGGCAATGATTCAACAAGGTGCTGATAGCATTCTTTAGAAATGTTGGCCCATATTGATAGGATAGCATCTTGCAGTTGATGGAGATTTGAGGGATGCACATCCAGGGCACGAAGCTCCCGTTCCACCACATCCCAAAGATGCTCTATTGGGTTGAGATCTGGTGACTGTGGGGGCCATTTTAGTACAGTGAACTCATTGTCATGTTCAAGAAACCAATTTGAAATGATTCGAGCTTTGTGACATGGTGCATTATCCTGCTGGAAGTAGCCATCAGAGGATGGATACATGTTCTCATTCTGTTTACGCCAAATTCGGACTCTACCATTTGAATGTCTCAACAGAAATCGAGACTCATCAGACCAGGCAACATTTTTCCAGTCTTCAACAGTCCAATTTTGGTGAGCTCGTGCAAATTGTAGCCTCTTTTTCCTATTTGTAGTGGAGATGAGTGGTACCCGGTGAGGTCTTCTGCTGTTGTAGCCCATCCGCCTCAAGGTTGTGCGTGTTGTGGCTTCACAAATGCTTTGCTGCATACCTCGGTTGTAACGTGTGGTTATTTCAGTCAACGTTGCTCTTCTATCAGCTTGAATCAGTCGGCCCATTCTCCTCTGACCTCTAGCATCCACAAGGCATTTTTGCCCACAGGACTGCCGCATACTGGATGTTTTTCCCTTTTCACACCATTCTTTGTAAACCCTAGAAATGGTTGTGCGTGAAAATCCCAGTAACTGAGCAGATTGTGAAATAGTCAGACCGGCCCGTCTGGCACCAACAACCATGCCACGCTTTCCCATTCTGACATTCAGTTTGGAGTTCAGGAGATTGTCTTGACCAGGACCACACCCCTAAATGCATTGAAGCAACTGCCATGTGATTGGTTGACTAGATAATTGCATTAATGAGAAATAGAACAGGTGTTCCTAATAATTCTTTAGGTGAGTGTATATAGATATATATGTAAAATGGAATCGATATAAAAAATAGATAAAAATTAATAAATAGTAGATAGAAGCCCCTTACTAAAATAAAGGAGGGGGGCATTGCAATGCTCAGTAATCATATAATAAAACCATAAAACAGCTGGTGTATAATATCAGATGAAACACATAAAAATATATAAAAGGTGGTAAACACCGAAACTCACTTCACCAGGGAGGGGTGTAAAGGGATAAAACTCAAGACACCCAAAACAACCACCTCCCTCGCCTGGCTCGCTTGTAGAATGGTTGGAAGATACGGCAGTCCACATCTAGGAACTTCAGGTATAATCCTTTAATAGATAAATAGATCAGGTGGGCTCAACGCGTTTCGGGGATAGACAAACCCCTTCCTCAGGAGAAGAGCAAGTAATAGGCTTATACAAGGTATTAGAACAAACAAACATCTAGATATAGCAGATCCAAATAAAAAAAGGGGGCGTGTTTGGCGCTAAAAAGATCGTCAGTGTCATTTCCGGAAGTGACATCACTAGTTACATATAGAGAACCTAAATACAATTAGATACAAAAGAAGCAAAACATACTGTTCAGTATAAATTAATTAAACATCTGTATATTCCTAAATTAGCCTTAATTTGAATGGTATAGGGGCCAAAAGGGATATCGGGCTGGATATGAATGGGCGGAGAATGGACTTCCGGTCTGTGGAACGCACCAACCGGAAGTGCGTTCCAAATCGCTGTCACAGAGTGAACAGAGGGAGCTGGTGATGTCAGTGAATTGTAGGTAAATGGAAGTGGTAGTAAGCATATGGAATCCTAAAGGCCGGAGGGGGGACTAATATCAATTGTAATAAGGACGAGAATAATGGTTCCGATATATGGAACGCATTGGCCGGAAGTTCCGGTATATGGAACACATCGGTCAGCAATGCGTTCCACCTAAGTTAATCGTGATTTCCGACAGTTTGGGCCGCAAATAGAAGAAGAGGGTGGGATGGGAAATAATATGAATGGTACGCAAATACAAATGAAAACTAAAAGGGATATGTTGGAATGAGTAGAAGCTCCTGGAGTGACAATAATACAATCTGGAAGGGAAAAGTAAAAGATGAAAAAAATCTAACGCCAGATATAGGAACATTTCCTTATATAGAGAAAAGAGAAAATAATATATAAAATAAGACAAATCGATACTGGACATCAATGAAAGATGGAAGAATCACAAAATAATAAATATGATCAACAGTAAATAATAAAAGGACAATATAGTATAATAAGAATATGTAAAAAAGTAGTAATTTAGTAAATAAATACAGTAGAAGCCCAAGCAGGCATCCATAGAAAGCCCTAACAGTGGGGGACCCTGCCGTTAGATTTTTTTCATCTTTTACTTTTCCCTTCCAGATTGTATTATTGTCACTCCAGGAGCTTCTACTCATTCCAACATATCCCTTTTAGTTTTCATTTGTATTTGCGTCCCATTCATATTATTTCCCATCCCACCCCCTTCTTCTATTTGCGGCCCAAACTGTCGGAAATCACGATTAACTTAGGTGGAACGCATTGCCGACCAATGCGTTCCATATACCGGAACTTCCGGCCAATGCGTTCCATATATCGGAACCATTATTCTCGTCCTTATTACAATTGATATTAGTCCCCCCTCCGGCCTTTAGGATTCCATATGCTTACTACCACTTCCATTCACCTACAATTCACTGACATCATCAGCTCCCTCTGTTCACTCTGTGACCACGATTTGGAACGCACTTCCGGTTGGAGAAGTCCATTCTCCGCCCATTCATATCCAGCCCTATATCCCTTTTGGCCCCTATACCATTCAAATTAGGGCTAATTTAGGAATATACAGATGTTTAATTAATGTACAGGGTGGGATATTTATATGGATACACCTTAATAAAATGGGAATGGTTGGTGATATTAACTTCCTGTTTGTGGCACATTAGTATATGTGAGGGGGGAAACTTTTCAAGATGGGTGGTGACCATGGCGGCCATTTTGAAGTCGGACATTTTGAATCCAACTTTTGTTTTTTCAATAGGAAGAGGGTCATGTGACACATCAAACTTATTGGGAATTTCACACGAAAAACAATGGTGTGCTTGGTTTTAACGTAACTTTATTCTTTCATGAGTTATTTCACGAGTTTCTCTTTGTTTACAGCCATTGACATGTCGCCGAGGTTAACACGTGAGGAGCGGATAGAAATTGTGTTGATGTCTGGTGAATGCAGGAACCGGGTCATTGCAGCAGATTTCAATGCAAGACACCCTACGAGACCACCCATCTCCCATGCTACAGTTAGCAAACTGCTTGCTAAGTTTCGTGAAACTGGTTCAGTGTTGGATTTGCCAAAATGTGGACGCATGAAATCTGTCTCTAATGAAGAAACATCAGTGGCTGTCCTAGCTTTATTCAGCAAGAGCCCACAGCGTATCACTCGCCGCATGTCACTGGAGAGTGGCATTAGTCGAACATCCCTTCGGCGGATATTAGCTACTCACAATTGGCACCTTTACAAACTCCAGCTAATGCAGCATCTCAACGAGGATTACCCAGATCGGCGCACTGAATTTGCAGAATGGGCAAAACAAAAATTGGAACAGGACCCTCAGTTTACGCAGAAGATTTTGTTCAGTGATGAGGCAAACTTATATGTGAATGGTGAAGTTAACAAACAAAACCACCGCTATTGGTCTGACACTAACCCACTTTGGATAGATCCCTCCAAGACTGTTGGAACAAAAAAATTGATGGTATGGTGTGGTATATGGGGTACAAAGATAGTCGGGCCATTCTTCATCAATGGAAACCTCAAGGCCACTGGATATGCAAAATTGCTACATGATGATGTGTTTCCCTCTTTATGCACTGAAGCTGGCACGTTCCCTGAGTTTTTCCAGAAAGATGGTGCACCACCACATTATGGGTGTCAGTTCCGAGCATTCCTAGATGAACAGTTTCCTGGAAAGTGGATTGGTCATCGTGGGCCAGTTGAATGGACCACAAGGTCTCCCGATCTGACCCCCTTAGACTTTTATCTTTGGGGTCATCTGAAGGCAATTGTCTATGCTGTGAAGATACGAGATGTGCAGCACCTGAAACTACGGATACTGGAAGCATTTCTCCTGCGGTGTTGCTATCAGTGTGTGAAGAGTGGGAGAAGAGGGTTGCATTGACAATCCAACACAATGGGCAGCACATTGAACAGATTTTATAAGTGGTCAGAAACTTGTAAATAACTCATGAAAGAATAAAGTTACGTTAAAACCAAGCACACCATTGTTTTTCGTGTGAAATTCCCAATAAGTTTGATGTGTTACATGACCTTCTTCCTATTGAAAAAACAAAAGTTGTATTCAAAATGGCCGACTTCAAAATGGCCGCCATGGTCACCACCCATCTTGAAAAGTTTCCCCCCTCACATATACTAATGTGCCACAAACAGGAAGTTAATATCACCAACCATTTCCATTTTATTAAGGTGTATCCATATAAATGGCCCACCCTGTATACTGTACAGTATGTTTTGCCTCTTTTGTATCTAATTGTATTTAGGTTCTCTATATGTAACTAGTGATGTCACTTCCGGAAATGACACTGACGATCTTTTTGGCGCCAAACACGCCCCCTTTTTTTATTTGGATCTGCTATATCTAGATGTTTGTTTGTTTGTTCTAATACCTTGTATAAGCCTATTACTTGCTCTGATCCTGAGGAAGGGGTTTGTTTATCCCCAAAACGCGTTGAGCCCACCTGACCTATTTATCTATTAAAGGATTATACCAGAAGTTCCTAGTTGTCTTGAGTTTTATCCCTTTACACCCCTCCCTGGTGAAGTGAGTTTCGGTGTTTACCACCTTTTATATATTTTTATGTGTTTCATCTGATATTATACACCAGCTGTTTTATGGTTTTATTATATGATTACTGAGCATTGCAATGCCCCCCTCCTTTATTTTAGTAAGGGGCTCCTATCTTCTATTTATTAGTTTTTATCTATTTTTTATATCGATTCCATTTTACATATATATCTATATATATATATATATATATTTATTTATTTCTATATAACCCCTATTATTGGTGTACATCTTATTTAAGTATATACAATATCTTATGAGCAGTTAGGCGCCACGTGGTGATTTTTTCCTTTTGATTCACTCCAGTATTACTATAAGGGCTGATGGCTGACATGAGGGCTGATGGCTGACATCAAGGCTGATAGATGGGTGACATGAGGGCTGATAGATGGCTGACATGAGGGCTGATGGATGGCTGACATGAGGGCTGATACATTGCTGACATGAGGGCTGATAGATGACTGAAGGTTGGTGGGTTGATCTGAGGCATTGGGGGTCTGATCTCAGGTCTGATTGACATTGGGGTCTGATTGGGGCTATAAGCTGAGGTCTGATTAACATTGGGGGTCTGATTGCTGGTCTGACCTGAGGTGTAATGGAAAAAAATAATTTCTTATTGTCCTCCTCTAAAACCTAGGTGCGTCTTATAGGGCAAAAAGTACGGTAAGTAGTTTTCCCACAGCCTGAGCTGAGCTCTGGCAGAATAGTTAGGTGCTTAATACAAAGCTTTGTAGCCATGTATGTTGGTGTAGAAACTTTCCTTTCTCTAGATGCACTCTAGTGGAAAACCGCATGTTATATCAGAGCTGGCTATAAACATTATATTTATGTTGCAGTATAAGCCCCCTTCCGTCTGATGTACGGTACCTATATGGAGGACTTCTGATGACAAATGTCAGGGGAAAGAAGGATTCTTTTTTTCTTGGGCAGATTAGCCACCCACCATAGTCGTCTGGCATCCACCTTTTCCCCTCACCCATTCTGAATCATGCATATGTTCAGGAGAGATAGACATGATCCAAATGACCATTCGGCCAACAGTTTTCTCATGTGTTGTTAGCTTTATGGTACTGGGTATAAATAAATCATTTGGTAGATCTCTGAATGTTGATATATTTGATATAATGTTGATATATTTGTTGATATATTTTACACAGAGGGCAGCAGTAGCATGCTGACAGGTTCCGCTCAAAGTAAATAACACTGACTAAAACCTTATACACACATCAGTGTTCTGTCTTTGGAGCCACACCTGGTTTTGCCTCAAAATCACTGACTGTATGAATGAGGCATAAGACAATGTTTTTGTGTACCACAGTCTACCCATTCCATTTATTACTTAGAAGACCTGCCTTTGAACTCTTCTAGTTCTAATTTAACTGGGTTGCCCTTATTGATGACCTATCCTAAGGAGTTGGGGAGATCCAGACACTTTGAAGATTTCCTTATTATTTTAACTAGGCACTAATCTATTGAATTTGATCTGCAACATGTAAATCAAGTCCAATAGTTAACATGAAATTGGTGACCTATCCTCAGGATAGGTCATCAGTTTCAGATTGGTGGAGGTGTAGTTACGGTTGTTCAGTCCATTTAAGTGAATGAGATAGAGAGCTGTACGTACCCTGTACCACCGCTACAGTGTAAAACAGTGTGCATGTGAACATTGCAGCTCTCACTTTAGTGCCGCATCCCCTTCAAATAGCTGATTGGCAGGGGTGCTGTAAGTCGGACCTCCTCCAATCGGAAACTGAGGATAGGTCATCAGTATCACAAAACAGGAATACCCATTTAACATCAGAATCCTCACAGTTTCTTGCTTCTATATACTTTTGCCATGCTGGACGTGGATCTATAGTACAAAATATGGCCATTTTTAGATACTTTACCAGGGCCAACTTTTATTATATCTTAACACAATCAATGGCTCACAGGCCTTTCCATTCTGAGAACGTTGAGCTGCGCCCTATCCCATACCACGCAACAGTCATGCCCCCTTAGGGCTCTTTCACACTTGCGTTCTTTTCTTCCGGCATAGAGTTCCGTCGTCGGGGCTCTATGCCGGAAGAATCCTGATCAGGATTATCCTAATGCATTCTGAATGGAGAGAAATCCGTTCAGGATGCATCAGGATATCTTCAGTTCCGGACCGGAACGTTTTTTGGCTGGAGAAAATACTGCAGCATGCTGCGCTTTTTGCTCCGGCCAAAAATCCTGAACACTTGCCGCAAGGCCGGATCCGGAATTAATGCCCATTGAAAGGCATTAATCCGGATCCGGCCTTAAGCTAAACGTCGTTTCGGCGCATTACCGGATCCGACGTTTAGCTTTTTCTGAATTGTTACCATGGCTGCCGGGACGCTAAAGTGTAGTGGGGAGCGGGGGAGCAGTATATTTACCGTCCGTGCGGCTCCCCGGGCGTTCCAGAGTGACGTCAGGGCGCCCCACGCTCATGGATGACGTGATCACATGGACACGTCATCCATGCGCATGGGGCGCTCTGACGTCATTCTGGAGCGCCCCGGAAGCCGCACGGACTGTAAGTATACTGCTCCCCCGCTCCCCACTACTACTATGGCAGCCAGGACTTTAATAGCGTCCTGGGTGCCATAGTAACACTGAACGCATTTTGAAGACGGATCCGTCTTCAAATGCTTTCAGTTCACTTGCGTTTTTACGGATCCGGCATGTAATTCCGGCAAATGGAGTACACGCCGGATCCGGACAACGCAAGTGTGAAAGAGGCCTAACTCATGCACAGGCTACTTTCACGCTAGCGTTTTTTTTTTTCGGCATAGAGTTCCGTCCTAGGGGCTCTATACCGGAAAATAACTGATCAGTTTTATCCCCATGCATTCTGAATGGAGAGCAATCTGTTCAGGATGCATCAGGATGTCTTCAGTTCAGTCTTTTTGACTGATCAGGACAGAGATAAAACGGCAGCATACTACGGTTTTATCTCCGGCCAAAAAAACTGAACACTTGCCTGAATGCCGGATCCGGCATTTTTTTTCCATAGTAATATATTAGTGCTGGATCCGGCATTCAAAATACTGGAATGCCGGGACTGTCCTTCTGGTCTGCGCATGCGCAGACCGCAAAAAAGGTGAAAAAAATAAATGCCGGATCCGTTTTTCCAGATGACATTAGAAAGACTGATCTGGCATTTCAATACATTTGTAAGGGTACTTTCACACTTGCGTTTTTCTTTTCCGGCATAGAGTTCCGTCACAGGGGCTCTATACCGGAAAAGAACTGATTCTGCATTCTGAATGGAGAGTAAGGCCTCTTTCACACTTGCGTTCTCCGGATCCATTGTGCACTCCATTTGCCGGAGGTGCCCGCCGGATCCGTAACAACGCAAGTGAGCTGAAAGCATTTGAAGACGGATCCGTCTTCAAAATGCGTTCAGTGTTACTATGGCACCCAGGACGCTATTAAAGTCCTGGCTGCCATAGTAGTAGTGGGGAGCGGGGGAGCAGTATACTTACCGTCCGTGCGGCTCCCGGGGCGCTCCAGAATGACGTCACGTCGCCCCATGCGCATGGATGACGTGATCCATGCGATCACGTCATCCATGCACGTGGGGCGCCCTGACGTCACTCTGAAGCGCCCCGGGAGCCGCACGGACGCGGTAAGTATATGGCTCCCCACTACACTTTACCATGGCAAACAGGACTTTAGCATCCTGGAAGCCATGGTAACCATTCAGAAAAAGCTAAACGTCGGATCCGGTAATGCGCCAAAACGAAGTTTAGCTTAAGGCCGGATCCGGATTAATGCCTTTCAATGGGCATTAATTCCGGATCCGGCCTTGCGGCAAGTGTTCAGGATTTTTGGCCGGAGCAAAAAGCGCAGCATGCTGCGGTATTTTCTCCAGCCAAAAAACGTTCCGTTTCGGAACTGAAGGCATCCTGATGCATCCTGAACGGATTTCTCTCCATTCAGAATGCATGGGGATAATCCTGATCAGGATTCTTTCGGCATAGAGCCCCGACGACGGAACTCTATGCCGGAACACAACAACGCAAGTGTGAAAGAGCCCTAATCCTTTCAGTTTGCATCAGGATGTCTTCAGTTCAGTCGTTTTGACTGATCAGGCGAAAGAGAAAACCGCAGCATGCTACGGTTTTATCTCTGGAGAAAAAAACTGAAGACTTGCCTGAATGCCGGATCCGGCATTTTTTTCCCATAACAATGTATTAGTGCCGGATCTGGTATCCAGAATACCGGAATGCCGGTCTGCGCATGCGCAGACTGGAAAAAAGGTGAAAAAATAAATGCCGGATCCGTTTTGCCGGATGACACCGGAAAGACGGATCCGGCATTTCAATGCATTTTTTTAGACTGATCAGGCATTTTTAAGACTAATCAGAATCCTGATCAGTCTTACAAATGGCATCAGTTGGCATACGTCTTGCCTGATCCTGCAGGCAGTTCCGGCGACGGAACTGCTTGCCGGATCTCTCTGCCGCAAGTGTGAAAGTACCCTAAGACGGATCAGGATCTTGATCAGTCTTACAAATGCCATCAGTTGGCATACGTTTTGACGGATCCGGATCACTCTGCCGCAAATGTGAAAGTACCCTTAACCATGGGATTAATGTATTCCAGTTATCATGTTCCACATACATTTAAAGGTATACCAAAAAAGTCAGTTTTCTTGAGCTAAGCGCATAAGAAATACATTAGTAATGAAGTGAGTCAGATTTCAAAACAAGAATTGCTTCATAAAAAAAAAAAAAAAAGATGATCGCACTATGTATATTGGGGACATGCGAAGCACTATTTTTAAATATTGGGTTCTTTTACAACATGATAAAAAATATGGCAGACTTTTTAAAAGAAATCTACTTTTGCATGTCGCTGAGGTAAAACTATAGGTAATATATTGGGATATATTAAAACTAAAAAGAAAAATAGACAAAGCTATCTACTACAAAAAGAGGTACATTTTCATGTCTATCTTGTATGAATTGTAATTCTATCCAAAAAGGAGATGTAATAAATCACCCAAGACAAGGTTACGCTATTCCTATGTACCACTTTGCTATATGTTTGACTAAAAATGTCATTTATGTCATGTGTTACATAGGATAAACCAAGAGAGAGATACGATTAAACGAACATAGATCAACCTAAAAATATATATTGGATCCCCCAAAAAAAAAGAAAGTAAAAAAGATGAAAGAAATAAAAATAAACTGAATGAAATCACATTACTACAGAATTGTTACGAAATGGGACATAAGTGGAATAAATTGAAATGGACTATACTGGAATATGTTAATCCAGGAGTAAAACAGGAAGATAAATCAAAACTATTGCAATACAAAACAAGATGGATTACTAAAACGGAAAGACTAAAACCAAGGGGACTAAATGAAGTTTGTAACTTCAGAGTGTTCTTATAAGTCAGTGTCTATGTAACTATGTTTTTATATTATTATCTTTTTAACATGAATGTATAAATAATGATGTAATTAATAAGATGTACTTAAAGGGCATAGTTGCATCCCATGGTTACGCATGAGTAAGGGGGCGTGAACTCAGAAACATCACGCTGTATGGGATAGAACTCAGCTCAGGGTTCTCAGAATAGAAAGGCCTGTGAGCCATTGATTGTGTGAAGATATAATAAGTTTGAAAGTACGAATCGGTTTTTTTTGGAGAGTGAGTACTCTCACCAAGATTTGTTTATTGTTATATGGCTAACTAGATTATACTGGACTTCCATTTATAATTTAAACCACGGTGCATTTCCAGATCCGTTGTGTGATGGATACCGTTGGTGTCTGACAAACCCCATTGACCTGTAAATGGGTGTGTTGAATTCTGTAATTTTGAGGTTAAGAATAGCATATTGGCCCACAGTGTTAGTTGTGTAAAAATAAAATTTATAAAATATATTGATTTTAATTAGAAAGATGAACAAGAAGAAAGTGAATGTGATGATGAAGAGAGTGAGGAGAGTGGAGGGAGTGCTTCAGAGTCTGATTCAGAGCCTGAAGAAAAAGGTGAGAAAAGAACTATGATATGGTTGATTTTTGTGGATGTCTGATGAAAGTGCTAAGATTGTTCTTTTAAAACCTTAGGTTCAGTTGGTGGTGATCTAGCTGATTTGACCTGTGAGATTGAAATTAAGCAACGCCTCATTGAAGAGCTGGAACAAAGTCAGCGTCGACTCCAGACACTCAAACTTCAATATGAGGAGAAGCTTCAGCAGCTTCAGAGCCGAATTCGAGACACACAACTTGAGAGGGATCGAGTGCTTCGGGAGCTTAGTATGGATATTTTCCAAACCCCTACATATCTCCATTGATATTCTGTTACTTGGAAACCATGTTTATGTAAACTTGTACAGTGCTTTTATTTATTTTTTATTATAGACGACAACCCACAGTCATTCTTTTTGACCATTTCATTACATACTGCCATATTTGATTTATGCCAGATACATATCAAGGCAATTGATCCTACAGGCTCTATGGAGTGTTATACAGAAGAGAAAGCTAATAGAATTCGCGCTGATTATGAAAAGCGATTGCGGGAGATGAACAGGGACCTGCAGAAGCTACAATTAGCTCAGAGGGAGCATGCACGTCTTCTCAAGAATCAGTCGCGCTATGAGCGAGAATTACGCAAGCTACAGGGAGAACTTAATGACATGAAAAAAGCCAAGGTATGTTACAAGAATTAGGTGGACAAAAGGGTGTCATTTAAATGTTTTAAACAAAATGCTGTTGATTATTTTTGCACATTTTAGATTCAAACTGTCTTCCAGTAAAAAGAATCTAATGATATGAGATAGATACATCAGAAGATATGAAAATATGCCACATTTTTAACAAAGGGCTATTTATTAGAATGCCAGTTTGCTTAGCATGTTGTAATTTTTTCAGTAATAGAAATACATGGTCTGTGGCAAAGCTACAATGACAATTCATTGATAGTGATGGCAATGGTGATGTGTCATCAGACACAGTTATATAGAGAGAACAGCAAGATTATTGTCTGAAATCAGAACTCTCTTTTCACTATAGCAACCAAAGTCCAGCTTTCATTTTTCAACAGAAGAATAGGATATGAAAGCTTTGCTTTGATTGGTTGCTGTGGGGCAAAAAGACAGTTTTCTTTTAGACAGTTTCATAAATGTTCCTAATTGACTTTATTTTATGTTATTTTATGCCTACAGTGGTTATTGTTTACCCAGTAAAACAGCTTTAACAATGGGCACAACATAGACATGTGAATTGATACATTTAAATCAATTGGTTCATCAAAACAGAATTCTTGGGCAGTGAGGGGCTGGCTCTGCTGCTTAAGAGGCTCCTCCTCCCCTTTAATTGACAGGCCCGATCATGCCGTCTGGCTCTGTCAATCTTGTGTGTCGTGGTTCCAAGTAGCAGCACAAGCACACAGTGCAGATGACAACTGTTTTTGCATCGCTACACTTCTGAGTACCCATGCACAGTCGCCATCTGCACTACTCCAATAGCGGCAGCAGTCTCAGCACTTACACCACTACTCTGCAACCGGAGCAGAGATGCTGACTCTGTAGCAGGGTATTCACAATCAGGATCTACGCTGCGCCGGCAGTAGAGCCTCTGCACTTGCACTGCTACTTGGAACAATGGCATAGGCATGAGATTGACAAGGCCAGGTGAGAGGTCTGTCCATGTTACTCATGAAGTCTGTTTTGATGAACACACAGATAAGAGTGTTTACAGTTGCAGTAGTTCTCTTATAGCTGTGCTATAACTTTAATCAGCCATGCACTTGCGTAAATCATTTTTATTGCATATAACAGCACGAGGAGCTTCTTGTCTCTGATGTGCTTAGTTGTGTGCCAGGATGCATGTTGGTTCTTTAAAGATGGTGCATGCTCCTCTTACACAGCAGACCCCTGAAGCTAATGTCTCACATTTAATCCCTCAGATGCCTTGATCAGTTGTGGTCAGGCTTTTCTCTGGGAGTGCTGCCTTCCTGGGCCCCGAATAGCTACCCTGCATGGAGAATGGAGAAGCTGTTTGTTCTTTGTGGTAACCTTGAGCCTTCTGAAGGCTCATAGACTACCAGAGCAATAATTCCTATAAAGCCCTGCCTGTGGCAGGGCTCTATAAGGACATGGCGAATCGCCCATAGATTGCGATCTAATGATCACATGTTCAAGTCCTCTAAAGGGAGTTAATATAATTAGAGAGTCTGCCACAGGCAGATTCTCCACTCCATTGGAACTAGTGTATGGTAGCCGTGTGCCACTCTTGGGGATAGAGGCTGCTGCACATCGTGCTCCCAGTCTTTATGGCTATGGCGCCCGCATTTTTAAATGCCTGACCGCCGACGTAAATTCCCATTGGGCTGTCGAGAAGGGGTTAATATGCCATTTTTTCCTGCACAATGTACATAATAACAAAACCACAAAAGCAGGGGCATAATTGGTGCCTTTTCTTTATCTTGCTTCACAAAAAGTGAAATAAAAAGCAATCAAAAGTTGTATGTACCCCAAAAGAGAACCAATGATAATGTTAAGTTAAGTTACATCCAAATTTATGCCATTTTCATACCCAGTAAAACTCCAGTAATAAGACGTGTGGTGTGAGTCTCAGATGGCACCAGCTGGGCACAACATATTGGGCAATGAAATGCCATATTTATGGAAAAATTGCAATTTTAATTTTGCACAATCCGCAGTGCACTAATTCCTTCAAAATACCTGTGGAATCAGGATGTTCACTCCACCCCTTAATAAATACATTGAGGGGCTGTGTTTCCAAAATTGAGTCACTTTATTATTTCACCCCAGAGCCTCTACAGTTGTCATCACAAGCTGCGTGAATCACCTCATTGGGCCTCAAAATGTGCATAGTGTTCTCTTACTCCTGAGCCGTGTTGTATGTCCAGGGAAGAATTAAAGGGACACTGACAGGCCGTTAGAGCATATAAAGTGACATATATTCTTCTATTGGTCTTAATATGATAAATTAAACTATACCATTATCACCCCTCACTGCCTTTCCGTTACTTATAAAAAGTGTTTTTATCAAAATGCAAATGACCTTACTTTGCGCCCAAGGGGCTGTCCCTCATTCAGTGCTGTGCCCAGCCGTGCCCCAACTGCCGTCTCCTAGTGCCGCCCAGCTCATTAGTATTCACTGCACTGGGCGGCTTTTTTTTCTCCCAACGCGGCGAAATCCTGCGCATGCCCAGTACTATCTTCTACTGGAGCTGGAGGGTGCCGGGGACCTTATCCGGCGCAAATTCAAACTCGTTGATCAACCGTCCGAAGTTGATCAGCGCTGGGGTGTGCGATGCGCTAAAGTGGCCGGACGCTAAGAGTGCCGGCCACAGTCAGCGTACACAGAAAAATTAAAATAAAAATGCTTGCGCCCCAAAAAAAGTTGTGGGGGGGAGGAGGGGGACAAGCTGCAGCACACCTGGGGGGGTCTAGGGTCAGGGTTAAAAGCATGGGTTGGAAAGTGGGCGGGGTTTCAGCAAATCAAGCGCGCAATATCTCGGAAACCAAAGCGACGCAAACGTTCATTTTTGCGGCACAAACGCAGCACAAACAAATTTTTAAAATTTAAAAACATGGGGTGGAAAGTGGGCGGGGTTTCAGCAAATCAAGCGCACAATATCTTGGAAACCAAAGCGGCACAAACGTTAATTTTTGCAGCACAAACACAGCACAAACGAATGCTGTATTTCTTTTGGACATTTAAGAACATAGGGGGGAAAGTGGGCGGGGTTTCAGCAAATCAAGCGAGCAATATCTCGGAAACCAAAGCGGCGCAAACGTTCATTTTTGCGGCACAAACGCAGCAGAAACGAATGGTGTATTTCTTTTTAACATTTAAGAACATAGGGTGGAAAGTGGGCGGGGCTTCATAAAAATCTAACGCACAATATATCAGGAACCGGACCGGCACAAACGTTCATTTTTACGGCACAAACCAGCACAAACGCAGCACAAACGAATGGTATATATCTTTTTGAAATTTAAAAACATGGGGTGCCAACTTCACACAGGTGAGAGAAACTCCTATAATGTGGAAACAGTGTTACGTGATCGCTGTTCGTGCAAACACATGACCGCAATATAGACTAGATCTGTGAAGGCAGAGATGGAGGGCGCTCTATCTATGAAGAATGCGCTGAGCACGTGATAGCTTCCCTAACCTTCGCTGCGCTATGCTTATGCTTTACTGGTGGGAGAAGAGGATGGGGGTAGAGCAATTGGCAGAGTGTCTGAGTCCAGGCAGTATTGCCATGGAGACTATAGACGCAAGGATGCTTTGAGAAAGTTAGGTGTACATCTATGTTCTTGGAATTTTGTTGGAATGGGAGGGGGAAAATAAATAGTAGAGGGGAAGTAGCCAGGGAGTGGTTTGAAGCTAAAATGACGATGAAAAGATACATAAATTAGAAAAAAAATACATAAATTAAAAAGAAAAACCCACGTACTATATACCGGATATTACTGGGAAAGAGCGGATGCCTGAATATTGTATGGTGTGCGCTACAAAATGGGCAAATCGGGTTGGAAATTAAATGAAGGGTATTACATATGTAGTTTATATATAATGGACAAAATCATAATAGGGAATAGAGGATACATGAATGATATATTTTGTGCGTTATCCATTATTCATGGGTCCTCTTATCTATATATCCTCATAGAATTAAAAACATACATTTAAACACTTATTATTAGGTGCTCATAAATTAGAATATGGTGGAATAGAAGTGTATGAGGAATGTGTTTTTTGGCACTTTTTTACTCCTACTCGAATACATTGTATGTGTTGTAACGGATCCCCTTCCGTTAATGGACGCTTCCTAGCTTGCGCCAAGGACCACAAGCACCGCACTGGACACCACAACCACCGCAGACTCCACAACCGCCAAAGCTTAACTGGAGCTGCGCCGTCTTCCTTCCACCCTGAATGAACCTCCAGCATTCAGGACCGTGTGGGAAAGATCTCTCCTCCAGCAGAGGGTATCTGGGACAAGAAGGAAGAGATTAAAGCTCCAGGGAATATGCAGAGCATAGCAATCCCCAGCGTGATACAGCAATTCCCTCCAATAATGAGACGAGGCTTCGTTTGGAAGGGTTAGATAAACATGAACACTTTATTGAGGGCTACCCGCCCGTATTTATGCAGGTCCCCATCTGGTGTACATGCCCCTAGGGGACCAGAAGGAGGACTGTGACACAGGACAGATACGTAGCACTCAGGATACACAGACACAACATATCCCCACAATGCATCATGGTTTCCTCCTCTCTGCCCTGGAGACACCCGAAGAGCAATTCAATTCTCTCAGGACAAAGGGAAATCACCAATACACATGTGGGAACAACAGGACAGGAATCACCACCCAACACACAATGTCACACCCTCACAGCAAACAGACATTTAACCTATTCCCAGATAGCTCAAGTTTGAGGGCATATCATTAGGTGAATGCCACTCAGAGTACACAAATACAATAAAATTAGCTATCTGGGTGCCATTTTGTTTAATCCATACGGATGGGTCTGTCACAAATTCCAACCGCGTTCGGTCCTATTAACAGTCCAGACATGCGGCATAGTTCTGTTACACTGTTCTTGAAGGGTAATATGTCCCGGGGCCATAGTCGTAGGGCAGGAGGCTAGCCATAAGTTTTCTACAATGCCCAGTGGCAAATGGCAGTTTGTCACACATCTGCCCTTTGGGGGGAAGACTAACCAGGCACCTGACCTTCTGTCGGTCAGTGCCTCCGTTAGTCGATCCACCAACCCACGGTAACCAAATGCCCGAGTAGCCCACCCACAACAAACAGGTACAAGGGTGACCCACCCACAAGAAACAGTTACCGCACCTGGGTATTTTGCTGTGGGGACTTGAGGGAGGGCAGAGGCCGACTGCACTCTGCCCAGCTGCCAGCTCTTCTGCTGGGGTGCTGAGACCATAGTCCGGCTCAGTAGCCAGAGGAACATGGGAGTCAGTAGGGGTAAACATCGCCTCTGTTAACCCTGAGGCCACGTTAGGAGTTAACTGGGGAGGGGGATTTGTACTTACCCCCTCCTCCTGTTGTCCTGGTGAGGGTAGTGGGGGATCTGGACAGGCTGTCCAGCATCCCGGTTGGTCAGGCGCAGAGACCACGGTCCCATCTGGGCGATTGGTGTCTCCCCTTGTTATGGTAAGCTGCCGCTGAGGAGAGAGGGTGCTGCGCTCCTCTCCATGAAACACAGGCTGCCGCTGGGGAGGAAGGACGACACCTTCAGCTCCCTGGGGTACACACTGCCGCTGGGGGGGTAGGAGGGCACCTTCAGCTCCCTGTAACACACACTGCCGCTGGGGAGGAAGGACGACACCTTCATCTCCCTGGGGTTCACACTGCCGCTGGGGGGGAAGGATGACACCTTCGGCCCCCTGGGGTACACACTGCCGCTGGGGAGGAAGGAGGGCACCTTCATCTCCCTGTAACACACACTGCCGCTGGGGAGGCAGGACGACATCTTCAGCTCCCTGGGGTTCACACTGCCGCTGGGGGGGGAAGGATGACACCTTCGGCCCCCTGGGGTACACACTGCCGCTGGGGGGAAGGACGACACCTTCGGCCCCCTGGGGTACACACTGCCGCTGGGGGGGGAAGGACGACACCTTCGGCCCCCTGTAACTCACGCTTTTGCTGGGGCGCAGGGACGGAATACTTCGCTATCTCTGCCCGATATTCTGCTTCCTTCTGCAGATACTCCGCCAGTTCTCTCCTCACTTTCGGTACAAGTTCCTCTGTTAGGTGGGGTCCGTAGATAGCCAACCACCTCTTCAGTATAGCATCAAACCATACGTGACTATACCAATATTCCAGTTTTGCTTGGTGTTCCCAGGATGCTGCTTCTCGCACTAGGGAAGCCATCCCACCGCTCGCCACCAATGTAACGGATCCCCTTCCGTTAATGGACGCTTCCTAGCTTGCGCCGAGGACCACAAGCACCGCACTGGACACCACAACCACCGCAGACTCCACAACCGCCGTAGCTTAACTGGAGCCGCGCCGTCTTCCTTCCACCCTGAATGAACCTCCAGCATTCAGGACCGTGTGGGAAAGATCTCTCCTCCAGGAGAGGGTATCCGGGACGAGAAGGAAGAGATTAAAGCTCCAGGGAATATGCAGAGCATAGCAATCCCCAGCGTGATACAGCAATTCCCTCCAATAACGAGACGAGGCTTCGTTTTGAAGGGTT
Organism: Bufo bufo; assembly: GCF_905171765.1. NCBI lineage: Eukaryota > Metazoa > Chordata > Amphibia > Anura > Bufonidae > Bufo > Bufo bufo. The sequence continues at coordinate 275,154,603 of NC_053391.1, read as the reverse complement.
AGAAAAACATGAACACTTTATTGAGGGCTAACCGCCCGTATTTATGCAGGTCCCCATCTGGTGTACACGCCCCTAGGGGACCAGAAGGAGGACTGTGACACAGGACAGATACGTAGCACTCAGGATACACAGACACAACACATCCCCACAATGCATCATGGTTTCCTCCTCTCTGGCCTGGAGACACCCGAAGAGCAATTCAATTCTCTCAGGACAAAGGGAAATCACCAATACACATGTGGGAACAACAGGACAGGAATCACCACCCAACACACAATGTCACACCCTCACAGCAAACACAGACATTTAACCTATTCCCAGATAGCTCAAGTCTGAGGGCATATCATTAGGTGAATGCCGCTCAGAGTACACAAATACAATAAAATTAGCTATCTGGGTGCCATTTTGTTTAATCCATACGGATGGGTCTATCACAAATTGCAAACGCTTTCGGTCCTATTAACAGTCCAGACATGCAGCATAGTTCTGTTACACTGTTCTTGAAGGGTAATATGTCCCGGGGTCATAGTCGTAGGGCAGGAGGCTAGCCATAAGTTTTCTACAATGCCCAGTGGAAAATGGCAGTTTGTCACATGTGTAATTGATTGATAGGTTTGAATGACCAGGGTATTTGTTACTAGTGACCTGATATGTAGATTTATGAACGTATGAGGCCTACAGGTTAATTTCAAAGGCCTCATTCAGGCCATATGGGTTTAGACTTCTTAGTTTGAAAATCCAGTACATCTCTCTTCTCCTGAGATACTGGATATCATTTCTTTGGTGAGTTGGGATATGCTCAATTCGAGTAATCGTTAAACCCTTTCAGCTCCATGGTAGTTTGTGGTGTGTCTTGACACACTGTTTTAGAAATTGTTTTCTTATATTGGACCTGTGCTTATTGACTCTATTCCGTAGGGTCTGTATGGCCCGTCCCACATATATTAGATTGCATGGGCATTCTAGTATCTAGATGATATTAGTGCAGTTTTCTGCACTCATTTCGTCCCCTTTCCAGATGAAGATCAAATAGTCTATATAACGCCTGTAGAAGATTATATTATCATTCCAGGAGTGTGATTTATATATTAATAATTCCTCTAAGGCCCCCATAAAGAGATTTGCGAAGCTTGGCGCAAATCTCGTTCCCATAGCGGTCCCACGTATTTGTTTGTAGATGTTATGTTGGAATTTAAACACATTATGGGTGAGGATGAACTGTATTCCGCCGATGATGAAGTTCTTTTGCTCCACAGGAATAGCTGTTTCTTCATTAAAAAAATTTGGATGTACATTTTATTCCCAGCTCATTTGAAATATTGGAGTATAATGCCGAGACATCTAGGGTCAACCACCTATATTCCTCATCTCATTTGATGTCCTTTAGTTGTGTCTGTGGAGTCCCTTAAGTAGGATGTAAGATCAGTCACGTATTTCTGTAGAAATGTATCTATTTAGTGCGACAAGTTGCGGGTGAGAGAGTGCACTCCCGAGATTATTGGCCTTCCTGAGGGATTGTTTAGATCCTTATATATTTTAGGAATATGGTAAAATGTGGAAAGGGTGGAGTCTTTCACCAGGATATATTCTTTTTCTTTTTTCCCTAGTAGATGAGATGCTGATTTTATTAATGCAGCAAATTCCTCTCTATCTTGTGTGGAGGTATCCTCCTGGAGGGGAATGTAGTAATTGGTGTCGGATAGGATCCTCAATGCTTCTCTAATATAGTCATCTCTGTTTTGTATGACTATACCCCCTCCTTTGGTCGGTGTTGTGAATCATAATATTTTTATTTGTCTGGAGTGTTTTAAGGGCAGTTTTTTCATATGGTTTAAGATTGACCTCGTCATTAATATGACGGAATTCTTCAGATACTACTGTGTAGAAGGTGTCTAAAAAGTTCCCTTTATGGTGAGTCGGATAGAAATTGGACAGCGGTTTCAGTCCTGATGGTATAAATTCTGGGGTATCCTCATCCCTTTGGATGGGGGGGCAATGGTTCCTTGGGTTTCCTTGGGTTTCATTCCGCTTTCAGTTTAAGTATTTCAAAATGTCGTTTTATTGTTAATTTTCTTACAAAATGATTAAGGTCCAAAAAAGTCAAAAGTCATCTATCTTTGAGGATGGACAAAAAGAGAGGCCTTTCGATAGTAGGGAAATCTCGTTCTTAGTAAGCGTATGACTGGATAGATTAAAGATACCTGCAGTTTTAGTTTGCTTTCACTGGGGTCTCTGTTCTTGTTTTTTTTTTGCTGCCGATGCCCCCCCTATGTCCTCTTCTACATTTTTTCTTTTTCCTGGTTTTTAGTTTAATTGATGAAAAAATTGGGTGATAGTGGTCATTTTTGGACTTTTTAAGATCGGGTACGTTGTGGTGGGAGTTATTAGACGTGGTAGCTCTAAAAAAGACACCGAAGTGCAAGGATCAGTGTTGAGATGTTCCATTTCATTTACTAGACTATGGTCAGTGGTATTGTACAGTCACCGTTGCTCGTGATCCCTCACTAGGGCGATGATTGGTGACTGATGCTGCTGGTTACTGTATTTATTTAGTCCTAGTCCGATGTGGGCTGTTCCTCTGGGCGGAGTGTGATTCTGACCGTCAATGAGGGGATCTTCTTCCAGATCGGACACAATGGAAGGTACAGGGGAAGTGAGTTTGGATTCAAGAGGGGAGAGGGTGAATAGTAAATTGGGTTGGGGGTAGATTAAGATCTCTGAATCGAAGATGGAAGCAGGGTTTTTACATGACGTTTGATTCATGTGACATCAGGTTATTTTGGCTATGATCTCTGGATCAAAGATGGAGGCAAGGTTTTAATTCTTGGGACAAGGGTAATTTTTATAATGTAATGGTAAAATAGTGGGAAATTCCAAGTCAGATGTTATAGTAGGAATATTAGTTTCATTGCATGGATTCCATGAGTGCTGTGATTTTGAAATGATCGGTGTGTTCATGGTGCTTTTTGGGGATTGATTATATATTGCTTGTTGTGGTTTATCACTGATTCGGAGGTTCTGATTTTATTATTTTAATTTTTTATAAACAATTTTATTGATTTTTAGACTATAAATCAATGGTTAGAATACAAATACAGTTCAGAGAGTATCCGTTATTTCCTGGCACAGCAGGGTATACAACATTATTGATCGGTGACAGAATATGCATAAAAGCAGTACAAGCATAAAAGGCAATTAGTATATAGTAAAACATTAATTCAATATCCATTTAATATCAAATGTGACATAAATCGCCTGAGGGGGAGGGAGGTCAGTTATTTTCTATTTAAGAAAGCAGGTATGAAGAAGGGAGGTTCTAGGGTGTACATAAAGTCAGGAGAAGTTTCTATATTACTTCCAGGCGGACCAGGTAGAAAGAAAACTCTTTCTGGTTCCCAATTCCCAATTAGAAATTTCCTCAAGACTGAAGATTTGGTCTACTCTGTTTCTCCATTGTTCAATGGAGGGAGTTTCAGAAGACCGCCAATTAGTGGGGATCAAGAGGCGAGCAGCTGATAACAGATAGGGTAGTAATCTATTTGGTTTGTCAAATTTTGACATACCTAGAGATAAAAGGGCAATTTCAGGTGTGCAGGGGGTATCTGAATTACAAATGTCATTGCTTATTTGGAAGATCTGTCTCCACCAAAGCGACAGAGGGGGGCAGCTCCATCAAATGTGCATAAAAGTGCCCTTTTCTGAACCATATCTCCAGCATCTTTCAGGAACGTCGGGGTACAGGAGAGCTATTTTATCAGGGGTTTTGTACCATCTGGACAAAATTTTATATCCGTTCTCCTGCACCCGGACGCACCTAGAGAGTTTATGAGGATTGATTAGCAGTGCATTAATTTCTTTGTCTGAAAATTGTTTATTTAAGTCCTTCTCCCAATGACCTATGAAGGCGGGTTTAACCCTTGTGGGGGGCTGGTTTAGCTTTTTGTAGAGAAAGAAGATCAGTTTAGGGGGGTAGCAGGTAGTGGACAAAAGGTTCTCAAACCAACTAGGGGTGTGGTTCTTGGGCGCAGACCTAGTATGTATAAGTAACGCATCTCTAAGAAGTTTAAGAGTGAGAAAACTAGAGGGATGGATGTTGAAAGAGGAGGCCAGCTCTAGCTCAGAAGGAACACAGCCCTCTCTGTCTAGAAGTTCCGTTATAGGGGTGGATGATGTTTTGAGTTGTGGAGGGGTTGAAGATCTAACCTCTTTAGGGGCTAGGGAGTATAGATCTCTGATTTGTAGGAGGGGAGAGAGAGGGAAAAGATCTTTATGCATGGAAGAAAACCAATTCCATACTTTAATGGTAGAGCGTATCAAGGGGTTGGACATTCGAGGAAGGGGTGTAAGGGGTTTGCCTGATAACAAAAGAGGTTTAAGGGGGGAATTGAAGTTAGCATTCTCAATATGGAGCCAAATTTTATGGGGGGGGGGGAAGGATCCATTCGATTGCTCTACAAAGGTGGATGGCCTTCATGTATAACTCAGGGTCAGGCAGACCAATGCCCCCCAAGCGTTTAGGTTTGATAAGGGTGGAGAGTGAGATTCTAGACTTTTTCCCTTCCCACAAGAACTGACGTATGAGTGTGTTTAGCTTTCTGAAAAAAAAAATGGGGAATTGTGATGGGAAGAACCTGGAGGAGGTAAGTAAGCCTAGGGATGACCAATGACATCACAATATTTTTCCTGCCAAACCAGGAGAGGTAATGTCCTTCCAATGAGTCCAATTGAGCGGCGATAGATTGTAAAAGGGGAATATAATTCAATTGGAAGAGATCGGGTAGGTGAGTGTTAATTTTAATTCCCAAATATGTTATAAGTTGGGCAGTCCAATTAAATGGAGAGTTTGATTGGAGTATTTTGATGGTCGAAGGGGATAGTCCAGTGTGTAGGATTTGTGATTTATGCGAGTTGATTTTAAAGTTGGATAGTGAGCTAAAGGTGTTTAGTAGTAGGAGTATCGTGGGCATGGAGGTGATGGGGTTGGTGGTAAGAATTAGGAGGTCATCAGCAAAGGCGGCAAATTTACATTCTTGGGACCCAATTTTTAATCCTTGGATGGAGTTTTCCTGTCTGAGGGCTTGCATGAGAGTTTCCATGATTAAGACAAAGATGAGGGGGGAGAGGGGACAACCTTGACGGGTTCCATTCTTAATCTGAAAATTGGAGGATATATGGTTGTTCACTAGAACCGAGGCGGAAGCATTGTTGTACATTGCAAAAATAGCATAAATATATGGGGCAGGGAAGTTAAATTTGAGTAGGGTAAGTTTGATGTAGGACCAATCAATACTGTCGAAAGCTTTTTCCGCGTCAGTGACTAGGAGGACCAGAGGTAAATTTTTGTTTGAGGCATAGTAAAGGGCATCTAAGATTTTGGTAGTATTATCTTTTCCTTCTCGCCCTTTAGCAAACCCCACCTGGTCAGGATGGATCAGGTCAGGGAGAATAGATTGTATTCTGGATGCGAGCATTGTATTCTGGATGCGAGAGTTTTAAGTCAATATTTAGAAGGGAAATGGGACGATAGTTGGCACATATAGTGGGATCTTTTCCCTCTTTGGGAATAATTGTAATCACTGCTCTCGTCATGTCTGAGGAAAGGGGGCAATTTTGTAGGGCTTGGTTACAAACACGAAGTAGATAAGGAAGGTTGAGTAGTAGCTAGTTGGAAGAAGGATTTGGGGCTTAGGTTTGCCTCTGTGTTAGATTGGGGAGCAGTGGGGGGGGTAAATTATAAAGGTCTTTATAGAAGAGACGGAATTGTTCAGCAATGGCCTCAGGAGAATAAAGTTTATGACCTTGGACTGATTTGATTGAGGTTACATATCTGGCGTTTTTTCTTCTTTTAATACGGTTCATCATAAATTTCAAGGCTTTATTGCCATGTGCGTAAAATTTATGTTGGGAAGAGAGGTAGTACTTGGCGGTTTTTCTGTTTAGTACATTTTTAAGCTCGGATCTAAGAGCCGAGAGATCAGATAACTGTTGAGGGTCAAGGGATTGTTTATGTAACATTTCTAGTGTGTGTATGCGGTCTAATAAGGAGGAAAATTGTTTGTCAGCTAGTTTCTTTAAGTGGGAGCATTTGCTTATAAAATGGACTCGGATGAATGCTTTATGGGCATCCGAAAGAACTTGAGGGGAGACATCAGGGGAGTCATTAGTCTTAAAGTATTGTTCTAGGAGGGAAGTGAAATTAATTATATGGCGATCGTCGCTCAATATGGACTCATTAAGTCTCCAACTGGAGGGCTTACCCGAACCAGGTTGTAGATGGAAGGAGGCAAAAAATCGGAGAGTGGTCTGAAATGGTGATGCTTCCAATCTGAGGGTCTGAGGACTGATGCAGGAAGTCTTTGGGCACGAATATATAGTCAATCCTACTATATGAATGACCTGGAGCAGAGTAAAAAGTGTAATCAATAGCAGAAGGGTTCATACATCCCCATATATCTATTAGTCCCATTACATGAAATTTGGCTTTGAGTTTTTTCAAGAGTTTAACTGATATAGGAGACTTTTTAGATGATGTATCTGTGGTAGGGTTTAGAGCAATATTTAGGTCTCCTGCCAGGATTAGTATACCTTCCCTGATGGATTCTACCAAAGAAAGGACCTCCAGAAACCATGGGACCTGATCATAGTTAGGGGAATAAATATTCACAAGGGTGAACATCTTATGGCCAATAAGCCCTTTAAGGATAATATATCTTCCCTCTGTGTCTGAAATATGGGAGGAATACTGGAAAGGGAAGTTTTTTCTAAAGCCAATACTGACTCCGCTAGAGGCTGCACCATCAGAACTGCTATGAAACCACTCAGGGAATCTAAAGTGGAGAGGTCTGGAAATTTCCCTTGTTTATAGTGGGTTTCCTGGAGGAAAATTACTGAGCAGTTTTCCTTCCATAGGAGAGAAAGGATCTGGGATCTTTTAGAGGGTGATCTAAGTCCCTTCACATTGAAGGATGAAAGTTTGAAGTCTGTCATAAGAGATTAAATAGGGGGTGAAGGGAGGAGTAAATGTTGTTATGCTTGTCTCGCTTAATAGCAGGAGGGTGAAAGTGATAGGCAGCGCCGAGTGGAGTCAGGGCCCAATATGTCACATCTTTAAAGCCATATATATGGTACAGTAATACTCTTTGACTGTAACATAATAACAAAAGACAAAAACTGAAAATAAAACAATAACTTAACCAGAGTCGCGTTAAGGCAACCAACAGTGAGGTCATTTGTGAGGAGCTCTAGGCTTCATGAAGGAGGGGGGGTAAAGAGGGTATCACCCCAAGTAGAATGACCTGCTATGGGATGAAAGTAGTTACAGTGATGAGACCAACCAGATGTTACAGGGGACAAAGGGAGGGGGGGGGGAAGAGGGAGAGAGTATTTGGTCAGAGATATCATTTAGCTATAACAGACACATGTTATCTTTTAGGCATTACGCGGTGGACCAGGCAATACTTTTGGGAGTAAGAAGGCTGTTTCTTCTCTTCGCCCGTTGTTGCTTTGGGGTGCCGGCTTTCTCCTCGGCTTTCTCCCAGGGGGTCATCCTCGGTAGGTCTGGCAGAGATGTTATATCTGAAACAGTGTCCCAGCAGGCGATATCCAAAGGCGGAATGTCTGTGGATGAAAATAATTCTTGGAGATCTTCGTATGAGGAGATCCTGACGAATTTCCCGGAGTAGTTGAATGAAAGGCCAAAGGGGAAGGTCCATCTATAAGGGATCCGTTTTCCACGAAGGTGATCAGTAAGAGGTTTAAGCATTTTCCTCTTTTGGAGGGTAACCGGGGCTAAATCCTGGTATATTGAAATAGGGTTATCTCTGAAAGAGACGTTGTTTGATGATGTTGCAGCCGTAAGGATTTTTTTCTTGTCTACGAAATTCAAAAAGCAACAGATAATGTCCCTGGGCGGCTCATTACTTTTCGGTTTTGGTCTGAGAGCTCTGTGGGCTCTCTCGATTATTAGGCCTGAGGAATCTTCGCCTCCTTGAAGGGAGGATGCAATATATTTGATCGCAGGTATGATTTCTTCATTAGCCCCCGATTCAGGTATACCTCTAAATCGCTGCGATTTTCTTGGTTCTCCATGTTCACATACAGGGTGTTAATATGTGTCTGGCAGATGGAGAGAGATTGAGCGTAGCTGCCTGAGTAGTTTTCAGCGTTTCAACTCTGTGACCCATATGTTGAATTTCCTGGGTCAGGACAGATATTTCCTGCTTCAGCGGGAGTAAGGCTTCAGCTAGTGCTTGTTTTATGAACCTTCTGGATACAGGCAAGGCTCGGGGAGATCCTATGTCGCCCGCATCACTTTCCCCCTCAGACTGACCTTCTTCTCCGCCGTCAGGAGCGCGGTCGTTCAGTGGCGCCATTTTGGAATCTTTAGCTCCTGGGCCTGCGGCTTGTTTTTTGAGAAATTTGGCCATCCCCGCTTTCGGGTTTATAGATTTGGGAACGGCGCCCGGTTCAAGGGGTCTTTGTCCCCCGATTTTGACCATGGTTCGGGTCTCTTGTGCTTGCGTATGCTAGAATCCCAGCAGGTCTGTGTGCGGAGCTCAGCAAGAAGCGGCCATTCAGCTCCGGCGCTAGCTCCGCCTCCGATTATATATATATTTTTTATTTATGTATTTTTTTCTAATTTATGTATCTTTTCATCGTCATTTTAGCCTCAAAGCCACTCCCTGGTAACTTCCCCTTCCCCTCTACTATTTATTTCCCCCCTCCCATTCCAACAAAATTCCAAGAACATAGATGTACACCTAACTCTCTCAAAGCATCCTTGCGTCTATACTGCCTGGACTCAGACACTCTGCCAATTGCTCCACCCCCATCCCCTTCTCCCACCAGTAAAGCATAAGCATAGCGCAGCAAAGGTTAGGGAAGCTATCACGTGCTCAGTGCATTCTTCATAGATACAGGACCCTCTATCCCTGCCTTCACAGATCGAGTCTATATTGCAGTCACGTGTTTGCATGAACAGCGATCACGTGACACCGATTCAACATGATAGGAGTTTCCCTCCCATGCATTACGGGCCCCCCCTAAGCCCGTCCCACTCACCCTATGATCGTTCTTGTCTAACTACATCCTCTTCTTTGTATAATAACGGTCATGTGTCTCAACACAAGACACATGACCCGATTATGCTGTCACATGACCAAGGTCCTTTGCCTAGACCAAAGGTCCTTTTGAATCTATAATAAATACCCCGAAAATTTATATTTCACTACGAAAAAACATGAGAACAAGTTCTTTTGTATATTTTATTTCACTATATATATATACACTCACCTAAAGAATTATTAGGAACACCATACTAATACGGTGTTGGACGGTATTTGCCTTCAGAACTGCCTTAATTCTACGTGGCATTGATTCAACAAGGTGCTGATAGCATTCTTTAGAAATGTTGGCCCATATTGATAGGATAGCATCTTGCAGTTGATGGAGATTTGAGGGATGCACATCCAGGGCATGAAGCTCCCCGTTCCACCACATCCCAAAGATGCTCTATTGGGTTGAGATCTGGTGACTGTGGGGGGCCATTTTAGTACAGTGAACTTATTGTCATGTTCAAGAAACCAATTTGAAATGATTTGAGCTTTGTGACATGGTGCATTATCCTGCTGGAAGTAGCCATCAGAGGCTGGATACATGTTCTCATTCTGTTTACGCCAAATTCGGACTCTACCATTTGAATGTCTCAACAGAAATCGAGACTCATCAGACCAGGCAACATTTTTCCAGTCTTCAACAGTCCAATTTTGGTGAGCTCGTGAAAAATGTAGCCTCTTTTTTCCTATTTGTAGTTGAGATGAGTGGTACCCGGTGGGGTCTTCTGCTGTTGTAGCCCATCCGCCTCAAGGTTGTGCGTGTTGTGGCTTCACAAATGCTTTGCTGCATACTTAGGTTGTAACGAGTGGTTATTTCAGTCAACGTTGCTCTTCTATCAGCTTGAATCAGTCGGCCCATTCCCCTCTGACCTCTAGCATCCACAAGGCATTTTTGCCCACAGGACTGCCGCATACTGGATGTTTTTTCCCTTTTCACATCATTCTTTGTAAACCCTAGAAATGGTTGTGTGTGAAAATCCCAGTAACTGAGCAGATTGTGAAATACTCAGACCGGCCCGTCTGGCACCAACAACCATGCCACGCTCAAAATTGCTTAAATCACCTTTCTTTCCCATTCTGACATTCAGTTTGGAGTTCAGGAGATTGTCTTGACCAGGACCACACCCCTAAATGCATTGAAGCAACTGCCATGTGATTGGTTGACTAGATAATTGCATTAATGAGAAATAGAACAGGTGTTCCTAATAATTTTTTAGGTGAGTGTATGTCCTTATGTACCCCATGTTTATATGTAATTGTTTTTAACCTGAGGAAGGGTATCTTAATTCCCCAAAATGCGTTGTTTTTATTAAATACCTATTTAATTGGAATAAAAAGATTTATTGAGTTTTGAGTGTTTTGGAGCAAAAAGCAGAATTTCTTCTTTCCTTCAAACAGAAGTTTATGACCACTTAGGGGATATTGTTGTAATCAGGAAGAAATTACCAGTAAGTAACAAAATTGGGGTGCTCCTGTTACCACAACTGAAAATGAAAAATCTGGGGCTAAAGCTACATTTTATTGGAAGAAATGAAATTTTTCATTTTCACAGCCAAGTGTTTCTAAATTAGTTGAAAAAACTGTGGGGTCAATGTACTCACTACACCCCTAAATTCCTTGAGGAGTGTAGTTTCCAAAATGGGTTTACTTTTTGGGGGGTTCCACTATAGGGGTACCTCAAGATCTCTTCAAATGTGATATGGCACCCAAAAAACCTTCCTGGCAAAATCTGCACTACAAAAAAACCATATGGTGCTACTTCCCTTCTAAGCATTGTGGTGTGCCCATACAGCAGTTTATGATCATATATGAGGTGTTTCCTTAAACTGCAGAATCAGGGAAATAAATATTGAGATTTGTTTTTGCTGTTGCTTCTTTTTTTTTATAATTTTTTTTTATAAAATTGGAAAATCTCACCCCCATTTTGCTTTAATTCCTGTGGAACCCCTAAAGGGTTAACAAAATTTCTAAAAATCAGTTTTGAATCATATGGGAGTGTAGTTTCTAAAATGGTCTCATTTATGGGTGTTTTCTATTATTCAATCCTTAAACCGAATTTTTAAGGACTCAGCCCTATTTCACCTTAAGGACCAGGCCATTTTTTGCAAATCTGACCAGTGTCACTTTAAGTGCTGATAACTTTAAAATGCTTTGACTTATCCAGGCCATTCTGAAAATGTTTTTTCGTCACATATTGTACTTCATGACACTGGTAAAATGAAGTAAAAAAAAAAAAATTATTTCTAAAAAAATACCAAATTTACCCATTTTTTTTTAAAAAAATTGCAAATTTCCAAGTTTCAATTTCTCTACTTCTATAATACATAGTAATAACTCAAAAAATAGTTATTACTTTACATTCCCCATATGTTTACTTCATGTTTGGATCATTTTGGGAATGATATTTTATTTTTTTGGGATGTTACAAGGCTTAGAAGTTTAGAAGCAAATCTTGAAATTTTTCTGAAACTTTCAAAAACCCAATTTTTAGGGACCAGTTCAGGTCTGAAGTCACTTTGCGAGGCTTACATAATAGAAACCACCCAAAAATGACTCTATTCTATAAACTACACCCCTCAAGGTATTCAAAACCGATTTCACAAACTTTGTTAACCCTTTAGGTGTTCCACAAGAATTAATGGAAAATAGAGATACAATTTCAAAATTTCACTTTTTTGGCAGATTCTCCATTTTAATAATTTTTTTCTAGTTACAAAGCAAGGGTTAACAGCCAAACCAAACTCAATATATATGGCCCTGATTCTGTAGTTTACAGAAACACCCCATATGTGGTCGTAAACCGCTGTACGGGCACACGGCAGGACGCAGAAGGAAAGGAATGCCATACGGTTTTTGGAAGGCAGGTTTTGCTGGACTGTTTTTTTTTTACACCATGTCCCATTTGAAGCCCCCTGATGCATCCCTAGAGTAGAAACTCCATTAAAGTGACCCCATCTAAGAAACTACACCCCTCAAGGTATTCAAAACTAATTTTACAAACGTCGTTAACCCTTTAGGTGTTCCACAAGAATTAATGGAAAATAGAGATACAATTTAAAAATTTCACTTTTTTGGCAGATTTTCCATTTTAAGAATTTTTTTTCCGGTTACAAAGCAAGGGTTAACAGCCAAAAAAAACTCAATATTTATGGCTCTGATTCTGTAGTTTACAGAAACACCCCATATGTGGTCGTAAACAGCTGTACGGGCACACGGCAGGGCGCAGAAGGAAAGGAATGCCATACGGTTTTTGGAAGGCAGATTTTGCTGGACTGTTTTTTTTTTTTACACCATGTCCCATTTGTAGCCGCCCTGATGCACCCCTAGAGTAGAAACTCCAAAAAAGTGGCCCCTTTTTAGAAACTACAGGATAGGGTGGCAGTATTGTTGGTACTAGTTTAGGGTACATATGATTTTTGGTTGCTCTATATTACACTTTTTGTGAGGCAAGATAACAAGAAATAGCTGTTTTGGCACCGTTTTTATTTTTATTTATTTACAACATTCATTTGACAGGTTAGATCATGTGATATTTTATAGACCAGGTTGTCACGGATGCGGCGATACCTAATATGTATACATTTTTATTTATTTATGTAAGTTTAAAAAAAAAATCATGTTTTAGTGTTTCCATAGTCTGAGATCCATATTTTTTCAGTTTTTGGGTGATTACCTTGGTAGGTATGATTTTTACGGGATGAGATGACGGTTTTATTGGCACTATTTTGGGGTACTTGTGACTTTTTGATCGCTTGCTATTACACTTTTTGTGATGTAATGTGACCAAAAATTGTTTATTTAGCACAGTTTTCATTTAAATTTTCTATGGTGTTCATCTGAGGGGTTAGGTCATGTGATATTTTTATAGAGCCGGTCGATACGGACGTGGCGATACCTAATATGTATACTTTTTTTTTATTTATGTAAGTTTTACACCAATAACAACTATTTTCAAACAAAGAAAATATGTTTTAGTGTCTCCATATTCTGAGCTATATTTTTTTTTATTTTTTGGGCGATTGTCTCAGGTAGGGGCTAATTTTTTGCGGGATGAGGTGACAGTTAGATTGGTACTATTTTGGTGGGCAAACGCCTTTTTGATCGCTTGCTGTTGTACTTTTTGTGATGTAAGGTGACAAAAAATGGTTTATTTAGCACAGTTTATATTTTTATTTTTTACGGTGTTCATCTGAGGGGTTAGGTCATGTGATATGTTTATAGAGCTGGTCGATACAGATGCGGTGATACCTAATATGTATACTTTTCCCCCCCCCCCTATTTTTTACCAATTTTTTTGTAACTTTATTTGGGGGGAAATGATGTTTTTGTTTATTTTTTCTTGAAACTTTTAATTTTTGGGGGGAAAACTTTATTTTTCAACTTTTTTTCACTTTATTTTTTCAACTTTTTTTTCACTTTATTTTTTGTCCCATTCTGTATTGGAATGCATTGGCTGTATGAGTAATACTTTGTGTATTTCTCTTACAGCTTCCGGGGCCTGTGAGATCCAGTGGGCTGGATCTCACAGGCTCTTCACCGGAAGGCAGCGCAGATGCCTCAGGAAGTCATCGAGCTGCCTTCCATGCCATCGGGTCCCCCCCCACAGCCCCATGGGGACCCGATGGCACCATCGCCGCACCAGGTAAAAGCCACAAACCGCAGGTCTGAATTGACCTGCGGTTTGCGGCGATCTCCGACACGGGGGGGTCACGGGACCCCCCCGCGCATTTAGCCGAGGTGCCTGCTCAATTATTTGAGCAGGCACCTTGTTCCGATCACCACCCACCGGGCGGCGGTGATCGGAACAACACATGACGTATCGGTACGTCATGTGTCCTTGAGGACTCGGGAAACATGCCGTATCGGTACGTCATGTGTCCCTAAGGGGTTAAAAAAGTCCGTTTTTTAAATAAAATAAATTACATTTACAATATGATGACGACAAAAAGCATACTTTTGGTGAATATTAGGGCTCATGCACATGGCCGTTTTTGCAGTAACATAGTTTATAAGGCTAAAAAAGCCATTTGTCCATCTAGTTCACCCTGTTATCCTGCACGTTGACCTATAGGAAGGCAATAAAACCCTGTGAGGTAGAAGGCAATTTTCCTCACTTTAGGGGGAAAAAAAATTCCCGACTCCAATCAGGCAGTCAGAATAAGGGCTTATGCACACTACCGTATGTATTTTGCGGTCCGCAAAAAACGGATCCGCAACAAATATGGATGACATCCGTGTGTATTCCGTATTTTGCGGAACGGAACCGCTGGCCCTTCATAGAACAGTACTATCCTTGTCCGTAATGCGCACAATAATAGGACATGTTCTAGTTTTTTGCAGAACGGAAATACGGAAACGGAATGCACACGGAGTAACTTCAGTTTTTTTTGCGGACCCATTAAAGTGAATGGTTCTGCATACGGACCGCATAAAAAACCGGGGACACGGAAAGACAATACGTTCGTGTGCATGAGCCCTAACTCCCTGGATCAAGTACCCCTCTCTAGTAACTATAACATGTAATATTATTACCCTCCAAAAATACATCTAAGCCCCTCTTAAACTCTTTTAGTGAACTCACCATCACCACCTCCTCAGGCAGAGAGTTCCATAGTCTCACTGCTCTTACCGTAAAAAATCCTCTTCTATGTTTGTGTACAAACCTTCTTTTCTCCAGATGCAGAGGATGCCCCCCGGTCACAGTCACAGTCCTGGGGATGATGGGACAAATCTGGATCCTGGCCATTTGCCTTCCGAACTTTGCCCATAACAGAACTGTCCTATTGTCACGGATGATGTTGCAGATAGCTGGAACTTATTAATAAACGTCCGACTAACTTCATCCCAAACTAAGGAGCATATAGGTGAGCCCTATAAAACCCTAAGAGCTCTCCCTGACTGCTATGCCCATGCAAGGGTCTCAATGGTAGACGATTGCATGCCCACGTACCTAAGACTGTGTGACACCTGAAAACCCTATAATAGTGAGGGGACACGACCACCGGCTCCCTGCACTTAATACGGACGGAGTCAGGGTTACCTAGAATCAAGCCAGCAAGGAAACACAATACATGAAAAGACTTATCTGAGTAAACAGCAGCAGCAGCCTCCAGCAGTGAACACTTCATCCAGGAAGTAGTATAAACCGCAAAGTGAGGCAGTATGGGAGGGAATATAAAGGGAGACAATTAGTCTAAATAGGTGACACCTGGGAGAAGGAAAGGAGATGACAAAGTGAAACAAAAACAAAGAACATCATGCAAGAGGTAGATAAGGACGTCTGCCAGACCTTCTCACAGAACTGGAGGTGACAGTAACCCTCCCTCTACGGGTGGACTCCGGGACACTCAGGGGCCCACCTTCTCAGGATGAGACCTATGGAAAGCCCTGATGAGACGAGTGGCCTTAATGTCCGCCACTGGGACACACATCCTCTCCTCAAAACCATAACCCTCCCAATGAACGAGGTACTGGAGAGAACCGCTGATAATGCAAGAATCCACAATCCTAGAGACCTGGAATTCAAGATTACCATCAACAACAAGGAGGCAAAGAGGAGGGTACAGTGGGTTGGACATAAGGTTTTAATAGGGACCTGTGAAAAACATTATGGATCTTCCAAGTCTGAGGAAGATCAAGACGGAATTGATGACGGACAAGATCTTGTAAGGCCCAATAAACTTAGGACCCAACTTCTAGGAAGGAACCTTCAGTTTGATATTCTTTGTAGACAACCACACCAGATCACCCACATTCAGGTCCGGACCAGGCACACGTCTCTTATCCGCCACACGCTTATATCTCTCACTCATCCTCTTCAGATTACCCAGAATCTTTTGCCAAATAAATGACAAAGACGAGGAAAATCTCTCCTCATCAGGTAAACCAGAAGACCCCTCTACAGAGAATGTCCCAAACTGCGGATGAAACCCATATGCACCAAAAAATGGTGACTTATCAGAGGACTCCTGGCGACGGTTATTTAAAGCAAACTCAGCAAGGGACAAAAAAGAATACCAATCCTCCTGATTCTCCGCCACAAAACAGCGCAGATATGTCTCCAGATTCTGATTGACGCGTTCGGTCTGACCATTCGACTGTGGGTGAAAAGCAGAAGAGAACGACAACCGAATCCCCAAGCGAGAACAGAAGGCCTTCCAGAATCTGGAAACAAATTGCATGCCTCTATCAGAAACGATGTCTGAAGGAATGCCATGCAATTTTACAATGTGATCAACAAACGCTTGCGCCAACATCTTAGCATTGAGTAACCCAGGAAAGGGAATGAAATGCTCCATTTTGCTAAAACGGTCCACTACCACCAGAATCACAGTCTTCCCCGAGGAACGAGGCAGGTCCATAATGAAGTCCATGGACAGATGCGTCCAAGGACGGGAAGGAATGGGTAACAGGAGGAGAGAACCGGATGCCCGTGAATGAGGACCTTAGCACGAGCGCAGGTCTCGCAGGCTGCCACAAAACCCTCAACCGTCTTACGAAGAGCCGGCCACCAGAATCTCCGAGAAATGAGATCCACTGTAGCTCTACTCCCCGGGTGCCCAGCAAGGACAGTATCGTGGTGCTCCTTAAAAACCTTGTGTCGTAAAGCGAGAGGTGCAAACAACCTCCCAGGAGGACAAAGATCAGGAGCCTCAGCCTGGGCTGCCTGAACTTCTGCCTCCAAATCAGGATAAAGAGCAGAGACGACCACCCCTTCAGCCAAAATGGGACCCAGGTCTTCAAAGTTGCCCCCTCCCGGAAAACAACATGACAGGGCATCCGCCTTCACATTTTTAACCCCAGGGCGGAACGTGACAGCAAAATTAAACCTAGAAAAGAACAAAGACCATTTGGCCTGTCTCGGGTTCAGACGCTTGGCCGATTCCAAGTAGGCCAGATTCTTATGGTCGGTAAACACGGTAATAGGGTGTCTGGCTCCCTCTAACCAATTGCGCCATTCCTCAAAAGCTAATTTGATGGCCAACAACTCCCTATCTCCCACATCATAATTTCTCTCTGCAGAGGAGAGTTTCCTTGAGAAAAAGGCACACGGTCCGCCATTTTGGCAGGAGAGGGACCCTAAGATAAGACCGCACCCACCTCAGAAGCGACCACCTCAACAATAAAAGGTAGAGAGACATCAGGTTGTACCAAAATGGGAGTGAAAGCAAAACTATCTTTCATACTAGAAAAGGCTTTAAGCTCATCTACCGACCACGAGGAAAAATCTACCCCCCTTTTTAGTCATATCAGTGAGTGGCTTAACAACAGAGGAATAATTCAAAATGAACTTTCTGTAATAATTGGCAAAACCCAAAAACCGCATCAGCGCCTTCTGATTCTCAGGAAGCTCCCAATCAAGCACAGCGCGGACCTTCTCAGGGTCCATGCGAAAACCAGAAGCGGAGAGAAGAAAACCAAGAAATTGAATCTCCGGAACCGCAAACACACATTTTTCCAGTTTAGTGTCCAATTTATTCTTTCGCAGATTCAGCAAGACTTGACGTAGATGGTCATGATGAGTCTTGAAATCCAGAGAAAAAAATCAAAATGTCATCTAAAGTTTTGAGAATTACATAAATATTGGAAATTCGAAAAGTTGCTGCTTAAGTTTTTATAATAGAAATTTGCATATACTCCAGAATGTTATGAAGAGTGATCAGATGAATTGCATAGTCCTTCTTTGCCATGAAAATTAACTTAATCCCAAAAAAAACCTTTCCACTGCATTTCATTGCTGTCATTAAAGGACCTGCTGAGATCATTTCAGTAATCGTCTTGTTAACTCAGGTGAGAATGTTGACGAGCACAAGGCTGGAGATCATTATGTCAGGCTGATTGGGTTAAAATGGCAGACTTGACATGTTAAAAGGAGGGTGATGCTTGAAATCATTGTTCTTCCATTGTTAACCATGGTGACCTGCAAAGAAACGCGTGCAGCCATCATTGCGTTGCATAAAAATGGCTTCACAGGCAAGAATATTGTGGCTACTAAGATTGCACCTCAATCAACAATTTATAGGATCATCAAGAACTTCAAGGAAAGAGGTTCAATTCTTGTTAAGAAGGCTTCAGGGCATCCAAGAAAGTCCAGTAAGCACCAGGATCGTCTCCTAAAGAGGATTCAGCTGCGGGATCGGAGTGCCACCAGTGCAGAGCTTGCTCAGGAATGGCAGCAGGCAGGTGTGAGCGCACCTGCACGCACAGTTAGGCGAAGGCTTTTGGAAGATGGCCTGGTGTCAAGAAGGTCAGCAAAGAAGCCACTTCTCTCCAAAAAAAACATCAGGGACAGATTGATCTTCTGCAGAAAGTTTGGTGAATGGACTGCTGAGGACTGGGGCAAAGTCATATTCTCCGATGAAGCCTCTTTCCGATTGTTTGGGACATCAGGAAAAAGGCTTGTCCAGAGAAGAAAAGGTGAGCGCTACCATCAGTCCTGTGTCATGCCAACAGTAAAGCATCCTGAGACCATTCATGTGTGGGGTTGCTTCTCATCCAAGGGAGTGGGCTCACTCACAATTTTGACCAAAAACACAGCCATGAATAAAGAATGGTACCAAAACACCCTCCAACAGCAACTTCTTCCAACAATCCAACAACAGTTTGGTGAAGAACAATGCATTTTCCAGCACGATGGAGCACTGTGCCATAGGGCAAAAGTGATAACTAAGTGGCTCGGGGACCAAAACTTTGACATTTTGGGTCCATGGCCTGGAAACTCCCCAGATCTTAATTCCATTGGGAACTTGTGGTCAATCCTCAAGAGGCGGGTGGACAAACAACAACCCACTAATTCTGACAAACTCCAAGAAGTGATTATGAAAGAATGGGTTGCTATCAGTCAGGAATTGGCCCAGAAGTTGATTAAGATCATGCCCAGTCGAATTGCAGAGGTCCTGAAAAAGAAGGGCCAACACTGCAAATACTGACTCTTTGCATAAATGTCATGTAATTGTCGATAAATTCCTTTGAAACGTATGAAGTGCATGTAATTATATTTCACTACATCACAGAAACAACTGAAACAAAGATCTAAAAGCCGTTTAGCAGCAAACTTTGTGAAAACTAATATTTGTGTCATTCTCAAAACTTTTGGCCACGACTGTAGATACACCAGAACAAATTTCCCCATTAAATGATAAAAAATGCTGTTCACAAAATGTTGGAAGACGGCCGGAGCATTCATCAAACCAAAGGGCATAACCAAATTCTCGAAATGACCCTCAGGGGTATTGAAGGCCGTCTTCCATTCGTCCCCTTCCCTGACCCTGACTAGGTTGTATGCCCCTCTTAAATCCAACTTAGAAAAAACTTTAGCCCCAACAATCTGGTTAAACAGGTCCGGGATCAGAGGAAGCGGATATGGATCACGAATTGTGATACGGTTCAGCTCCCTGAAATCCAGAAAAGGTCTTAAAGAACCATCTTTTTTCTTAAAAAAAAAAAAACAGCGGCAACAGGTGACTTCGAGGGTCGGATGTGTCCATTTCTCAGGCTCTCAGAGATATAAGTACGCATAGCGACTCTTTCAGGTTGGGAGAGATTGTATAAACGTGATTTTGGCAGCTTGGCGCCTGGGATGAGATTAATAGGGCAGTCGTACTCCCGGTGAGGGGGCAACTCCTGGACACCACTCTCGGAAAACACATCCGAAAATTCAGAGAGAAAAGATGGTAGTCTTGGTAGAAACCTCTGAAAGAGACGCCGTGAGGCAATTCTTTCTGCAAAACTCATTCCAACCATTTATTTGCCTTGCTTGCCAATCAATGGTGGGGTTATGTTTAGTGAGCCAGGGTAGCCCCAACACTAGAGGAGTAGGTAATCCGCTTAGGACGAAACATGACATATCCTCAACATGAGTGTCACTCACAGTCAAACGGATATTGTGAACTACGCCCTTTAACAATATTTGAGAAAGTGGAGCAGAATCGATAGCAAAAACAGGTATATCCTTTTCCAAAGTGCATACCTGGAAACCATGTGTTATTGCAAATTGATTATCAATATGATTGACAGCTGCTCCACTATCTACAAAAATCTCACAATGTTCTTGCTGTCTAGCGCCACCCTGGCAGGTAGGAGAAATCGGAAACTACAAGCAAACGGCAAACCTTCAATTTCCGCATCAACCTTGCCAATAGTAGCAAATGGAAAGTTTTTAGAGGGTTTTATTCGTTTTTTTTTTTTTTATTACCCTCAGAAAACTCCATGAATCTCCTAGAGGGGCAAACATTAGCCAAATGATTTATACCCCCACAACAGAAACCAACCCTCCTCTGAGAGCTGAATCCTCTACTATCAGAGGCAAGCAAACCCAGCTGCATGGCCTTCTCCTCAGAGGGGATTGAGAGAGACTGAGACCCCTGCTCACTGAATGAGACAGCCCCACTGTCCTTGGGCTGAATATGACAGGAAGGAGTAGTCTCCTCTCTCTCTCTAAGACGCCTGTCAATACGAACAGCTAGAGACATGGCAGATGCTAACGAGGCTGGTCTCTCATAAAAAGCAAATGCATCTTTCAATCTTTCCGAAAGACCATGGCAAAATTGACTTCGGAGTGCAGCATCATTCCAACCAGTATCAGCTGCCCATCTCTGAAATTCAGAACAATATATCTCTGCGGACTGTTTACCCTGGCATAAAAGACGCAGTTTAGATTCAGCCAGAGCAATACGATCCGGGTCATCATATATCTGCCCCAGGGCTGCAAAATATTCATCCACCGATCGGAGGGGCTGTGCCCCCACCGGCAGCGAAAAAGCCCAAGACTGAGCGTTATCCCTGAGCAGCCAGTTGATGATCCCCACCCTCTGCTCTTCATCACCAGAGGAATGGGGAAGTAGGCGAAAATGGAGTTTGCAAGCCTCTCTAAAGCGAACAAAATTCTCACTACCCCTGGAGAACGTATCGGAAGCAAGATCTTAGGCTCGGAACAAACTCCATGAACACCAGTAGACCCGGTCACCTGAAACTGAGACACAGTTTGCATGCGGTCAATCAAGGCTGAATCCGGATCCATGCTTAAGACGGTTACGGCGGTTTATAATGTCACGGATGATGTTGTAGATAGCTGGAACTTATGAATAAACGTCCGACTGGCTTGATCCCAAACTAAGGAGCATATAGGTGAGCCCTATGAAACCCTAAGAGCTCTCCCTGACTGCTATGCCCATGCAAGGGTCTCAATGGTAGACGATTGCATGCCCACATACCTAAGACTGTGTGACACCTGAAAACCCTATAATAGTGAGGGGACACGACCACCGGCTCCCTGCACTTAATACGGATGGAGTCAGGGTCACCTAGAATCAAGCCAGCAAGGAAACACAATACATGAAAAGACTTATCTGCGTAAACAGCAGCAGCAGCCTCCAGCAGTGAACACTTCATCCAGGAAGTAGTATAAACCACAAAGTGAGGCAGTATGGGAGGGAATATAAATGGAGACGATTAGTCTAAATAGGTGACACCTGGGAGAAGGAAAGGAGATGACAAAGTGAAACCAAAACAAAGAACATCATGCAAGAGGTAAAGAAGGATGTCTGCCAGACCTTCTCACAGAACTGGCGGTGACACCTATATGTATAACGGGAAAGAATAGAACATGTTCCATATTTTTGCAGATGTCATGAAATGGACATACGAATGCGGACAGAACCGGCAGGCCTGACTCATTCATAATTTTCCATGCCAGTACTTGGCGTGGAAAATTGTTTTAGTCTACACCAGGAATGGAGCTGGCATAAATTAAAGCATGTCGCACAGCTGTCGGCAGCTAGCACCAAAGTTATGTAGAGGCTGCACCTCAACATAACTTTGGCGCAACCACTGGCAGCGCACAGGGATTAAGACCAGCGTATCAATTGTCGGCCTTAATAAATGTTCCTCTAAGTATACAGTGATCCCTCAAGATAAAATGGCCTTTCCTGGCCCATCATAAGTTGAAACCAGACTCAACATACAATTCCTCAGACTCAGATCCAACCAATCAAGGTCACTTCTCTGGTAAAATAGTTGTATTAATTGCTAGTTAGCAGCGATTCCTGACTGTTATATGTAAGGACATGTAAGTGGATCTACGTCCCACTATTGACAAGCATCTAACGCATATATTACGGTGCACCAATACACTGGACACTCACAGAAGCCCCACAGAACTTTCCACCTTTCTGTTGGAAGTATGCCAACCAAGAGAATTACAACGAACGAATATCATAAAAGGTTGCAGTCTAAAGTATATAGTAAACTGCGAGTGCTCCGCAGCTTAATAGACAGGAAGGACCGTGACTACTATAACTACATTGCTATTTGATTTTATATGTCAACATTTTACTGTTTTTGATTTTATAATTGCATTGGTCCTATATTGCTACGTGGCACATTTATGTCAATATATGATAGTGTATTATTGTATATATGATTTTATAAGTTAGAAATAAATACGTTTTAGTTGACTTCTTGTGAGCTGGTCTTTCTTTGTATATGTAAGGACTTGTTTTATCTGCCTTAGTTATCGGCTTATTTTTCTTAAATCTTCATTTTCTCTTATTTTGGATGACATTTTGGGGCTTTGGAACCATTTACTCAACTTAAAATGGTTTCAACATACAATGGTCGTCCTGGAACAAATTAATATTGTAACTTGAGGGACCAATGTATATGTATATAATATATTAGATGGCCAAGAAAAATATTTTAGGGTTTGTCTGGGAGTATAAAAAATTTGTATAACAATAGGAAATGTGATGATAATTTAAAAAAAGTAAAGGGTTTGTCTGGGAGTATAAAAAATTAGTATAATAATAGAAAATGTGGTGATAATAAAAAAAAAAATTACTCACCTGCCGATCTTTGTTTACTTTTCCTGTAGTGTTCACAGAGTTCATATATCACATACATATACACAACTGCTGTAGCCAACCACTAGACTCAGCAGTTGTGTGCTATACATATTACCATCATTGCTGGGATTAGTGATTAAAGGGGTTGTCTCATCATGGACAATGGGGGCATATCACTAGGATATGCTCCCATTGTCCTATATTGATAACGGAGCCCCACAAGTTAAGGAGGGCACATTGCGTAGCCGCCCTCTATTCATTTTCTATGAGGGCGGCGAAAATAGCCGAGCGCTGGATTAGCTATTTTCGTCAGCCCCATAGAAATTAATGGGAGCGGGGGCCGCGCATAAGTGGTACGCTCCTATTCACCTCTATGGGGATCCAGCTTGGTGGTTGCCGGACCAGAGTCCTCCAGCCACCAAATTGCGGGGCTCTGTTGTTGATATATCCTAGCAATATGCCCCCATTGTCCATGATGACACAACCCCTTTAACTTTAACTGTCATATTGATATATGGTGCATCAGCGCTGCTACAAAGTGGACAAAGATAGGCAGGGACCATCAGAGCATTGGCGCTGGAGCAGTGGTGTACTTACCAGGTGAGTAATGGTTAATTTTTATCTTATGACATTCCTTACAGTTTAACTCATTTAACATATTTAGATCTTTTACACACAGTGTGCAATTTGATGTGTCATTTTCCAGCTCAAGGGACTGGGGTCCATTCAAAAATTTCTATTGGGCACAGCCTGTCCTACATTACATGGATAGGTATTCATTTAAATGTCTGCTATGTAATTCTGCAGCAGCTACACGCCATCCCTCAGTGACAGGAGCTCACCACCAATTCAGCTTCTATTTTTTAAAAACTCAATCTCGTGAAATATCATGTGGATCAAAACTTTACTAAGATACATATAGCAACCATATATAAAGTCAGTATATTATAGATGTTAATTTTGTCCCCTGGTTGTTGCAAATTTGGCGTCTGCACAACCACAGATGTCTCCGGAACGGTGTCTTTAACCCCTTAGTGACCAAGCCTGTTTGGGCCTTTATGACCAAGCGTTTTTCTTCCTTTTTTTATGGTCTCGTTCCAAGAGCTATAACTTTTTTATTTTTTCATCTATATAGCTTTATGAGGGCTTGTTTTTTATGGGACAAGTTGTAGTTTTTAATGGCGCCATTTTGGGGTACACATAACTTTCTGATTAACTTTTATTAACTCTTTCTGGGAGGGAGATGGGGAAAAATAGCAATACTGCCACTGCGTTTTTACATTATACATTTTTGGCGTTCATTTTTCGGTACAAATAACATAATATCTTTATTCTCTGGGTCAGTACGATTACAGTGATACTAAATACTTATAATTTTGTTTACATTTGACAACTTTTTTTGCAATAAAACACCTTTTATTAACCCAAAAAATTATTTTGCATTGCCACTTCACAAGACCCATAACTTTATTTTTTTTTTTTATATGGAATTGTGTGAGGGCTTGATTTTTGAAAGACAACTTGTATTTTTCATGGGTATGATTTTGGAGTAAATGCCGCTTTTTGATCGCTTGTTATTACGTTTTTTTTCGGTGGAAACTGAGAATAAATTCGAAATTCTGTCTTTTTTTTATTTTTTATTTTTTAAGGCGTTCACCATAGGGGATAATTTATGTAATATTTATGTAGTCCCGGTCGTTACGGACGCGGCAATACCAAACATATGGAGGATATTTTCTTTTTGCAATTTTTTTCATTGAAAAGCGTATTTTTAATGGAAAAAAAGGCATATTTTTTTATTTTATGGAATTTTTTTTATTTAATAAATGTGTATTTTTTTTTCTATTTTTTTTACTACTTAATAGTCCCACAAGGGGACTATAATATACAGTATTTTGATTGCTTTTAAAATGTAATGCATTATCTCTATAATGCATTGCATTTCAATAGCAATGCTATTCGAACATTGACCAGCAGGCTGCGCCAGAGAGGCACACCCTGCTGGAAGTAACTGAAGACAGGCTCGGGCCCTCATCGGAAGCAAGGTAAGCTTTCCAGCACATCAGCACCCCGCGATCGCATTTTCGGGGTGCTGATGGGAGACAGAGGGAGTCCGCTCCCTCTGTCACCACTTTACATGCAGCGGGCGCCATTGCGCCCGGCATGTAAAGGGTTATACAGCCCGGATCGGCACTCCTGCCGTTCCGGGCTGTTAGAGCAGGGACCCGGCTCTCATGTGAGAGCCAGGTCCACGCTCCCCGCTGCACGGGGGAGCCGCGCGGCGCTTAAACTGGGCCGCCGTAAAAACGCGGCGGCCCAGCCTAAGGCCCCTTAGTGATCGCCGTAAAAACACGTATGGGTGGTCACTAAGGGGTTAAGTATCAATGGTATTAAATACAGCCGAGTTTGAAAAATCTCCAGGACAAGACTGACTTTTGCACAAATGGTAATATGCTGATATTTTTTGTTTGTTTTGACTATTTATAGAATTGAGCCTCCTCTGCAGCTTCCAACAACAACCAAATGTGCAGTACCCAGCCATTTAAAAATGGTTTGTCTGGATGGTTCAGTCTGCATCAGTTGACCCGATACAGCAGAACTAGGCACTATATAGTAGTGAATTTCCTGCATTGTCCATAAAAATAGGTTTTTTTTCTAGTGTCTGTGAAAAAACTAGATGTCTGGGGTGATTAAGCAGGTCACTGTGATTGCATCATCATTTTACAGCTCATAGTTAATAATGGTACTGACGTCTTATAAGTATTTTGAGCTTTATCATTCATTATGAATTTATGATTTTCCGATTAGTTCATGAAAATGTTGGCTGTCTGTGATTTTTTTAAACATTTGTCGAGAGAAAGGTAAAAATCAGGTCAGCAGCACTGGTAACAGCCAATTTGTTAATGCAACAAACATAACAAAACACTAGGAAAATATAAAATATAAGCTGAAGGCATGCTTGGCAGCCAGCCTCGCCAAAACTGTACTGTATGTTCATTACTAATTAGCTGCATTGTCCATTTTATCTGTTTTGGTTTTTATTCATTGATTCTTCTACAGTATTTACTAGCAGAAAATGTGCTCAGCAACTATGCTGTAGACACCTTTGTGGTGGGTCTGGCAAGGGTGACCACTGTTTGTTATATATTATTAACAGGGGAAGTCATTCTGACCGGACATTTCCAGTGCAGGAGAAATGTAGTATTACATGTCAAATGTCCACATGAATGGCCACTGACGTATTGATTGTCCGTGCATTGCTTTCAGGATAAGATTATATATCTTATACCACTGCATATACAATATCCTTTTATTATCTCTCATTTCTCTCCACATCATGTCTTTATTACCAGATTATAATTTATGAGCTGCTAATGTAACCGCTTGTTTTTACAAGTATATATCCTAAATTTTAATCATCTTAATTTCTAGGCTGTACTTGTGAAACAGATGCGTGAAGAACAACAGCGAAGAAAACTTGTGGAGTTCAAGAGAAATAGAGAGATTACCCAACTGAAGAAGGAACAGCACCGGCAAGAGGTGAAATATTCAGATGGCTAAGTTGAGCAACCTATTTTGGGAGATTAGTTTTCAGAGTGGTAGGCACAATGGGCTCAGAACAGTTAGAAACAGAAAATAAACCACCTTTAAAGGGTAATGGTTACAAGTTATCCCCTATCTACAAACAGCGGTCTCAGCTGAGGAAAGTGATCGGCTGCAGTGGTCATATGGCTTATCCAGTCACTATCACTGCTCCTGTTTGAAAACCAACAGCAATGGGGGTACTGAGAACAGAGAACGGCGCTGTAGTAAGGGGTGAGTATATGTGTTTTTTTTTTTTTTTTTACACATTGTAAGGGTTGTCCGATTTTTTTAAATTTTCTCTGACAACTACTTTAAATGAAACGCCTTTTTCCAATTAGCTCTTGGAGAAAGTATATACTTTCTCACTGCATGATTTTTACTCAGTGTGCTCAATAAAAGAAATTACATTTAAATTAACCCCTTTAACTGTACAACACCTTGTGTGTTATTAGTTTAGTTAGGTTGCGATCACAATGAGACAACATTTTATTAGTTAATCAATACATAAATCGAGTTGATTGCATAAGGTTCACTTACATTCTTATTGCAGCTGTATACCAGGGTCACTCTGCATTTCACTGCAGTCACAGCAATATTGAAATAAATACTTTAGACAGCTCACTAAGATGATATGGACAGAATAGCGCTGAGTCTGAATGTGCCAAGGTCTGGTGCCACGGACTACAACAAATACAATAGCAAATAATGTGAGGTTCTCCAGGCATAGACCGACCACAATAATAGTAATCAATTATTATTTATTAATAATAAAAATTTATTAATTCAAAACACAAATAATCAATGGAATAATCAATAATGAACCTACATAATTAATGCAATATGATATTTTGATCCCCATTGGTTACTTTAAGGGTTAAATCTACTGTGTATGTTATGTGTATAGGTATATTTATTTGTACATTTTATATAAAAGAAGTCTGGTTTTTGAAACAACCAGAGTGGGAGCCTGCGCTGATTACGGTGTAGTCAAGGGTTTAGAGACACAATACTGATATAAAATTGTGTGGATTGGTACCTTATAGAGAAGCGGATGTATGCGTAGAAGATCCTCCTTGTTATTGCAGGGAAGGCTGGTGTCCGGATGGCTTCTGGTTCAACCTTTGGAAACGCGTCGGATAGTTTTTTGTCCCCTGACGGCATCCATACAGAGTGCGGTGACATCACACAACGAAATTCCCGGACTTCAAACTGGTGGTTCCCTCGCACGAGTGATTTACTGTCGGCCGGAGCATCACTCTCGCTAGAAGGTGAACCAGAAGCCATCCGGACACCAGCTTCCCTGCAATAACAAGGAGGATCTTCTACACATACATCGCTTCTCTATAAGGTACCAATCCACACAATTTTATATCAGTATTGTGTCTCTAAACCCTTGACTACACCGTAATCAGCGCAGGCTCCCACTCTGGTTGTTTCAAAAACCAGACTTCTTTTATATACCTGTGTTCATACTTTACCAGTCCAAGCAGCAGACTGTGTTTGGGGACCTAGCAGCGATTCCCTTACGGTTGAGGAGTGTCAAGTGGTCACGGTAGCGCGGGGTGGGCAGATACATTTATACACATTTGTACATTTTAGTAATTTTTTGTTTGTGGGTTGTCTGGTAGTGCGTCTGATCCAGTCCAGTTTTACTATGGTTTTGATTGCATGTCCGGCCTAGATTTTGATCAGAGCTTTGACCTATCAATAGAGTAAAATGGAGATTCATGCCAACTGAAGAGGGGGCTAGGAGCCCCGAAACACATTTAGCCGACCTCCTGACAGGAATCCTACTTATTTATTTTGCACTGTGGACAATTTGGTACATTTCCGCCACTTAATATCCTAAGACGAAATACAAACACAGCGGGTGTGATATCTGGAACACACCCACAACACGCAGCAAGCTCCTGCTTCCTAATGGAACCATCGACTCACTTCGGCCAGTATAGCTTTCATCTATTACCACAGACACGCGAGCCCTGAACCTGTGGAGGAGGTGTAGTACAACAGGGCGCAGCCAGCCTGGCATCTATGGGACGTGTACATGCAGAGGAAGACTTGCAACTTAGCAAGTATTGACGTACGCTGCTATCCGTGGTGAGTGATGGTACATCTATTTGCCTTACAGGAGATTGGGATTTCCAGTGTCCTGCAGGTAGCTACGATCCTATTTAATTACACAACAGTATCTGTTTGTAGCAGACAGCAGTACATTATATTGACAAATCCTAAGTACCAACTAATCCATTGGAACTCTTCTTGAATCCTCTATTACTACTACTAGCAATAATATCATTGTGCACAATATATTGGATTTGAGAATACACATTTTTTTTCCTTGTCAGAAGTAGTTTAGGTGGATCCACCGTTTATAACTGATCTAAACTTGGCCCACTGCTGGTGTTTATTATACAGGTTATATTATATTATACTTTATCTGGACTGGACTATTATATATTGTGTTTTTATTCATTTATTTCTATCTTTATCTTTTATCCTGCACATGTACAAATAATATTGCATTAATTATGTAGGATAATTATTGATTATACCATCGATCATGTGTGTGTTTTGCCTTTGTGATTAATGGGTCTATGCCTAGAGCACCTCACATTATTTGATATTGTAGTCACAGCAATATGCCCAGTATATTACTCACTGATCCCTTGATACAAAGTAGAGGTCTGTCCAGACACACAATCCACACACTCTAGGAATGCATCTGCTATTACCGTATATACATGCTGCTGCATTCAGCTGGTTGCAGCTAAGTAACTAGCAGCCTCTTATAATTGAGATGAACTAGGGATTGGGGATCTGCCCTACTCTCCCTCAATCCAACGCCAGCTCATTTCAGGCTTTTCCAGAAAGCCAGCTTTGGAAAAACTGTCTTTCTCTACTATGAACCAATAATTTCTTGGAGCCTAAAGGTCGATTTACAGATTATCAGGCCAATTACCAGGGATAATCATTTGTAGAAACTCTCATTCCCTATATAGGCCTGTTGTAAAAGTTCCCAATTATCACCCAAATGCACGTCCTCGGGTGATCTTGTTTTTTTGGCCAGCACCAAGAATCATTGTTTATGTGCAACAGCTCGTGAAGTCTAAACAACGATCTGCTGCCCAGGAACATGATTTTCTGTGGGGACGAGCAATCACTGAAGCGATCACTTGTCCCCATGCAGCAGAGATGATTGCTGATGATCAGGAAATTATTGGGAACATTTGGTTCATTTCCTGATTGTCTGACATATCTATATGTATAGAATTGAAGACCCTATACTATGATA
The DNA here is from genome assembly GCF_905171765.1 of Bufo bufo. NCBI lineage: Eukaryota > Metazoa > Chordata > Amphibia > Anura > Bufonidae > Bufo > Bufo bufo. The sequence goes on along the minus strand of NC_053391.1, from coordinate 275,124,769 downwards.
ATATTCTAGGCAAATCTCCCCTCATTGACTTTCCCACTATGAGCATAATATAATTATCCTGTGTAATTACATTGTTTGTACAGCTGTAAAAAAACATAAAAAACTAGTCAGTAATTATGTTTCAAGGCTTCCATAATAGGTATATGCAGAAAGTATTTCCTAATGTATACGTCCAATGGAAACCTCCAACATTGCCGCATGTCGTTTATAGGTTCCCATTATACAAACACATGAATGAAGCAATACATTTTTTCCCTCCATATTATAACATGGAGGACTAATTTATTACATTCAGTATAAAAAAGTTAAGACAGCTCATGTATTATTTATTAGATCAATGAGGCGCTGTGGAAATATTTGACGAATGCACCGGAAACATTCCTGTCACATACACAAACTGAGAGGAAGATAAATCCTTTCTGTTCAGGTATAAGGGTATGGTTTGATGGTGTGAGCACCCAAGTATCAGTGTAGCAGCACAGCCCTAAGAATGTATGGGATTGCAGTGTGACTCGCACGTTTACTGCGACATGTGAATCGAAAAAAAATCCATCAATGTTCAGTCACACTGCAATCCCATACATTCCTATGGCTGCACTGCTACACTGATACTTGGGCACATGACAAACGCTCTATGTAGTTGTACCCTAAACGTTATCTTAATTTGCATTCCTAATTTTAAACAATATTGAAGCAAGTTAATTCATTTTGTTTCAAATGTGCAGCTCCAGATTAGAGCACTAGAATCCCAGAAGCGACAACAAGAATTAGTACTAAGGCGCAAGACTCAGGAGGTCAGTAATAATCCTATAAGTATATGATGTGCATAAATAATTAATTAATTTACTTCTATAGGCTTTACACTCCATGCAATTCAATATTGGGCAATGTTGGGAATAGCTAAATCACTCACCTGGCTTTCTAGTCACTGTGAGATAAAGTAGATGATTGGATAATATCTTACCCAAGCAGATCATTGTTCACTGACATTGGCACTAATTCAAGTAGACAGTCTGTCTCTCCCTCTAAAGTGTGAAGGTGCTATTACACTGCCCAATGTATGGGCATTGCAAGTGCCGATGGATGAGACAAACACATCCATCGGTGCTCATTTGCAGTGGCCTGATTACGCAGGCCGATGCAAATAGAATGCTGGAGGAATGATCACTACTGCAGTCATTCCTCCCTCATTCAGTTCTATTGGCAGAAGGTAGGGGCCAACACAGGTATACGAATTTCACTATGTGCACTGGAAAGGGTACAAATTTGCATCTTAAATTGATATGCTGCAGATTTAAAATCCGCAAATCAAATGAAGATGCTGTCAAGTGGCAGCATGTGTCACATAAACTGTGTGACAATAGATGTTGAGAACAAATACACTACTAGTGATATTATATCATGAAAGTAGGGCATTTAACCACTTCACATCCGGGCCATTTCCCCCTTCCTGACAGAGCCTAATTTTGCAAATCTGACATGTGTCATGGTATGTGGTAATAACTTTGGAACACTTTACCTTATCCAAGCTATTCTGAGATTGTTTTCTCGTGACAAATTTTACTTCATGACAGTGGTAAATTTGAGTCGATATATTTTACCTTTTTTATAAAATAATCCAAAAATTTAGAAAAATTAAACATTTCAATTTCTTTGCTTTCACAGAAAGTGATACTTCATAAAATATGTATTACTTAACATTCCCCATATGTCTACTTAATGTTGGCATCATTTTGGAAATGTCATTTTATTTTTTTAGGATGTTAGAAGGCTTAGAATTGTAGAAGCAATTCTTAAAATTTTTAAGAAAATTTCCAAAAAAACACTTTTTAAAGGACCAGTTCAGGTCTGAAGTCACTTTGTGGGGCTTACATAGTGGAACCCCCCCATAAATGACCCCATTGTAGAAACTTCACCCCTCAAGTTACTCAAAACTGATTTTACAAACTTTGTTAACACTTAAAGAGGACCTTTCACTAGTTTAAAAACTAAAAACTAACTATATCAGTGGGCAGAGCGGCGCCCAGGGGTCCCCCTGCACTTACTAGTAAGTCTGGGCCCGCTCCGTTCGCCCGGTAATAGGCTCCGGGTCTGCAGCTTCCCTCTGTTTGTTGTACTCGGCAGAGTTTTTGTATTAGGGTTGTCCCTTGCTGCAGCGCTGGCCAATCGTAGCGCACAACTCATAGCCTGGGACTCTAGTACAACAGAGGGAGCTGCAGAAACCGGAGCCTATACCGGGCGAATGGAGGGGAGGGGGACCCCTGGGCGCCACTCTGCCCACTGATATAGTTAGTTTTTAGTTTTTAAACTAGTGAAAGGTCCTCTTTAAGGTGTTCCACAAAAAAATAAAGGAAAATTGGAGTTGACATTTCTAAATTTCACTTTTTTGGCAGATTTTCCATTTTAATCAATTTTTTCCTTTAACACGTCAAGGGTAAACAGCCAAAGAAAACTCAATATTTATTACCCTGATTCTGCGGTTTACCAAAACACCCCACATGTGGTCGTAAACTGATGTATGGGCATACGGCAGGGTGCAGAAGAAAAGGAGCGCCGTATGGTTTTTGGAAGGCAGATTTACCTGAACTGGTTTTTAGATGCCATGTCCCACTTATGCAGCCCCCTGATGCACCCTTACAGTAGAAACTTCCAAAAAGTGACCCCATTTTGGAAACTAGGGGAAAAGGTGCCAGTTTTATTGGTACTATTTTGGGGTACATATCATTTTTAATTGCTCTATTTTACATATTTTGTGAGGCAAGGTAAGCCAAAAATGGCTGTTTTGGCACTGTTTTTATTTTTTACAACATTCATCTGACAGGGTAGATCATCTGCTATTTTTATATACCAAGTAGTTACGGATGCAATGATATCAAATATTTTTACTTTGTTTGTTTGTTTCAGTTTTACATATTAAAGCATTTTTGAAAAAAAAATATGTTTTTGTGTCTTCCATTTCCTGAACACCATATTTTTTTTATTTTTTCTGCCGATTGTCTGGTGCAGGGGCTAGATTTTTTGCAGGAAGAGTTGACGTTTTTATTGGTACCATTTTTGGGTACATATGATTTTTTGATCATTCGTTATTTCACTTTATAGGGTAAGGGTGACCAAAAATTGGTTGTTTTAGCACAGTTTTTATTTATATATTTTTACAGCGATCACCTGAGGGATTTGGTCACGGATGCTAGGTAGGACTGCAAACTAACGCACCTGAGCCTGTTCAAATATAAGAACCGTAGTCCTGATTCCTTCTCCAGCAGATATTAGCACAAACGTGGCAGCAGGATTAAGATTTAGTCCGACTGTATGTTATGTAGCGGGTCTATTACCTTCCTGGACTGCATTACTCCAGTCTGGAGCCTGAAATTCACGAAAGTGATGGACAGTAATTTCCCGTTTTAATGAGACATTAATAAATACTTTATTATTTTCTTTCAAATACGTTCTTCAGGCAGTGTGAAACACGGACGTGGGCAATACCTAATATGTATACTTTTCTATTGTATTTAAGTTTTACACAATAATAGCATTTTTGAAACAAAAAAAATGATGTTTTCTCCATTGTCTGAGAGCCATAGCTTTTTTATTTTTTGACGCGATTGTCTTAGTTAGGGTCTCATTTTGACAGCGGCCCCCCTGCTCGGCCAGCTGCACGATTAGCGTGCAGCTGCTATCTCTGAATGGATGTTCCAGAATGTCCATTGAGAGATAAACATTGTTTATATCCTGTGGGCGGATGTGAAGTGGTTAAGTAGAATCATGCAATGGTGATTCCTTAATCTCAAACAATTTATTGAAACAAAAGCCAACAACAGTGGTGGGTATTCCCCACAAAAATGTTATGTGGCCTTGAACATCAATTACAGTCGAATTGAACAGTGGCATCCACTCTTCGTGAAGGGCGGTCCTCAGGTCCTTTAAGGTTCTGGGGTACAGAGTTACGAGATTTTCAATGGGATTCAGGTCTGGAGAAAGTCCAGGCCACTCCATTTGAGGTACCCCAGTCTCCAGCAGCATTCCCTAATGCTGCGACCTCAATGAGCTGGTGCATGTCGTCCATGTAGATAAAATTAGGCCTGTATTGTTCATGCAGAGGCACAATTACTGGATTAATGATGTTATTCAAGTAGTATGGGCTTGTCACTGTACCATTCACAAAGTGTAGGGCATTTAGTTATTGACTTGACACACCTGCCCACACTGTAACACCACCAACACCAAAGTCTCATCTGGTGACAGTAGTGGCTGATAGCGTAGCATAGGTCTCTTCTTGACGTCTCCAACATCGTTGACCGGACATCATGTCTGCTCAGTGTGAATCAACTTTCATCAGTGAACAGCACTGCGTCCCACAGGTCCCCTCGTCCAGTGTAGATGCTCCTTGGCCCATGTGATGTGGTTAGGTACCCTTGCAGGTCGTCTAGCACGCAAATGGTTTTGAATGGTCTGAGGTGACACTTGGGTGCCTCCCTTAATTGTGCCTGGAGTTGTGTGGCATTCATCATCCGGTACCGCAGGGCATTGTTCACAATTAAGCGGTCATCTGTGTGCGATGTTGCCAAAGGACGTCCACTTCTAAATCTTTTTGTGACTCTTCTAGTCTCTCTGTATCTCTGTTGCAACCTGCTGATGACACTCTGTGACACTCTTAACTCAGTGGCCACTTCCATCTGAGAACATCCTGCCTGAAGCCTCGCCATGGCAAGATACTGTTGATCGATTGTTTAAGTATCATCGTGGTCTGATGATGTCACATGTGAACAGCATTTATTAGGAGGACTGTTTAAATACCAATTCTAATTGAACCAGGAAATTTATTGGGTTATTCATGGATCAAACACCTGTTGTGAATTTTGCCTTTAAGCTCCTTGTTAGAGAACTGCAAGTTGTGCAAAAAGTACTGTAAAGTTGGATATACAGTACAGACCAAAAGTTTGGACACACCTTCTCATTCAAAGAGTTTTCTTTATTTTCATGACTATGAAGGTATCAAAACTCTGAATTAACACATGTGGAATTATATACATAACAAACAAGTGTGGAACAACAGAAAATATGTCATATTCTAGGTTCTTCAAAGTAGCCACCTTTTGCTTTGATTACTGCTTTGAACACTCTTGGCATTCTCTTGATGAGCTTCAAGAGGTAGTCCCCTGAAATGGTCTTCCAACAGTCTTGAAGGAGTTCCCAGAGATACTTAGCACTTGTTGGCCCTTTTGCCTTCACTCTGCAGTCCAGCTCACCCCAAACCATCTCGATTGGGTTCAGGTTCGGTGACTGTGGAGGCCAGGTCATCTGGCGCAGCACCCCATCACTCTCCTTCATGGTCAAATAGCCCTTACTTTCAACGTTTTCCCAATTTTTCGGCTGACTGACTGACCTTAATTTCTTAAAGTAATGATGGCCACTCATTTTTCTTTACTTAGCTGCTTTTTTCTTGCCATAATACAAATTCTAACAGTCTATTCAGTAGGACTATCAGCTGTGTATCCACCTGACTTCTCCTCAACGCCACTGATGGTCCCAACCCAATTTATAAGGCAAGAAATCCCACTTATTAAACTTGACAGGGCACACCTTTGAAGTGAAAACCATTTCAGGGGAATACCTCTTGAAGCTCATCAAGAGAATGCCAAGAGTGTGCAAAGCAGTAATCAAAGCAAAAGGTGGCTACTTTGAAGAACTTAGAATATGACATATTTTCAGTTGTTTCACACTTGTTTGTTATGTATATAATTCCACATGTGTTAATTCATAGTTTTGATGCCTTCAGTGTGAATCTACAATTTTCATAGTCATGAAAATAAAGAAAACTCTTTGAATGAGAAGGTGTGTCCAAACTTTTGGTCTGTACTGTATGCATTAAAAAGTTTAGAGAAGGTCACAATAAGTTCACCTGTAAAGGTTAGAGTGCATTTTAGGTTCATCCTGAACTTTCACCCACAAACCAAATATCGCAAACTTTTTGTGAGTAGTGTAGTAGGAGAATGTTTATGGGTATGGGTAAAGTCACGTCAGTGTACAGAAACTTATTTCTGACCTGACCATACTCCTGTGATGGTAATTAGGGATGAGCGAATTTCATGTTATGAAATTTGTTTACGCTTCTTTTGGTGGTAAAAGCAGAATTGCGCTATGGATTCCGTTACCGCGGACCACAACGCAATTCAATGGCGTAATGTATAACTGAATGCTTTTAGAGGTATTCCGTTATTCATTCCATCATAATAGAAGTCTATGGGCTGCATAACAAATCGTCCCATTTCCCGTTATGCAGGAGAGTACTCCCCCTTTTACATTTTTCACGTTCTGTTATGTTGCGGCTGAAAAAAAATAACACATTTTTCCACATCAATCTGCACTCAATACCTACAATGATTGTAAACAAAATTTTAGAAATTTTTACATATTAACCGCCTCCGGACCACCTAACGCAGGATCGCGTTCCGGAGGCGGGCAGCTGCAGGCAGAGTCACACATATATGCGTCATCTTGCGAGACGCGAGATTTCCTGTGAACGCACGCACACAGGCGCGCGCGTTCACAGGATCGGAAGGTAAGCGAGTGGATCTCCAGCCTGCCAGCGGCGATCGTTCGCCGGCAGGCTGTAGATGCGATTTTTTTTAACCCCTAACAGGTATATTAGACGCTGTTTTGATAACAGCGTCTAATATACCTCCTACCTGGTGCTCTGGTGGTCCCTTTTGCTTGGATCGACCATCAGAGGACACAGGCAGCTCAGTAATAAGTAGCACCAAACACCACTACACTACACCCCCCCCTCTCACTTATTAACCCCTGATCACCCCTGATCACCCCATATAGACTCCCTGATCACCCCCCTGTCATTGATCACCCCCCTGTCATTGATCACCCCCTTGTAAGGCTTCATTCAGACGTCCGTATGTTTTTTACGGATCCACGGATACATGGATCGGATCCGCAAAACACATACGGACGTCTGAATGGAGCCTTACAGGGGGGTGATCAATGACAGGGGGGTGATCACCCCATATAGACTCCCTGATCACCCCCCTGTCATTAATCACCCCCCCTGTCATTGATCATTCCTCTGTAAGGCTCCATTCAGACGTCCGTATGTTTTTTACGGATCCACGGATACATGGATCGGATCCGCAAAACACATACAGACATCTGAATGGAGCCTTACAGGGGGGTGATCACCCCATATAGACTCCCTGATCACCCCCCTGTCATTGATCACCCCCCTGTAAGGCTCCATTCAGACGTCCGTATGTTTTTTATAGATCCACGGATACATGGATCGGATCCGCAAAACACATACGGACATCTGAATGGAGCCTTACAGGGGGATGATCAATGACAGGGGGTGATCACCCCATATAGACTCCCTGATCACCCCCCTGTCATTAATCACCCCCCTGTCATTGATAACCCCCCTGTAAGGCTCCATTCAGACGTCCGTATGTTTTTTACAGATCCACGGATACATGGATCAGATCCGCAAAACACATACGGACGTCTGAATGGAGCCTTACAGGGGGGTGATCAATGACAGGGGGGTGATCACCCCATATAGACTCCCTGATCACCCCCCTGTCATTAATCACCCCCCTGTCATTGATCACCCCCTGTAAGGCTCCATTCAGACGTCCGTATGTTTTTTACAGATCCACGGATACATGGATCGGATCCGCAAAACACATACGGACGTCTGAATGGAGCCTTACAGGGGGGTGATTAATGACAGGGGGGTGATCACCCCATATAGACTCCCTGATCACCCCCCTGTCTTTGATCACCCCCCCTGTCATTGATCACCCCCCTGTAAGGCTCCATTCAGACGTCCGTATGTGTTTTGTGGATCCGCAAAACACGGACACCGCGGATCCGCAAAACACATACGGACGTCTGAATGGAGCCTTACAGGGGGGTGATCAATGACAGGGGGGTGATAACCCCATATACACTCCCTGATCACCCCCCTGTCATTGATCACCCCCCTGTAAGGCTCCATTCAGACATTTTTTTGGCCCAAGTTAGCGGAAATTGTTTTTTTTTTTTTTTTGTTTGTTTTTTTTCTTACAAAGTCTCATATTCCACTAACTTGTGTCAAAAAATAAAATCTCACATGAACTCACCATACCCCTCACGGAATCCAAATACGTAAAATTTTTTAGACATTTATATTCCAGACTTCTCACGCTTTAGAGCCCCTAAAATGCCAGGGCAGTATAAATACCCCACATGTGACCCCATTTAGGAAAGAAGACACCCCAAGGTATTCCGTGAGGGGCATATTGAGTCCATGAAAGATTGAGATTTTTGTCACAAGTTAGCGGAAAGGGAGACTTTGTGAGAAAAAAAAAAAAATCTATTTCCGCTAACTTGTGCCAAAAAAAAAAATTCTATGAACTCGCCATGCCCCTCATTGAATACCTTGGGGTGTCTTCTTTCCAAAATGGGGTCACATGTGGGGTATTTATACTGCCCTGGCATTTTAGGTGCCCTAAAGCGTGAGAAGAAGTCTGGGATCCAAATGTCTAAAAATGCCCTCTTAAAAGGAATTTGGGCTGGGTGAGATAAATATCTTGGTCAAATGCCAACTTTGTATAAGAAAATGGGAAAAGTTGTCGTTTGCCGAGATATTTCTCTCACCCAGCATGGGTATATGTAAAAAGACACCCCAAAACACATTGCCCAACTTCTCCTGAGTACGGCGATACCAGATGTGTGACACTTTTTTTGCAGCCTAGGTGGGCAAAGGGGCCCACATTCCAAAGAGCACCTTTCGGATTTCACAGGGCATTTTTTACAGATTTTGATTTCAAACTACTTCTCACGTATTAGGGCCCCTAAAATGCCAGGGCAGTATAACTACCCCACAAGTGACCCCATTTGGAAAGAAGACACCCCAAGGTATTCCGTGAGGGGCATGGCGAGTTCCTAGAATTTTTTATTTTTTGTCACAAGTTAGCGGAAAATTATGATTTTTTTTTTTTACTTACAAAGTCTCATATTCCACTAACTTGTGACAAAAAATAAAAACTTCCATGAACTCACTATGCCCATCACGAAATACCTTGGGGTTTCTTCTTTCCAAAATGGGGTCACTTGTGGGGTAGTTATACTGCCCTGGCATTCTAGGGGCCCTAATGTGTGGTAAGTATTTTGATATCAAAATTTGTAAAAAATGACCTGTGAAATCCTAAAGGTGCTCTTTGGAATGTGGGCCCCTTTGCCCACCTAGGCTGCAAAAAAGTGTCACACATCTGGTATCGCCGTACTCAGGAGAAGTTGGGCAATGTGTTTCGGGGTGTCATTTTACATATACCCATGCTGGGTGAGATAAATATCTTGGTCAAATGCCAACTTTGCATAAATAAATGGGAAAAGTTGTCTTTTGCCAAGATATTTCTCTCACCCAGCATGGGTATATGTAAAATGACACCCCAAAACACATTGCCCAACTTCTCCTGAGTACGGCGATACCAGATGTGTGACACTTTTTTGCAGCCTAGGTGGGCAAAGGGGCCCAGATTCCAAAGAGCACCTTTAGGATTTCACAGGTCATTTTTTTACACATTTTGATTTCAAAATTCTTCCCCACACATTAGGGCCCCTAAATTGCCAGGGCAGTATAACTACCCCACAAGTGACCCCATTTTGGAAAGAAGACACCCCAAGGTATTCCGTGAGGGGCATGGCGAGTTCCTAGAATTTTTTATTTTTTGTCACAAGTTAGTGGAATATGAGACTTTGTAAGGAGAAAAAAAAAATCATAATTTTCCGCTAACTTGTGATAAAAAATAAAAAGTTCTATGAACTCACTATGCCCATCAGCGAATACCTTAGGGTGTCTACTTTCCGAAATAGGGTCATTTGTGGGGTGTTTGTACTGTCTGGCCATTGTAGAACCTCAGGAAACATGACAGGTGCTCAGAAAGTCAGAGCTGCTTCAAAAAGCGGAATTTTACATTTTTGTACCATAGTTTGTAAACGCTAAAACTTTTACCCAAACCATTTTTCTTTTACCCCAAAAATTTTTTTTTATCAAAGACATGTAGAACAATACATTTTGATTAAAATTTATATATGGATGTCGTTTTTTTAAAAAAAATTTACAACTGAAAGTGAAAAATGTCCATTTTTTTGCTAAGATTTAGTTAATTTCGATTAATAACAAAAAAAGTTAAAATATCAGCAGCAATGAAATACCTCCAAATGAAAGCTCTATTAGTGAGAAGAAAAGGAGGTAAAATTCATTTGGGTGGTAAGTTGCATGAACGAGCAATAAACGGTGAAAGTAGTGTAGTGCAGAAGTGTAAAAAGTGGCCTGGTCATTAAGGGTGTTTAAGCTAGGGGGGTGAGGTGGTAAGAAGGAAAAACTAAAATTTCTTAGGTATTTAAGCATTCTGACCCTTTACTATGACACTTGAAATTTAGCTCTGGGGACCTCCTATTTCTCTTGAAAATGCAGACTGGACATGGATGCCAGACTGGTCATGTGTATGCCCCCAAGTGGGTGGACACTAGACTCCCACATCTCAGCTTTCCCAATCAAATAAAGGTCAACTTTGCCTATTTGTATGGTGACACATTTCTCTACTTCTATATTCCAACATAAGTAGGCAAATTTGTAATTCCGAACTCTGGATAAGTTAATTGCCAAGTCTTCTAATGTCAGTTGTATTTGTATTATGGTTTTCCAATGTACTATATATAGAGAAGGTTTAAACAGCATTTAGTTATACTTGTCTCAGGGAAAGCCAGGTGGCAACATACAGTATATGGATGATATTAGTGTTCATATAGTCACTCACATTGAATCCTGTGTCCCTACATAGCATTTTTGCAAGTTAGGCCTAGTTCACACGAACGTGTGTGATCCGTGGCCGTATTGTGGCCCGCAAATAGCGGGCCGCAATTCACGGCCACAGTTCCGTGTGCATTCCGCATCACGGATGCGGACCCATTCACTTCAATGGGTCCGCAAATCCGGAATTGCGGAACGGCCGCACGGAACGGGACCCTCGGAAGCACTACGGAGTGCTTCCGTGGGGTTGCGTCCCGTACTTCCGTTCCGCAAAAAGATAGAACATGTCCTATCTTTTTGCGGAATGGACGGATCGCGGACCCATTAAAGTGAATGGGTCCGCGATCCGATGCGGCTGACCTACGGCCGGCGAACGTGCATTGCGGCCCGCAATTTGCGGGCTGCAGCACGGGCACGGGTCACACATGTTCGTGTGAACTCGGCCTTAACGAGAGCTGCGTGTCAACTCATACTGCATTTCACCCATCTTTTCCTGAACTGCATATAAATGTGTAACGGCTAAACAGACTTGGACAGAAAAGGAAGACACCTGGGAATTTTTCTCCATCTTGTAGGGAATTCCAATTTTATGGATTTCCTTGGTATTCTAATGGGTTAAGAAGACACCGTTCCTGTGATTTTTAAGACATTCACTGTGTGGGATAAATAATGTCATATTTTAATAGTTTAGACATATATGGACCTGCTGATACATTTTTTTCAAGTCGCACTAGGGCACTTAAACATGAGATCACTTGTACAATACAGTGATGACTATACAGTACCCATTACACTGGGCTGCACAGGAGTGGTGGGGACAATCAGGATGGATGGACACCCTCCCACTGTGTTACCACTGAGATGCCATGGTTGTTATTCACCATAGTATCTGAGGGGTTGAACATTGTGAGTTAGAGATATTTTTAAACATGACCATTGCAGGGTTTCAGCTGTAATACGGCTGGTTTCTCACAGTTTTTTTTTTTTTTGCATTCTTAGGCCCCTTTTACACAAACAAGTTCCACGCTTCAAACTTTTTAACACTGACAGCATTATGTTAGTGTTATCCAATATATTCCAGGACTTTAAGGATTACATAGCATCATAAATCAATATACTCGTTCGTCTGAAAGGGGCCTTAAGGATTTTTTTTATTTCCCTTGCGCCAGAAAAGTGCCTTTAAAATGTCGCAAGCTGTTTGTTTGGGAATTTTTGAAAAAAAGTCACATGTACCTATTCTGCCACAGATGTACGTTAGAGATTATCCCCTGATTGGTTGTGAGTGATAGCCCCTGTACAAGCAATGGTAGATAGCTGAACTCACTAATATCTCCAGATATAGGCACCAGTTGCATGTGATGATCCAGTGAGGAGAATACAATGGTGAAGCTTTGATCATTTATTGATTTGCCTTGAAAACAAATGCAGGGAAATGAGGGTATGCTGGGAGGATATTAGAGGTCAAAAAGAATAGCTCTCACCAGGTTGAAGGTCTGCGACAAAGAGGAAGTACGAAGGACCTTACAGAGGATGTGATGTCACAAAAGAGGGAGGAGAGCAATGCAATGGAAATTTACATAACACACTATAAATGGTATTATAAGAATAACCACAGGGTGGCAGCGTTACACAACATAGTAAATGATAATATAATGCAAACACAATTGTAGAATACGAGAATAAAGGCTGGAACAGCACACTCCCCATCTGAAATCCTTGGATTTCACTATATATGCCAAGAAATGTTGGAACCTGAAAGACAAAAAACAAACAAAAAGAACATACTGGAAATGGTGAACTGGAACAGTCCAACGCCTTGAGTCTTCTGGTTGCCAGGAATAAAGTTCCTCAAGTAAAGAATCATTCCTCTACGGGTAAGAGGAGAACAATCTCAGATGCAGGCCTGATAAAGGATTTGGGATGGCCTTGTTTTGCGATGGTCACTTCCACCTTGCGAACTTTGCCATCTTCACTGATGAAGACTTTTGAGATGAGTCCCATGGGCCAAGAGTTTCTTTCCACGTTCTGGTCTTTCATGAGTACAAGATCTCCTATCTGTAAGTTTGGCTTGACCTGTTGCCACTTTCTACGTGCTTGCAGAAGCGTTAAGTACTCTTTTTTCCACCTGCTCCAGAAACAGTTGGCCAGATGTTGAACGTGCTTCCACTGTTTCAGATATATGTTACTAGAAGAAGACTCTTCAGGTGGATTAGGAACAGATCCAAACTTCTGAGTGAGAAGAGTTGCTGGAGTAAGAATGGCAGGGGATTCTGGATCCATAGATACAGGTACAAGAGGTCTTGAGTTGACAATAGCGGATACCTCAGCCAGGAAGGTAGTCAAAGTCTCATGGGTGAGCCTTGAGAAGTTTGAGTCCATCAGCATACAGTCCAATATTTTGCGGGTGATGCCTATCATTCTTTCCCATGAACCGCCCATATGTGCAACCATTATTGGCTAAGTAGTCTTGAACTGGTTTAGAGTCAATTTGCAACTCTCGACAGGCTCCTATGAAGTTGGTTCCACAGTCAGATCTTATTTGCTTTACTGGTCCTCTGATGGCGAGGAATCGTCTTAAAGCATTGATGAAGCTAGAAGTGTCCATGGATTCTATTGCTTCAATGTGTATAGCACGTACACTTAAGCATGTAAACAACACTGCCCATCGTTTGCTTTCTGCATGACCACCTCTGGTCTTACGTGCAGTGACTGTCCATGGCCCAAAGACGTCCAGACCAACATAAGTGAACGGTGGTTTGGTGCTTGTCCTATCAACTGGCAAATCAGACATTTGTTGCGACAGTTAATGCTATGGTGAATAATATGAGCAACCTGTCTTTTTGCTCCCACTATCCAAAGACCTGCTGCTCTTAAAGCGCCCTCAGTGAAATGTCGGCCTTGATGCTGGACTCTTTCGTGATAATGCTGTATCAACAGTGTAGTAACGTGGTGTTTGGCAGGAATAATGAGGGGATTCATTTCTGCAATCTCTAGCTTAGCCTTGTTTAGGCGACCACCAACTCTCAGCATGCCACGATCATCAATTACTGGTTTCAAGTTGACAATGGGGCTGCCTTTTGGTATATCTTGCTTGTCATGTATACATTTCAGTTCCATTTTAAAAGCACTCTGCTGTACGTTACGTATCACAAGCAATTCACTTAAAATAATGTCTTCTGCCGTTAGAGGTTTATGGCACAGGTGCCAACTGCGGCAGTCAGTGTTATGCTTCTCAGCATGAAAACAATGAACAATGTGGACTAACCTTGCAATGATGTGAATGAGTCTTGACCATCTATCGAAGCGTTCAAAGCGATGACAGCCCAAGCCAGCGCTCCTTTCAGACTTGGTGACGAAGGTACTAACTTCAAGCTGAATCTCTGGATCTTCATGAGGGTCCTGGAGACTGAAGACGTCTTGGATAGGAGTTTCTTCATTCTGGTTCAGCAGAAACTCTGGACCTGTCAACCAAGAAGAAGTTGCAGAGACTCTACCAGATGCCGGTCTGGTGGCGCAATCTGCGGGATTGAGATGAGATGGAACATAGTGCCACTGTTTAGGTTTAGAGGATCTTCTAACCCTTTCAATGCGGTTACTAACATAAACGTAGAAGCGTTTTGACTGGTTGTAGATGTAACCCAGGACAACCTTACTGTCTGTGTAAAATTGAATGTCATCCACCCGAATATCCAGCTCACGTTGTATAAAGTCTGCAATCTCTACGGCTAGCACAGTCCCACAAAGTTCGAGTCTAGGAATGGTGTGCTCAGGTTTTGGAGCTAATTTTGCCTTTCCAAACAGAAATCCAACATGTGCTTGATTGGAATAGTCTATTACCTTTAAATAAGCAACAGCTGCGATGGCTTCAGTAGACGCATCTGAGAAGATGTGGATTTCTTTCCTCCGGGTGGCTGTAAGGGATGTTGGAGTGTAACACCTTGGTATGTGAATACTGTCTAATGCATGCAAGCATTCCTTCCACAACTCCCACTTTTGTTGTTTGTCAGAGGGCAGTGGAGCATCCCAGTCAGATACAAACTCTGAGAACTGTCTTAACAGGAATTTGCCTTGTACAGTCAAAGGTGCCACAAATCCCAGGGGATCATATAGGCTGTTCGCCACTGAGAGAACTCCCCGTTTAGTAAATGGTTTATCTGCACAGTTAACTTGAAATCCAAGGGAGTCATTTGCCCAGACTTCTCTGTACTGGTGGATTGTCTATCCCTAGATTCAAATCTCTGAATTCTGTGGCATGATCGCTGGGCTGGAAGGCTTTCATTACGGCAGCACAGTTAGAGGCTATCTTATGTAACCTTAGACGAGACTTTGAAAGCATACCTTGTGTCCTTTTGAGCAGATCTATGGCCTCCTCCGCTGTAGGGAAGGATTTGAGTGCGTCGTCCACATAGAAGTCTCTCACGACAAAGTTTCTGGCATGTTCCCCAAATTCTGACTCACCATCTAAGGCAGCCCTACGTAGGCCATATGTAGCAACAGTAGGTGAAGGACTGTTACCAAACACGTGCACCTTCATGCGGCATTCAACCATTTCTTTGCTGGTGTCATTGTCTCTATGCCAAAGAAACCTGAGGTAGTTTCTATGATCTTGCCGCACGATAAAGCAATGGAACATTTGTTCAATGTCAGCAGTAATGGCAACTGGCTCCTTTCTGAATCTCATGAGCACTCCCACCAGATTATTGGTCAGGTTCGGACCGGTGAGAAGGACGTCGTTCAGAGATACGCCGTTATGTTTGGCACTTGAATCGAATACCACTCTTATTTGGTTTGGCTTCCGTGGGTGATATACCCCAAAGGATGGAAGGTACCAGCATTCTTCATGCTCTTGTAAGGGTGGAGCCAGCTCTGCATGATCATTGCGAAATATTTTTTTTATGAAGGCCACAAAATGACTTTTCATTTCTGGTTTGTTTTTTAACGTACGTTGCAAGGAGATGAATCTGGAGAGTGCTTGTTCCCTGTTGTCAGGGAGTCTGGCTCTTACAGCACGGAAAGGTAAAGGTGCAACCCAGTGGTTAGATGCATCTTTGAAGAATTCATCGTCCATTATTTTAATAAACTCTTTGTCATCCATGGACAAGGCCAGTTTGTCGTCGTCTGGTGTTGTACAAAACACTGTTTTTCCCAAGTTGTCATAACTGGTAGGAATGATGTCTGGTGTCTTTAAGAGGTTAGAAAGCCTTTCCTTCACCTCATAATGATGAACACATGGCTTAAAATGAGATGTGCGACCATTGTTGAGCACAAAGGTTTTGAAGGAGTTCACTTGAGATGGTTTGTGGCTCTTATTTATACATACATCGCCCACGATTACCCAGCCTAAATCGAGTCTCTGTGCATATGGGGCATTATCAGGACCGTTGCATTGTTGACGCACCTTGTGGACCCTCAGAATGTCTCTCCCAAGCAGAAGTAGGATGTCAGCATTCATGTCCATAGGGAGGATCTCACTAGCTAGATGTTTCAAGTGGGAATGATGATATGCAGCTTCTGGAGTAGGAATTTCATCTCTTTCATCTGGTATTTGGTCGCATTCAATTAACGTTGGCAAGGGTATATGAACGTTCCCTTTAATGGAGGAGATAAGGTATCCAGTGGCTCTTCTGCCATAAGTCTCTACACGACCAGAACAAGTGTTGAGTGTATATGGTGTTGCTTCTCCTGCTATGCCGAAAATCTCAAAGAATTTAGGTTTTGCCAGAGACCTATTGCTTTGTTCATCAATAATTGCGTACATTCTGATGGCTCTTTCAGATTGCCCTTCTGGGTAGACGTTGACCAAACACACCTTCGCACAGCACTTAGAATCAGCCTCCTTGCCACATATCGCCATACAGGAAGAGGAAATAGTAGTTGTAGCTAATTCTTGAGCCGGTGGCTCCCCGCCATGAAGTGCGACGGCATTGGTTGCAGCTTGAGATGGTGCGTTGTCTGAAGGCAAGGTAGGATGCATTGCTGTAACGTGCTTGTCACTGCTGCATTCTGCACACTTGATAATAACCTTACAGTCTTTCGCCATATGATTAGATAAGGCACAACACTTGTAACACACTCCAAGCTCTTTGAGTATCTCTCTGCGTTCTTGCAAGGTCTTTGCCCTGAGCCCACGACACTTCTTAAAAGGATGAGGTCTTTTATGGATGGGGCACATGCGGTTAGGGTCCTTTTATTTGAGGACAGGGTATTCCTTCCTTGAACATGAGGATGAAGCAGGTAGAGTGGATTCAGTGAAGTCAAAGCTGGGGTCATTCTTCTTTCGAGCTTGGTCACTGATGAATCTGGTAAAATAAGAGAAAGAGGGAAAAGACACATTGTGTTCTCTCTTGTATCTGGAGCCTTGGTCTGCCCATTTATCTTGCATGCCATGTGGTAGTTTCGACACTATTGGATTGACGCCATGTGCGGTATCAAGGTAACTCAGTCCTGGCAGACGTGGGTCCATTTTTGCCAATTCAAGTTCTTTTAGTAGGTCGCTCAGATCCTGGAGTTTGCGATTGTCTTTGCCAGTTATCCTTGGGAAGGCTTGAAGTCTCCTGAATAAGGCACTTTCTATAGCTTCTGGACTGCCATAGGTCTGTTCAAGTCTCTCCCATGCTGCAGCGAGACCTTCCTCTGAGTGGCCTGCATGAACCACTCTTAATGTCTTTATGCGTTCTGCAGATTCTGGGCCTAACCATTTGATGAGCAAGTCAAGTTCCTCCATGGCAGTGAGGTTTATGTCACCGATTACTGCTTTAAAGGTCGATTTCCAGGCCCTGTAGTTTTCGGCACAGTCATCAAACCTTGAGAGACTAATGTTAATCAGCTCCCTGCGCATCATGTATCTGGCAAAGTCTGACATGTCTGATCTCCCATTCCATATTGCGGTATTGCATTGTGGTGTCTCTAGAGCATGTAGGGGCTCTGGCAGATAAGGTTGAGATTGATCAGGATTGAATGATGTGGCATAAGGATTAAGCTGCGGTTTAGTCTCTGGATGATCAGCCCGCTTGGTGTTAGATATTACCTTATTACTGGGCTGTGATGATTTCTGGTACTCTGTGGGTTCGCCCAGTTGGTGAGCTAGAAGTGGCGTCGGTGCATGCGATTTAGCAGGAGGAGTAGGTGATGGTTGCCTTAGCACATACCTGGCAGTGCGGTCGGCTGGGTCTTCCTCTTCTCCTGGAACGAAACAGTCTGGGCCGGTACCTTGGCCTAATGCTTGCTCGAGGACCTTTAGTTTAGCTAAGGTCGCTGCTTCTTCCCTTTCTGTCTGGAGGATCTTTAGCTGGGCTTCTGTCTCAGCCTCCATTTCTGCTATCTTAGCCTCCATTTCTGCTTTCTTCTTCGTAATCTCCGCCTCCTTCTTAGCAAAGGAACTTCTTACGCTAGCTTCCTCCGCTTCTGTCCGGACTTCTATAAGCTTGTCATGCAAGGCTGACCTTCCGGAACGAGAGGTTTTGGAAGATGAAAGGGTATGTTTACTTGAAGTTGATCGATGGGATCTCGCCTCCTGTAAATGTGCGATGCAGAGTTCTGCCTTGCTCTTAGCATCTTGTACTAGGGCATCCTTCTCTTCAAGGAGATTCTTTCTCTCACTCAGCTCCTCTGAGGCTTCATCAAAATCAGAGTCGCTCAGGAAAGTGATGTACTTAGCAGAGAGTCGTTGATAGTGGACATAGGAGTTAGTTAAGCGATTCAACGTTGTGGTTAACTTTGTTGGGTCGTTGTTATATCGTAAAAGAGCTGCTATATAGTGTTCAGTTCTCTGCCATAAATCGTTTAAGTTGTCACTGAACTCGTCTTTGGTTCTTCTCAAAGTTCTCTCTAATCTTTTGTGTTGGCTTGATAACACGTTTAGATCGTACTGCTTGTTCTTCAGTTAACATGGACTCTGCTTCCTGCATATCTGAGTTTTTGGGAGCAGGGTGACTTTCTGTATGTTCAGTTACTGAGAGATCCACTAAGCCTCTTGTGGACATGTTGTTCCTATTTAAGCGGTACTGTCTCTTTAAGAGGGTATTCCAGCTTGTGCACTGTGCTTATGAAGCCACGTGCGTGTAAGATGGCGGACAGCTCTAAGCTAGCTGGCAGACTGTGTGTAGACATGCAAGACTGTAGATTAAGCTTCTTTTTGACTATTCTGCCACAGATGTACGTTAGAGATTATCCCCTGATTGGTTGTGAGTGATAGCCCCTGTACAAGCAATGGTAGATAGCTGAACTCACTAATATCTCCAGATATAGGCACCAGTTGCATGTGATGATCCAGTGAGGAGAATACAATGGTGAAGCTTTGATCATTTATTGATTTGCCTTGAAAAAAAATGCAGGGAAATGAGGGTATGCTGGGAGGATATTAGAGGTCAAAAAGAATAGCTCTCACCAGGTTGAAGGTCTGCGACAAAGAGGAAGTACGAAGGACCTTACAGAGGATGTGATGTCACAAAAGAGGGAGGAGAGCAATGCAATGGAAATTTACATAACACACTATAAATGGTATTATAAGAATAACCACAGGGTGGCAGCGTTACACAACATAGTAAATGATAATATAATGCAAACACAATTGTAGAATACGAGAATAAAGGCTGGAACAGCACAGTACCTCTTTTCACGCCACCCTCACCACTTTTCCAGAAGGGTGAATGGCAAGGGTGGGAAAGGGCCGTGACCTACATTTGAGACAAGATAATCTTCATTTATACCGGTTTTCTGGTAAAAATTAAGCCAGTTATCAATGGCAGCCCAGAGATATTGTAGATTTCTGTTTAGTCACATGGACTGCTAGAGGATGTGCCTAATTTTTGAGGAGGCCTGTACCTCGTCATCAATGTGGTACATCCTCCAGCAGCGCTGGGGATATCAAGACCACTTTCACAGCCAAAAAGATAGGGTATTAGGCATTCCTGATTAAAAAGAATTACTGCCAAGGGGAAACGCTAAAAGAAAACAAAAAATCTTTATTATTTGTTATATAAAAACATCTTACAAGGGTGGTGAAATTGCAAAATGATTAAATTAATTGGTGTGATTGCAGCAGAGGTAAACTGCTAATCATTGCTCCCTCTAAGAATTGACACTTGACGCGTTTCTCTTTGTTGCCAAGATCATCAGGAGCTAAAATCTTATGATTCTGATGCTGAACCCGCCACACTGTTTGTGTTGGGGCCTCCGGCACTTGTGTGGCCGTACACGGCCGCCTGCACAGCTGAACTATAAACAACAAAGCCCTCCCAATTAGGGGTGGAGCGAATCAGATCGGCCCCCAAATGGGATGGAGGTGGCGGGCGGGTAAAACTTCGCCACGCCACCTCTTCACCTCGTGGGTCCGATGTTCTCACTGACATCGCATCATCCTATGAGTGATAAGGGGACATAGTCGCGGTAAATATGATATTAAGACCAGCACAGAAAGCACCAGTCTTGATAAATCCCACCATTAGTGTCTTGTTCACTATTTCCTTGCAACCTTTTTTCATGTTTTTCTTATGTGTCTAGGTGTTACTTTAAAGTCTATAGTGAAGCTTTTTAGTTTTTTTAGGGGGATGTGTTTGGGTATTTTTGACAAAATGCGGCATATTCTAGGTATGGCGTTTGTTCTGTCTTCATACACGTTCACACGGTGTGCAGTCTGACATTCAGCATAAACCATTCTTGTCTTCCAAATAAGAAGACCGATTTCTGTAGTCTAACTTGTTTATTGGTCAACAGGATTGTGAATTGGTAAAACTACAAGAATACAAATGGCTTGTATAAGTAAAACATATAGAATAGCATGTACAGTAATACATTAACAGAGAAAGCACATGTCCAAAATGGCTGCCTATACATAGACTGCATGGCTAGCTAACAGAAATAACTCCCTGAGTGACACTTGTGTTCGGATCGGCTCATGACGAGAGGATACCCTACCTAAGCCTATACTCCCCCTCCTACATAGAAGCAGCAGAGTTATGCCAGAACTGCTTATTGAAGGGTAGCCTAAAGGGAGCTACCCCAATGATGAGACCTGAAAGAAGGGAGGGCTCCTGGGTGGGTCGAAAGCGTTCGAACCGACAAGTGAGGGCAGGAGGGCCAGGTTTAAATAGTGAAAGCCCCGCCTCCCCTCACACAAATCCGGCACTCTCAATTGCCTACCACTTGTGCTCTGATCGGCTCATGACGAGAGTATACACTACCTAAGCCTATACTCCCCCTCCTACCTAGAAGCAGCAGAGTTATGCCGGAACTGCTTATTGAAGGGTAGCCTAAAGGGGCCAAAAGAACCATGCGTAGGAGTTTTGAAAAGCTTTTAATAACAGAAATTACAAAACCAAAACTTGAAAAGCCAGTGACATTTCGTTTTGCGGATCCGGGATATAACGCATATAACATGCGGAACTCCAGCGACCCAACCGTTTAATGATATGTGCCGGCACCTTATGCATGGACGCCGCGGCTGCAGCGCCAATGCGTAAGGAATGTCCTGTGATCGAGAGAGGATCGACCCCTGACCCTGCCAACAGCACCCGAATGTACCTAAGAAAGGCCGCGGTGGTTAGCCGGGCATTGCCTAGTTCGAGTAGGGGAGAGGATGTCGGCTTGGATTCAATGCTACGTAGCCAAGCATCCAAGGCTCGCACCGGACACCATCTATTGGCCGTGGGGAAGTATCTGACCTCCACCGATTCCCCCGGCCGTGACGTCTTGGATGAGGCCAAGGTGAGGACATAGATGGACTCGCGCCAGACGAGCTGACCTTTCTGCAAGCACCCGGCCGGCGTGTTGGTGCCCATGAGCTCGCCTGGCCTGAGGAACCCATAGAAGGCCAGATACAAGGCTGTTACTACCAGCGCGCTTACCTGTGGGCCGAATGGTTTGCCCTGTAGTTTGTCTATCACTAACCTGAACAAGCGGCCGGTAAAGGGCTGACGCACATGTCGTTTCGCAACAGACACCTTGCGCAAACCCTTCAACGCCGCTTTGATAGGGTGGGCAGAGAAGAGTGATGGTAGGTCCGGATATAGGATGTACCGATGGTGCTGAATGCCTGCCAGGTATAGTTTAACTGTACTATAGGATAGGTTTAATTGAGAGTGGCAAAACCCAACAAAGCCCAATAGGTGAGTGATAGGCCCCAGGCCTGTGGCCGGGTAGGTGTTTTCATATTTCTGAAACAGGCACCAAGCTGTCTTGTAAGCCCTCAGAGTATTGCGGGACAAGGATTTAGCCATCAGTCTCTTAGCTACGGTGAGATGAGAGACTAATCCAAGCGCAGCTGGGCCTGGTGCGGAATTGGCGTTGGCAAGTGATCTGCCCCTGGACAAACCTGAAAGAAAAGTGGAAAATTAAGGCGGGATAGGGCATCTGCAGTGATGTTGCGCTCTCCACTGATGTGCCTACATACGAAACGAAAATTATGCATCAAAGATAGCCAGACGAACCTCTCCACGAATGACATGACATGTTTGGAACTAGACCTGCCCTTCATGACGATGTCCACAACTGCCGTATTGTCCGTGAGAAACAGTACCGTACAGTTTCTCCACAGCTCGCCCCAGGCCACTGCTGCCCCCACTAAGGGATATACCTCAAACAAGGCGGAACACGAAGAGAAACCTGGGATGGATGCGACCTCCGGCGGCCAAGGACCAGCGAACCAATGGTTGCCGTGCAGTGCGGCAAAGCCGACTGACGATGAGGCATCAGTGTGGACTACTGGAGACTGGTTCGAGACCACCGGAATGAAGAGTGACACGCCATTCCAGTGTGTCAGAAACCTGTCCCACATCATCCGGTCAGCCATGATGTAACCGTACCATCTCGTTCTGTGCGCGGGCCTGTGGGAGCAGCGCCAAAAGCCTAGATATGAAGGACCTACCTTGGGGAATAATGCGCATGGCAAAATTGAGCATGCCTAACAGGGATTGCAGGGCCGCTCTGGAAGCCACTCTCACTTGAGCCCACTTATGCACGACCTGCCTAATCCTGTCTAATTTATCAGGTGGGAGACTCGCTTGCAAGCGCACCGTGTCTAAACGTATCCCCAAAAAGGTAATGGTGGTGTCGGGACCTTCTACTTTATGAGAACCTATTGGCACATTGAGGTCTGAAAATACCGTCTGCAAGCGCTGCAGGTCCTGCGGCTGCCGTGTCGGGGGCTCGACAAGAAGAAAGTCGTCCAGGTAATGCGTGACATGGCTGACCCTGAAGACATCTGATAACACCCAATGCAAAGCGCTAGCCAACTGATCAAAGAGCCATGGACTAGACTTGGACCCGAAGGTCAGTTTGCTGGCAAAGTAGTACTGCCCTTGCCACTTGATCCCATGCCACTGCAAGAGCTCCGGCTGGATGGGGAGCAGTTTAAAGGCGTCTGTGATATCCGCCTTGGATAACCAGGCCCCTCTCCCGAACTTGAGTATGACCTCAATAGCCTCATCAATAGAGGCGTACCTCATGGAGAATTCTTCCGAGGGGATCAATGAATTCAGACTGGGGACTGATAAGGAATGTGGGGCCGACAAATCCTAAACCAATCTCTTTTTTTGGAAAATTTGCCTGTCACCACACCGACCGGGTTGACCCTCCAGCAATCAAACGGAGGCTGCCGCACTGGGCCAATCACATAACCCTTGTCTAGCTCGAGTTGAATTAATTGTGTGACCATCTCGGGATCTCTGATAGCCGACACCAAGTTCCCGCACTCATGCGGGGCTTGAGGAAGGGCCAGCAAGCCTGTGTGGAAGCCGTACCGCAAACCGTTGAGCACATACTGCACCCAAGCTGAGTCTGGATGTCCGGCTAAGAAACAGGCGAGGAGATCTACGTTAACCACGCTTAGTCATGCGTGATTCCCCCCTTTTTGCGTGCAAGCGACGCGGGGGTGGGCCCTGAAACACAGGGTACATAAGTGCAACAATCTGCATTGGTTGTAGTGGCATATTGCATAATTAAAATTATTGCATAATGGTGACTTACCGAGGTACTTCACCGGGCGCCCCAACTTGTCACTGGACGCGGAAGCCCTGCCCGCCGGCTGGACGGGGAGAACGCTAGATACGAAAGGCGCAGCTGTGCTACCGCTCTCTGAACACCATCCGGCCGTGTGGGTGTAGGAACCACAACCAGTGCAAGTTGGAGCCTTGAGGCCCGCAAAGTGGCGGCAAAACAACACGGTATCCATCCGTGACCAATCTATGACATGCTTGCACTGAGCGAGTGTGGCCGCAGCCTTTGCCGAGAAGGAGCGGTGGTACTCATAGAAGGCAGTGCCTCCATATTTGTACCCTAGATCAACGATTTTGAATAAATATAGGTCAAGCTCCTCCCTCCTAAGGGGGCTAGCAGAGCACACCACGTCTCGGTAGAGGCTGAACTCCAACACAAATTCGGCAACATTGAGTTTCCTGTTCAGCCTTGTGTCCCTAGACTTGAGCACAACAGAGACCTCTCCGCAGGATATGGTCTTGTTGTCCGGGGCTTCGTGTGCCGGCACGAGCAGGGACGCCAAATTGACGTCCTTTCCTTCCAGAATATCCTGCCGGATATCAGGAGGAACAAAATGGGAAGGTGCTATAGTCGTGGAAAAGCTGGACCCACCCGGCACTGCAGAGGCTGATGAGCTGGCAACAGACCCTGTCTGCAATCCTGTATTGAACGCTGCAGGCTAACCCTCGACAGTCTCCAGCCTAGCCTGCATATCTGACACAGATGTACCCATGATGTTGACCGCAGCATGCAGCTCCGTTAGGGAAGTCAGAATGGCACTAAGGGACCCCTCATCTCGGCTAGGAGCCGCGGGTTGTGTAGTCAGAAGGTGGTGAAGTTCCGCCTTCCTCGCGGCGGCCGGGAACGTTATCCCCCTTCTTGATAATTCTGCCGTCAGCCTAGGGACGGTCCACAACCTTATCGGCAACTCCGCTGACCGCACGGACTGCTGCTTCCCGCTGTCCCGAGAAGATAAGGACCCCTCCGGAAGAAATTCCTGTGACATCTCCCTACTGAGGAAATTCAAACTCAAGTAACCACATCAAGGCCACATCAATGCTAATCACTACCTACTGGCCAGACCAGGCCAGATCTGCCCCAGGGGGAACCTAGTGTCCGTGGCCAAGGTCCGACAGCGCCCACGGTCGTGACCAGAAGAGCTGCCAGGTCTGCCGGCCTGGCCGGGCAGGGATTCTGAAGTCCGTAGTCAATGAGCAGGTCCAAGTACCGTAGTGTTGGTGATCGTAGCCGGGAGACGCGACTACGCTGTTAACTGCCCGGCTGGGGCATATGGCGTGACTGGGACCCGCTGGGAGACTGAGGCCTGACCGGGCCTAGCCTGTGACCGTGAAAGCTGCCCTCCCCGGCCGTGTCTGACCTGCGTGCGTGGATGTGACGCCACCTTCCGCAGATATACCCACCCCGTGCCTGTAGTCAAACGGGAGTGCGGCCGAGTCCGTGGATGTGACCGCCTCGCCCCTGTAGTCACGAGGGGACCCTGCATCGTGAGTAGCGGTAACGGATCACCTCCTGTAGACGTGGTAGTATTAGCTCACGAGTCTGTCGTCGTGAGACTACTGCCTGCCGTTGTGGCCGGCCTTTATAATGAGTCTGTAGTCGTAATGGATTTGTGCCTGCAGTCATGGCAGGGCTTTAGAGCGGGTCTGTAGTCGTGACAGACCGATGCCTGCAGTCGTGGCAGGACTTTATAACGAGTCTGTAGTCGTGACAGACTGATGCCTGCAGTCGTGGCAGGGCTTTATAACGGGTCTGTAGTCGTGACAGACTGATGCCTGCAGTCGTGGCAGGACTTTATAACGAGTCTGTAGTCGTGACAGACTGATGCCTGCAGTCGTGGCAGGGCTTTATAACAGGTCTGTAGTCGTGACAGACTGATGCCTGCAGTCGTGGCAGGGCTTTAGAGCGGGTCTGTAGTCGTGATAGACTGATGCCTGCAGTCGTGGCAGGGCTTTATAAGGAGTCTGTAGTCGTGACAGACCTGGCAAAGCAATATTTCTATCTATACCATTTTTTTCTTTTATTTTTTTTTCTTTCTTTCCCCCCACCAAAGGCCACGACTGTAGGCGCCACCCTGTAAGAGATGTGCCAGAGGCCTGGACATGATAGGCCACCATACCCTGTCCCCCAAGCCCATGCAGGAGTAAAAGAGGGGGTTGGCCCACGCATGCACCACACCTGACTCACATGGCGGCCATGACAGCCACAAACCCCACAGTATCGTAAGTTAGCCAACCACCTGTGGACCTGAATAAACAAGGACAGACATGTGAGTGAGCGCACGCCGACTGGGTGACCCTTCACCCACGCAACCGCTCCCTAGCTAACCACCGGTTTATTGCGACTGCGCCTGAACCAACCCACTGACTCCTGACGTACCGTATGGGCTTATGGGCGGCCAGGCTGCGTGCGCAAAGTGAAGTGGCCAGCCCCCTTCCTTGAACCCTCTTTATATTTGATCCTTAAAACCTTTCCCTGGGCCTGAGCAAGGAGCCCTGCACCTGGACTGCAGTACCAGTATGGGCCTGTAGGTGTCGCCCTCTATCAAGCCAGGACCTGCTGGAGTGCCGCAAGCCAGTGAGCTGCACTGCGGAGCGGACGGCCGGCGTGACCGATGCTCTCGGTATGCGAGCGGACGTGTGACCGGTCGCTGCGGAGCCACAGGTGAGGGGTGACCGCCTGGGGGACGCTGCATGTGGGAGCGGGGTGCCTGGAGCGGGGTGCCTGGAGCAGGGGGCCTGGGGTGGATCGGGGTGCCTGGAGCAGGGGGCCTGGAGCGGATCGGGGTGCCTGGAGCGGGGTGCCCGAAGCGATCGGGAGTGCGGGCAGTCGCCGATGCGGCTGGGGACCGGCGGCACGCTCGGCAGCCCCACATGATATACATAGCGAGACGGCTGTGCAGCCACCCAGCCTACCTAATCATCGTAGCGACGACCCCGACGCAGCCGACCACCCGATCCTCCAGTGACGCACGCACTTCTCTGGCACCGACCCACGAGCCGATTAGAAAGCGTTCGAACCGACAAGTGGGGGCAGGAGGGCCAGGTTTAAATAGTGAAAGTCCCGCCTCCCCTCACACAAATCCGGCACTCTCAATTGCCTACCACTTATACCTAGCTTACCAGCTCTGCATAACATAATGTACATGAAACAAGGTAGATCTCACTCACCAGATACACTTGCAAAAGGATGGTGGAGTTTAAGAAGAAGAAGATATGCAGAAGACAGATCTGCTAGTGTCCTGTAACATGGAGACTGGGCTTCTCTTTCCCAGATTGTACTACACCCCCACTACAGAAATACAGCAGATGTGATCTGTAATGATACTGAAATAAATCTCCCTGTGCTGTTATAAGGAAAAATAATAAAGATCGGATCCCCATCCCGGTCGTCTCCTAGCAACTGTGCGTGAAAATCGCACCGCATCCGCACTTGCTTGCGGATGCTTGCGATTTTGACGCAGCCCCATTCACTTCTATGGGGCCTGCGTTACATGAAAAACGCAGAATATAGAGCATGCTGCGATTTTCAAGCAACGCACAAGTGATGCGTGAAAATCACCGCTCATGTGAACAGTCCCATAGAAATGAATGGGTCGGGATTCTGTAATGACCTACGTCACGCACAGGGAGGGAAAAGGGAAAGCCCTGCCCAAGGGAGAGGGAAAGGTGGTGACCCCTGACTCACCTTGCAGCTGGCACCTGACTGCCCTGACGTCCCTAGACGGGTTCCTCACCCGTGCGGCGATCACGTGCCTAAACCCTGGCTTTCCCTAAAATTAGCCCTAGATAGTGAACAGGTGGGATCGCTAATCCGCACCACTGACACTAAGAGGGAAACACCAGGAAGAGGACAGACAATACAGACAAACACATACACCCAGGTGGGCGACCACAGCAGACCACAAAGGTCCAACAGGGATCCGGAGGGTAGCGTTCTGGACCAACAACCAGAGAACGCAGCAACACAGCTCCAGAGGGTCAGAATAGATGTCCAGGCAGGAAGCTCTATATCTGGCAACCAGAGAAGTGTGAGAGGGGAATATAAGGAGGTTGGGAGTGCTGGACAAGGAACAGCTGAGGAGAAGGAGCTACGGATCCCTGAGTGAGCCAAAAGGGTTTGCAAAGCAAACCCAGAAAGCTACCATAAGGAAACAGCCCTATCTTACATAGAGCGCGCAGCCAACCGCTGCGACTTCCTGACACCGGGTATAACGGAGTCAGGCGTGGTTCTTGACACCCTCGTGACAGTACCCCCCTCTCTACAAGGGTCCTCCGGACACTCAGGACCAGGTCTCTCAGGATGAGAGGCATGAAAAACCCGAACTAGCCTGTCGGCGTTTACCTCAGACGCAGGAACCCACATTCTTTCCTCGGGACCGTAACCTCTCCAATGCACCAGATATTGAAGAGAGCGGCGGACCCGACGAGAATTAACAATTTTGGATATCTGGAATTCTAGATTACCATCCACAACAACAGGAGGGGGTGGCAGCGGTGACGGTTCTAGAGGTGGAACATATTTTTTGAGTAACGACTTATGAAAGACATTATGGATTTTAAAAGTCTGAGGTAACTCCAGGCGAAAAGCCTTGATGATGGCTACAATTTTGTAAGGACCAATAAACCTAGGACCCAGTTTCCAAGAGGGAACCTTCAATTTAATATTCCTAGTAGACAACCACACATAGTCATTCACTCCTAGGTCCGGACCTGGCGACCGTCTCTTATCAGCCATGCATTTGTATTTACCTCCCATATTTTTCAAGTTAGCTTGCACCTTCTGCCATACCGATGAAAGAGATGACGAAAACCGTTCCTCTTCGGGAACCCCAGAAGACCCCCCTCTTTGAAAGTACAGAATTGGGGATGAAAACCATATGCACCAAGAAATGGTGACTTGCCAGTGGATTCCTGACGACGATTATTTATGGCAAACTCAGCTAACGGTAAATATGATGACCACAACTCTTGGTTTTCAGACACAAAACATCTTAGATATGTCTCCAGGTTTTGGTTGGTACGCTCAGTCTGTCCATTCGACTGAGGATGGAAAGCTGAGGAAAAGGACAAGTGTACCCTCAAACGGGAACAAAAAGCTTTCCAAAATTTAGAAATAAACTGGGTACCCCGATCCGAAACAACATCGGAGGGGACCCCGTGAAGCTTCACGATTTCACTGACGAATACCTGAGCAAGAGTCTTAGCATTAGGTAGTGCGGGTAACGCAATGAAGTGTACCATTTTGCTAAACCTGTCCACTACTACCAAAATAACTGTTTTACCCGCAGACAAAGGTAAGTCAGTGATAAAATCCATTGACAGATGTGTCCATGGTCTATTGGGAATGACGAGTGGTAATAGAGACACTGCAGGACCTGTATGTGAAACTTTTGCGCGCGCACAGGTAGAACAAGAAGACACAAAATCCAATACATCCTGACGCAACCTTGGCCACCAAAAATGACAATAGCTCCAAGGTTGCTTTACTACCCGGGTGCCCAGCAAGTGCCGAATTATGATGTTCCTTTAATAATTTGAAACGCAGGTTCAACGGTACAAACAATTTCTCTGAGGGGCAAGAGACCGGGGCGTCCCGCTGGGCCTCTAACACCTTCCCCTCCAGAACAGAGTGTACCGCAGAAACAACCACTCCTCTTTGAAGAATGGGCACCGGATCACTCACATTACCCCCTCCAGGGAAACAACGAGATAGTACATCAGCCTTGGTATTCTTTGCCCCAGGACGATAGGTAATCACAAAGTTAAACCTGGTAAAAAAATAGCGACCACCTAGCTTGTCTAGGGGTGAGACGCTTAGCTGATTCGAGGTACAGAAGATTTTTGTGGTCCGTAATCACAGTGACGGGGTGGATTGCCCCCTCTAAAAAGTGACGCCATTCTTCAAACGCTAGTTTAATAGCTAATAGTTCCCTATTGCCAATATCATAGTTCTTTTCTGCTGCAGATAGTTTTTTAGAAAGCACAAGGACGCCATTTGCCAGGAGACGGACCCTGAGACAGCACCGCCCCCACTCCCACCTCTGACGCATCGACTTCAACAATAAAAGGCTGAGAGACATCAGGTTGGACTAGTACAGGTGCTGAGGTAAACCTCTCTTTTAGAGAGGAAAAAGCAACTTTAGCGGCGTCAGACCATTTAGAAAAATCAGTCCCCTTCTTAGTCATGTCAGTAAGGGGTTTTACAATAAGTGAATAATTTTTTATGAATTTCCTATAGAAATTCACGAAGCCCAAGAACAGTTGCAGTGCTTTGAGGTTCTCAGGAAGATCCCAATCTAAAATTGCCTGGACCTTCCTAGGATCCATACAGAAACCTGAAGCAGATAAAAAATAACCTAGGAATTGTATCTCCTGAACGGCGAAGACACATTTTTCAAATTTAGCATATAATTTATTCGTCCGTAGGACCTGCAGTACTTGTCTGACATGCACCTCATGTGTTCTCAGATCAGACGAATAAATTAAAATATCATCTAGGTATATTACCACAAACCTGCCGATTAGATGACTAAAAATGTCATTAACGAAATGTTGAAAGACGGCAGGAGCATTGGTCAGACCGAAAGGCATAACTAGATTTTCATAATGCCCCTCAGGGGTGTTAAAAGCTGTCTTCCACTCATCCCCCTCCTTAATACGAATCAGATTGTAGGCCCCCCTAAGATCAAGTTTGGAGAACCACCTAGCACCCGCAATCTGGTTAAACAGGTCAGGAATGAGAGGAAGAGGGTATGGGTCTCGGATGGTTATCCGATTTAATTCACGAAAATCTAGGCAAGGACGCAGGCCCCCATCTTTCTTTTTAACGAAGGAAAACCCTGCAGCCACGGGTGAAGAAGAGGGTCTGATGTGTCCCTTAGCTAAGCTCTCGGAGATATAATCTTTCATGGCTTGTCTCTCTGGACCTGAAAGATTATATAACCTGGTCTTGGGTAATTTTGCGCCGGGAATAAGGTAGACCGGGCAATCATTAGGATGATGAGGTGGTAACTTCTGACAACCCTTTTCAGAAAAAAACGTCCTCAAAATCCGAAATAAATGTAGGTAGGGTAGTTATGGAGGCGACTAAGCAATTGCTATTTAAGCAATTTTCTCTGCACTGCTCACTCCACTCCAATATCTCCCTTGCCTGCCAATCCACCACTGGATTGTGCGCTACCAACCAGGGAAGACCCAGCACTACCGGAGTGGGAAGCCCCTCCAGAACATAACATGAAAGCATCTCATTATGGTGGTCCCCTACCCGAAGGTGTAAATTATGAACAATGTGGGTGAGGTTTCTCTGAGACAGAGGAGCAGAATCAATAGCGAATATGGGAATAGGTCTCTGTAGCGTACAGAGAGACAAACCCATAGTGCGGGCAAAATGGGCATCTATCAAATTTACCCCTGCTCCACTGTCTAGAAAGAAAGAAATAGTCTCCGTCTTATCACCAAAAACAATAACCGCTGGCAACACAAATTGCGATGTACGTATGGAGGAAACGTATACCCCCCGGCTGACATCCTCCACACAGCCTGGGGTTAGTAGTTTTCCGACGGTCTATTGTTTCTGAGGAAAGAAGGACAGACATTAATGAAATGACCCCTCTCCCCACAAAAAAAACAAACCCCACGCCTACGGCGAGCCTCAGGAGGACGGACCTGACGAGTAGTTCCTCCTAGCTGCATAGGCTCTTCCAAGTCCGTACAGACTAACTGCTGCTTGGGAGGGGTTACCAATGGCTCCGGTTTTTTCAACCTGTCCCTAAGGTGTCTATCTATTCGGATAGAAAGGGACATAACCGCATCAAGGGAAAAGGGGGTCTCATATAATGCAAGCGCATCCTTAACCCTTTCGGATAACCCAGAGCAGAACTGACTCCTGAGAGCCGGGTTGTTCCATTGGGTATCCGTAGCCCACCTACGGAAGTCAGAGCAATACTCCTCTACCGGCCGCTCTCCTTGTAGGAGTCTCCGTAATCTTGATTCAGCCAGTGCGACTCGGTCAGGGTCGTCATATATGAGACCCAAGGCCCTGAAAAACTCATCCACTGACCGAAGAGCCTGGGAATCAGTAGGTAAAGAGAACGCCCAGGACTGCGGGTCCCCCTGCAGCAGGGAAATAACAACCCCCACCCGCTGTTCTTCATTACCAGAGGAGTAAGGGCGCAGTTTAAAATATAATTTACAGGCCTCACGGAATGTCAAAAACTTGTCCCTTCCCCCAGAAAATGTGTCAGGGAGAGGGACCTTGGGTTCCGCAACAACCTGGTTACCAGTAGCAACCGCTGGGCTTGCGGTCAGTTGTAATTGCTGCTGTTGCTGGAGGACCGACGCCTTCAATCCTGCCACCTGCAAAGACAGGCCATGAAATTGTTTGGACAGAGCAGCAATTTGATCCATACTGGATTCTAAGTAGGTAAAAAAAAAAATATTTTTTTTTTACCTACACAAAAAAAGGGCCAGATATAATGTAATGACCGGCGTCACGCACAGGGAGGGAAAAGGGAAAGCCCTGCCCAAGGGAGAGGGAAAGGTGGTGACCTCTGACTCACCTTGCGGCTGGCACCTGACTGCCCTGACGTCCCTAGACGGGTTCCTCACCCGTGCGGCGATCACGTGCCTAAACCCTGGCTTTCCCTAAAATGAGCCCTAGATAGTGAACGGGCCGGTGGGATCGCTAGTCCGCACCACTGACACTAAGAGGGAAACACCAGGGAGAGGACAGACAATACAGACAAACACATACACCCAGGTGGGCGACCACAGCAGACCACAAAGGTCCAACAGGGATCCGGAGGGTAGCGTTCTGGACCAACAACCAGAGAAGGCAGCAACACAGCTCCAGAGGGTCAGAATAGATGTCCAGGCAGGAAGCTCTATATCTGGCAACCAGAGAAGTGTGAGAGGGGAATATAAGGAGGTTGGGAGTGCTGGACAAGGAACAGCTGAGGAGTAGGAGCTACGGATCCCTGAGTGAGCCAAAAGGGTTTGCAAAGCAAACCCAGAAAGCTACCATAAGGAAACAGCCCTATCTTACATAGAGCGCGCAGCCAACCGCTGCGACTTCCTGACCCCGGGTATAACGGAGTCAGGTGTGGTTCTTGACACCCTCGTGACAGATTTAGTGCAGTTGCAATGCGTTCAACTCACGCATCGCATCCGCGCTGAATACTCGCCCGTGTGAAAGGGGCATAAAAGACAGAAAAAAAACTGTAATGGTGTTGATCACTTTTTGATATTTAAGCTGGGGGGAGTAATATAGAAACACTGGTTTGTGTATCAGACAAATACAGTATTTCACAGTGAACAGGATATCTGAGGTGAGCAAAGGAAGGAGATGGGGTTCTCTAGAGGTCCAGATCCTACCTGCTTGTTTTTCCTGGCCTTGAAGTCCTCCACCTGTTTATCTGCTGGTTGTGTATATCTAGACAGTATAAATAGTGAAGGTATGGTGAAATAATTAATAATAGTCACTATTCTACACTACTCTCTAGTCTGTGTGCTTGGCTGCTGATGAACAGTAAAGAAATCTTTCTTATTGTGTTAAGAAAGGGAGAAAGTTAAAGAGCCAGTAAACATTTTATTTAAGAACTATATGAACAAAATTATTTTTCCAAAAAATAAAATCCATATAATGTTTAAACAATACTTGGTCATTTGTTAAAAAAAACACCATGCTCTCTTGAGATCTATCAACTGTCCTATGGACTTCTAAGGTAGAATGGGAGCACTGAGACCCTCTGAGGCACAATAAGTCATCTTCTCATGCATCTTACAGACCGCCATGGCATCAAAATCCTTATTCTGCTACCGATGTATGTGAGAGAAGTCTCTGATGAGGTAGTGAACTCACTATACTCATCCCCTTAACGACACCATTTGGATGTAGAATTCCAATAAG
Organism: Bufo bufo; assembly: GCF_905171765.1. Taxonomy (NCBI): domain Eukaryota; kingdom Metazoa; phylum Chordata; class Amphibia; order Anura; family Bufonidae; genus Bufo; species Bufo bufo. The sequence goes on along the minus strand of NC_053391.1, from coordinate 275,091,069 downwards.
GGAGATGCAATGGATATGCCTTTAGGTAATTTATTGAATCTAAATTGAGAAATGATATAATAGAAATCAAAGTAAAATCCTCTTTCCAGCTCTGTTATGCATATCTGACAAACAGGAAATGACTGCAGGACACAAACTAACAGATAAGGAGGAATTACAGGAAGAAAGGCATTTGGAAATTACAAAAAAAAAACACAAAACTTCATAAACATCAATTGTGTGGGTGTGTCCCTTCACTGAATCCAAACCTATATAAAGTGTTCACAAAGGAGCACAAAGACACAATGCCCAAAGAAGTATAATAAACATATCCTCGGTTTATTGAATGAATAATCAAAAATACATGATTAAAATAATAAAACATGAGACAAAACATCAAAGAGACTGTAGTGTAGCTGTACCGAATCACTGACCACTGATTCCAACACACCCGAAAAAGATGTCAAATATGGAGGGGGGAAGGGAGCTATATTCTCCTACATGCAAAGGAGTTGAATGTAATCATACTCCTAAATAGTAGCAACATATAAATCTCTCATGTTCGAAAAAAGAGGGGGGACGTCCATAAACCCTCAATCTATATAGTAATGTGGCTATAAAAATATCATAATAGCAAAAGAACTCCCACCCAAGGACACAAACTCACCTGTAGACATGATCGGGGTAGAGAAACCGCAGTGGCCAGAACACACCTTGACGCGTGTTTTGCTTCCTCTGCTTCGTCAGGACGCTAACATACATACTGAATATGTGTCCTATTAAGCACCACAAATTAGTAAAACACAGGTGGAAATTACAGCCACAGATAACTTACATAAAACAAGATATAATAATGGCCACGAGATGGCAGCAAAGAACACTAAGTAAAGTATATACCAAGCATAACACTGACTGAATGCCAGTAAAATAAACTCTAGTTGAGAAACCATTAGCTGGAACAGCACACTCCCCATCTAAAATCCTTGGGTGTCACTATATAAATTGACATTTAGGATTTATGTCTGTCTGATCTTCAACAAAGACCTGAAGGACAAAAAAACAAAAACAAAGGCATATACAGTAGCACAACTATAACTAGAATGTACAGACAGGAGTAGTCCAATGGCTTAAAGCTTTGTTAATCCTGTAGGCAACTGTTCTTGGTATACTCAAATGCAGGGGCGCACAACCTGCGGCCCCCAAGGCCAAGGTTTGCAGTCCCCGTCTTGCTGGGCAGAAATACAGCTGATAGTGAGATCAGCTGCATTTCTGCCCGCAGCACCGCACGATGGAGCATTACAGCTCCTGCACTGAAGCAGGAGCAGGACGGGTCCCCCGCTGACAGCAGGGGAGCCGAGGAGAAGGCAGAGGCAGTGTATCAGCGCTTCTGCCTTCTCTTCATATAGTCGAGCTGCTCGCTGTGCAGTTTGGACCCTCTCGGGGGCAGAAGAGTGCAGAGCTGCAGGGTCAGGAGACCCTGATCAGCTCTGCCTGTGTACAATGCCCCCACACCAGGCTGGTTTCCTTTGTAACTGGGGCTCCTTTGGATGCAAAAAAAAGTCTGTGTCCCCAAAAATGATAATAAAAAAAATTGAAAACCAAAAATATATGTAATAAAACACAAAGAAAAAAAGAAATAAAATATGATGTGGCAAAAAATTTTTAAATGATTAAAAAAGAAAAAAAATACAAATAAAAGAAACTTACAGAGGACCTTTCATTACAGTAAAAAATTTAAACTAAGTATGCTGACATGGAGAGCGGCGCCCAGGGATCTCCCTGCACTTACTATTATCCCTGGGCGCAGCTCCATTCTCCCGGTATAGGCTCCGGTTTCTTCAGATTTTGGGCTCAACTGGGAGGAGCCTGCTCTTGTTCTCCTGGGCATCTCCTTCTCTGGCCAATCACAGCACTTAGCTCATAGCCTGGGAGAAAAAAAACCTCTCCGGCTATTAGCTGAGCGCTGCGATTGGCCAGCACTACAGCCTGGGAGAAGGAGACGCCCAGGAGAACAAGAGCAGGCTCCTCCCGGTTGAGCTGAAAATCTGAAGATACCAGAGTGTAATGGTCACGTACACACACACTGCGCTCCACCCTCACCCCTGGCCCTGCCTACTTGCCTCACGAGTCCTGATGACAGGGGAGAACTGGACGGCAGTCCCTAACTTAAGATACGTACGGGAAGGACAGACAAGACAAATAACGGATAGTGAACGGACCGGGTCAAAACCAAGAGGACAACGCAGTACAGAGGGATAAGCAAAGAAAGTTCAGGAGAAGCCGGGGTCATAAATACCAGGAGAGTCGAGAAGTACCAAAGGAGTCCGCAAAGAATAGTCAGGTGGAAGCCGAGGTCAATATACCAGGAAGGATGCGCAGTACAGGAGGAGCAGGCAAAGGATTGTCAGGGAACAGGATCAGGTAAGTACACAGGTATCCAACAACTGCCAGGAACCTAAATTAACAGGCAACCTGTGGCCAGCAGGCTGCCTGTATTTATAGTGGGGAGTGAGGGTCATGTGATGTGGCCAACGTCACATGACCAACAGACCGACCAGTCGAGCACCGAGTGATCAACTCGGCACTCGAGGCAGATCTAGGAGCAGGGAGCCTCCCAGCTAGCAAAGCCGCCCTGGGAACGAGGTCAAACACAGATCCTCGCTCCCGAAGCTAAGCAGCAGGTCTGCGGCTGATGGGAGACCGAGTGCGCCTTCGGCACCCCGTTACACGGAGCCTATACTGGGAGAACGGAGCGGCGCCCAGGGATAATAGTAAGTGCAGGGAGATCCCTGGGCGCCGCTCTCCATGTCTGTATACTTAGTTTAGATTTTTTATGGTAATGAAAGGTCCTCTTTAAAGGAAAAAATGAAAAATAAGAGTGTTCACTGTCCCCTAACAGTCTTTTTATGATCCCTCCTGGGACACATTATGTTTCAAAAATATGTTTAAAAAAATAATAATAAAAAAATATATATATATATTATAAAATACAAATAAAAGAAAAAAAAATGTAAAGTGCAAAATAGTAGTTTTTATTGTCCCCCAACAGTCTTTTTATGGGCAAAAATATATTTTAATAATAAGTAATAAACCAATTATAAAAAAATAACACAATAAAATATTAATAAAATACAAATAAAAGTAAAAAATAAAAAGGAAAAAGTGAAAAAGTAACAAAAAGTGTCACACAAAAAGTGGGGACCCAAAGGTCTTGGGGGATATTATTTGTAGCAGAAATGTATTAAAAATTAAGTAAAAAAAAAAAAATACATAAAAGAAAAAACACCCATGCCAATGAAAACCGTCACCATCATCGCCCTATTCACATGAAACTATACATATTATTTAACAAAAAAACACACAAAATAGGGAACTGATTATAATAATTTATTTTGGTGGCAGTTTGCATATTTAAAGAATAAGGAGCTATAGTTTGATAAGAAAATACTTTTTAAAGCTGTTTTGTACAGTTTTCCCCAAATAAAACTACAAAATAAATTATAAGGCCCTATGTGACAAGTGAAAAATTGTTGCAAATAATATTTTGGTAGTCCCAACACATAAAAAGTTACAACCGTTCGAACCACCAAGTGTGCTAAATCACAAAAAAAGGGTCTTTTCAGACCTGGTTATTAAAGTGTTAACCAATAAGCACTGTCTCCACTAGTAAGGGAAAGTGCTTACTGGTTATTACATGGCGCCTGTAACTGGGGGGCAGGAGGAGGTAATAACCAGTGAGTGCCATCCTCTGCAGTGAAGGAAATTGCTGATTTATCAATAGGAGGCAGGAATAAAATGTCGCCACTTTTCCTGTAAAAATGACTTTTTAACAAGTTCCTGCAGCATGGCCCCTGAAACTGTAGATTTATACTTACCTGCTTTATGCCGCCCTGGCTCCCTCTGCCTCCATCTTCCGGTTCCTGCACTTTTACACCTGTCACTGAATGGCCATGTTCACATACACCGCTCCAGTCAAAGACTGACTTCAGTGCTGACACACTGCTGGTAGCCACATCACCGCTGAAGCCAGTGATTGGCTGGAGAGGTGCATGTGACTATGACCATGCACTGCCAAGTAAAAACAGAGCGGGGAGCAGGTAAGTATAACTTTTTGGCTTCCGAGGCCATGCTGCAAATTCATTTTTACAGGAAAATCTCTTTAAGCCCCTAATACACTGCGAAATATTCAGGTTAATTAATGGGAACAAGTGTTCATAAGAACGCTCATTCATGATAACTGGCCAGTATAATCGTGCCGCACATCTCTGTGTGCTACCTATGATCAATATAACTAAATGAAGGAGGAATGACTATGATAGCGATCATTCCTCCCCAGTCACTTTACATTGGCCTGTGTAATAGGCTGGTGTAAATGAGCGCCAATCAACATTTTTTTTATTTATTTGCGGCCCCTTGAAATAGAGCGATCTGACAATGTGTCCCTCAGACCAAAAAAGGTTGTGCACCCCTGCTCAAATGGATAACACATCATCGTTTCTCCTGGTTTGACGGCAAATTACAATCCCAACAAAAATATATGGATACTCTCTAAATCATATAGAATAATATACCAAAACAAGATATAATCGTATCATACAAAATTTTATTATAATCACTGTAGTACACATGATTGACAAGACACACAATTAAAAACAATGTTAAAAAACACTAGGGCTGGTGGTGCATGATTAGTGGGCTAAAAAAACATATAATAAGATAATAAAGTGCAAATGCGCGGTCAGCAGCAATAATTGAATAGGTAGATGGATAGATGCTGGCTCCAAAAGCAACCAACTACAAAATGAATGTACCAAGAGAAATCATGCATAAAACAAAATATCACCGTTGTGACACACACTCAAATACATGAAAAGCCAATACAGCTTAGTATTGGTCACCACAGTTTGGTAACATCTACCAAAAAGTTAAAAAGCAATGCCATTGCAAATTATACTGACCACGATATAGTCCACGACAAAATACAAGCACCACCAGTCCACCCAGACCAAAAAAGGTTGTGCACACCTGATCAAATGGATAACATTTTTGTACTGAAGAAGCCACACTAGGAGAGTTGTTTCTTCTGGCTTGACAGCAAATTAGTTTTCAACAGATAAGATCAAAACAACCTTGGATATAGGCATGATGAAAGATTTAGAGTCATCTTGTTTTGCAATGGTACAGTAACTCCTACCTTACGAACTTTGTCACCTTTGGGCCACGTGTTTCTTTCACCTACTGGTCCTTCATGAAAACAAGATCTTCTACTTGTAAGTTCGGTTTGACATGTTGCTATTTTCTTCTTACATTTTCTTTTACATTTATTCCTGAAACAGCCAGATGTTGAACATCTTTCCAACATCTATGATATAGGTTACCAGATATTAGATTCTTTGGGTGAACTAGGAAAAGTTCCAAGTTAGTGATTCACTGAAGTAAGGATGACAGAGGATTCAACATCTATGGATACAGGAACAAGATGCAATAGCAGAAAATTCTACTAAAAAAGTGGTTAAAGTCTCATTGGTAAGTCTTGAGGAATTTACATTCATGAACATAGCATCCAATATCCTATGAGTGAGGCCTATCATCCTTTCCCATCAACCGACCATATGAGACATGGGTTGAAGACCAATGTGCAACCTTTGTCAGCCAGGTAATCCTTGACTGACTTAGAGTTCATTTGCAATTCTCGACAGGCACCTGTGAAGTAAGTTCCATAGTCAGATGTCAAAATGTTTCCTGGTCCTCTGATGATCAGATATCGTCTTAAGGTATTGATAAAACTGAAAATGTCCATGAATTCTGTCGATTCTATGTATAGCTTGTATACTCATGCATGTAAACAACACTATCTATCATTTGCTGCCTGTGTCACTGCATCTGGTTCTATGTGCAGTGAATGCCCATGGCCCAAAGACATCCATGCCATTTCAAATAAATGGTGGCTCAGTACTTCCCTATCTGTGGGCAAATTGGAGAGTGCTGCTTTTGCAATTTTCTCTTTGACTTGCGACACTGAATGCAATGATGAATTAGGTGGGCAATCTATCTTTTTGCTCCTACTATCCAAGGGCCTAATACTCTTAAAGCACCTTCAGTAAAATCCCTGCCTTGGTGCTTGACCCTTTCGTCCTAATGCCATATCAGCAGTGTGGTAACACAGTGACAATTAGGCATAATGAGAGGATTATAGAAATTAGTGAATTTGTTGAAATTCATTTTGGGTACAGTTTACTAAGTTTTTACAAATATGCTCCAATTACCTTGAAAGTTGATATAAAACAATCTCTGGTCTCCTAGAACGTATTTTTTTCTGGAAAGACTCTATGCTGAAAGGGAAATAAATAGGAAGAGTTCAACTCTTAGTTTCTCAGCAATATATATATGGATTGTCTGGGGGCTACTCTTTCTCATTACTGAGAGTTTGTAGTATGTGTAATGTGTAATTGCGTATTGTAGGTCAGGCAAGGCCCCTCTCATTTTCTGGGAAAGATATTCATATTAGTTTTCCTAAGCCTATTTCATAGCAGCAGATGTAAGGTGTACTAATTTATACTTTTCCCAGAAACCCAAAGGAGCTTAGACTAGTTTCCGACAATATTCCTCATGCATACCCCACACGCTCCATAAGAAAATGTACAGGTGCATCTCAATAAATTAGAATACCATCAAAAAGTTAAAGGGTAACTAAACTTGTAAACAACTTTATTTAAAAATACTGGAAATGTCCTAAAAATATTTTTTCTGATATACTTTATTAATGTATTTTGCTTTTTTACTAGAGAAATAGGCAGCTGAACTTGGCCTCTCCTAAGTGCTTTAAAATCACCACATTTGTACACTGCTGACATATTCCACTGTATTGTAGAATGGGTCTACAGTGAGTGCTGTGTACAGATTGCCGCTCCTGCTTGTGCCCACTGACCTTGATTAAATCCTAGCACAGTACTTACCAATGCGCTTTGCCAGGATTTAGCTGAGCGGAGTGAGCTCCTGTCTGAGCCAGCTCCACTCACTTGAAAACTCTGAGTAGCACATTGTTACAGTAGAGCTTTCAGCTTTATGGGGTTTAGGTCAGGCAAGTTTTCTGGCCAATCAAGCACAGTGATACCGTGGTTATTGTCAGCAGAGGGAAGCATAACCTGCTTAAAATGTGCAGATAGACGGCAGCACTGACTTTGGACTTTGATATAACACAGTGGACCAACACCAGCAGATGACATGGCTCCCCAAACCATCACTGAATGTGGAAACTTCACACTGGACCTCAAACAACTTGGATTGTGTGCCTCTCCAAGCTTTTTCCAGACTCTGGCATCTTGTCTTTGGGTTCTGAGAGGCTTGACAATAGGAATGTGACAGTTTTAAGCCATGTCCTGGATACATCTGCCTGTGTTGGCTTAAAACACTGAAATTAGTCAAAGTCCACTCCTTTTGGAACCATCCCCAAATTATTGAACTGCCTTTTCTTGACATTCCTTTCAAGGATGCAGTTATCCCTGTTGCTTGTGAACCTTTTTTCTTCCACTCAACTTTCCATAAATATGCTTGGATACAGCACTCTATGAACAGCCAGTTTCTTTAGCAATGACCTTTTTGTCACGACTGTGACTGATCCAGACAGGTCTGGGAGGAGAAGGTCACAGCGACTTGCTACTCGCGATAGCTTGTGAGTTTGCTGCATGGTTCAGGGTATGTCATCCAGGTTTTGCCTTGTGAACCTTTTTGTCCTGACTGGGAGTTTGTAGGCATCCTTCTCAGGTGAGTCCTGTCTGCCACTCCCAGATACTATATTAGTTTCAGTTTCACTTGCAGTCATTGCCAGATATAGTCCTTACTTCCAGTGCTACTCTGACCTTTGAAGGAGATCGTTTGATGGTGTTGCTGTGGAGCTCTTGTCCGGCGTGGACTGTAGTGTTTGGGATCGCCTTCTCTGCTCGTGACTGGATAAGTCTATCTCTGCTGTTGTTTGTTTGTTGCTGTCTTCCCCTGTTGTTTTCCTAGACGTGAGTGATGGTGACTAGCGCTCCCATCGGCCTTTCCCCAGTCCAGTCTTGTTAGGGCGACTGAGGGTTTAGGCATCCTGCTCGCCGCACGGGTTCACACCCCGTCTAGGGTATCAGGGCAGACAGGTGCCAGCTTAGGGTTAGTCAGGGGTGGCCATTCTATTTCCCATCCGTAGATAAGGGTCCCCCTTTCCCTCCATCTGGTGCGACACAACTGCTGCTGGGATAGCGGTCGTGACACTTTGTAGCTTATCCTCTTTGTGGAGGGCGTCTGCGACTGTCTTGTGCCATTCAAAGGCTTAGGCTACTTTCACACTAGCGTTTTGGCTTTCAGTTTGTGAGATCCGTTCAGGGCTCTCAGAAGCTTTCCAAAACTGATCAGTTTTGCCCTAATGCATTCTGAATGGAAAAGGATCCGCTCAGAATGCATCAGTTTGCCTCCGTTCAGTCGCCATTCCGCTCTGGAGGCGTACACCAAAACGCTGCCTGCAGCGTTTTGCTGTCCGCCTGACGAAGCGGAGCCAAACGGATCCATCCTGGCACACAATGTTAGTCAATCGGGACAGATCCGTTTTCTCTGGCACAATAGAAAAGGGATCCTTCCCCCTTTGACTTTCAATGGTGTTCAATACGGATCCGTCATGGCTATAGAAGACATAATACAACCGGATCCATTCATGACGGATGGATGCAGTTGTATTATTGTAATGGAAGCGTTTTTGCAGATCCATGACGGATCCGCAAAAAACGCTAGTGTAAGTAGCCTTAGGAAACTTTTGCAGAAATAAACTGTAATAAACTTACATGTCCCAGCAGTGCAATCCTCTGCATGGCCGAGCTACTGTAGGAGAGATGCCCCTGGTTATGCAACGACACCCTTGGTAACAGGATGCAAAGCTCTGTTTCTCTCTGCAGCTGGCATGTGCTGGGAGAGATTATTGGCTGATTGGTTCAGCTGCTCTATTACTCTGTACTGTTGTTTATGACTAATGGAGCACCAAGTTATATGACCTACCAGGTTTTGATCCAGGGACTTGGTACTTTATTTAAATCCCTTCCTGGCCATACACCATTGCCATTAATAGTCTTTGTTGGCTCTAGCTGGTTCCCTTGTTCCTTTATTGCTACTTGTCCCCATTGTTTCTGACCCTTGTTTGTCTTCTGACCACTCTCTGTCTCACATTTTGATACTGCGTTACCTGTCTGGTTCTGACCTCGGCTTGTCTTCTGACCACCCTCTGTCTCACGTTTTGGTACTGCATAGCCCATCTGGTTCTGATCCATTTCGTACAACTCTGCTTTCATGTTGTCCGTGTTGTGTATCTTGTTTGGCACCCATAATAGTGTAGCTGTGGTGTCTTGTGTAAACTATGCCCGTGAATGTGTGTACTCCCTTTGTCTGTATCTCCGTATATGCTGGTTGCCAGGGGCAGCATCCTGTATTGCAGCCTGTGTGTTCTGTGGTTCTGGTACTCCTGTTCTGATGGGCTTAATGTGCCCTGGTCTGTTCATGAGTGTGTCTCATTGGGTGCCCTCGTTAGGCAGCTATATCTATCTGTGAGCTGTGGGGCATTGGGTCAGTCTGTCTTGTGTCTTGCTGGGTGTAGCACCTTGCTGCTCACCCAGGAGTTCAGTCTGTCCTGTGCCTTACTGGGTGTAGCCCCCTTGCTGCTTACCCAGGGGGTTTTGCCATCTGCCCTTGTTTTTGGTGTCGCCTGGTAAAGCATTGGTGTTGATGTTATGTACTTGCTTGTTCTTCTGTACCTGTCGTATTCTGTGTTAATATTATATCCTTGTCCTTGCCTGTCCTTCTGTACCTGTTCTCTGTCTGGATCCACTATGTTCCTTGTGTAGCCTAGCAGTGCTCTAATGCATCTGATAGCCTGGCAGTGCTAAACTGCTTCTGATGTAGTCTGTTCCTTGTCTGTCCTGCAGTTCCTTACTGCTTCTGTTCCTCTGTTTGTCCTTTCTTCGTGAAAGGGCCCCTGGGTTGTCAGGAGGCAGGATCTCTAGTCTGTGTGCAGCTCTGCCTGTGACCGCCAAGCTTCCATTCCGCTTGGGGTGCAGGCATCTGCTTCTGTGCTGGTTCCCTTTTGTCCTGTTGTCTGATCCATGTCCTGTGTTTGGTTGGGTTCTAGTCCTGTTGTCTGTTCCGCTGGTGCTTGCACCACCGTGTTCCTTGCAGGTAGGGACCAAGTGTACCGGGACCTTCCTGGAGGTGCGACCAGTGAGCCCTTGGCCCACCACCAGGGGCTCTGTGAATAACGGGGCTCACTGGCTCTCCGCCCTCTGAGTTTTGCCTCTGGTCTGCCGGTGTACTTGGTTCTGTGGTAGATCTACCACTTTTGCCTACCTGCATATATTACTGTCATGTGCTTTTATTACATGAGTTTTATTACTCATGTAATAAAAGAACATGACAGTAATATATGCAGGTAGGCAAAAGTGGAAGATCTACCACAGAACCAAGTACACCGGCAGACCAGAGGCAAAACCCAGAGCGCGGAGAGCCAGTGGGCCCCGTTATTCACAGAGCCCCTGACCCTTGTCTGAATCTTGCTTGTGTGCTGTTTACAAGACCTCCCGGAGGTCTGCCTTTGGGCCTCTGGCACGTGACATAGGTAGTGAGAGCGGGCTGAGTTCTAGTTCAGGGACTCACTGTCCTTGTCTGTCCCTACCTGCAGTTGTTACATAAACACTTGAAATAAATCACTCTGTAATTAATCCATATAATTATATGAGCTTCACTTTTTGAATTAAATTACTGAAATAAATTAACTTTTCGATTTATTGAGATGCACCTATAGTACCCCAAACCAGTTTTTTTTTGCTCAGCTCTGCTAAAGGGTAATTAGCCAAAAAAGCTGCATGTTTGTAAGCAAAGCAATAGAAAAAAAAGCTTATTATAAAAAAGCATTGATTGAACAGTTTGAAGCTAGAATTAAAAACTCGAGTAATCCAATTCTACATTCAAAACAACCAGAAAACTAGAATATCCCACCCAGGATTACACTTCTCTCAATGAGACATGCAAGCTACTGTCATGGTCTTACCTGCTTGCTGCTCTCCTTCGTTTGACATGTGCTGGCGGCCATCTTGGGTCCTGGGTTTCTTGTAGCCTTCCACCCTGCGGCTCCTCCTTCCCCTGGGAGGAGCTGGATGCCTAGCTCATATATATAGGAGGTCTGTGGCTTCAGTTCCTTGCTTGGTCCTCTTGTGTTCACATGCTTCTAAGACTGCTGCTGCTTCTGGTTCCTGATCCTGGCTTCGTCTGACTACCCTGCTGGTTCCTGATCCTGGCTTCGTCTGACTACCCTGCTGGTTCCTGATCCTGGCTTCGTCTGACTACCATTCTGGTTCCTGACCTCTGGCTTCGCAAAGACTCTGCTCGGTTTCACCATTCGTTTGGACTTTTGCTTTACAGCTTTATTTTCAATAAAGCCTTCTATTTTCACTTATCTCTTGTTGTACGTCTGGTTCATGGTTCCGTGACATTAGGACCAAGCCATGAATTCTGACGGTACAGGGCCATCCTCGCTACCCACGCTGGTTGCCAGACTTGATCAGCAGGATCACCTGTTGGGTCGGTTCGCTGTGGCGTTGCAAACCCTGCTTGAACGCACGGCTCATTTCGCTCCCGTTGCCGATGGGTCGGTTGTCGCTCCTGGGCTCGCTCCTACTGCCGCTCCGGTTGTTGCGCCAGAGTCTACCCCGACACCTGTTGTTGCGCCTGTGGTGTTTCGGGGTATGACCGGTTCTGCCCCTCTTCCACAGCGCTTTGGGGGAGAGCCAACTCAGTGCCGAGGTTTCCTTAACCAGGTGGGCATTTATTTCGAGTTGCTGCCACATGCCTTTCCTACTGAGAGATCAAAGGTGGGCTTCTTGATCTCACTGCTCTCGGACAAGGCCTTGGCCTGGGCCAGCCCTTTATGGGAGAACAACAATCCGGTGGTTGCCGAGTTTTCCGGTTTTGTTGCTTCTCTTCGGAAGGTATTCGATGTGCCGGCTCGTGCTGCCTCTGCTGCGAAGCTCCTTATGTCCATCAGACAGGGTTCACGATCCGTAGCTGAATACGCCATTGAGTTTCGTACCCTGGCAGCAGAGGTGGGCTGGAATAATGAGGCTCTGGTCGCTGCTTTCTCTCATGGTCTCTCGGATGCCTTGAAGGATGAGGTTGCAGCTAAGGACCTACCAGTTGAGCTCGAGTCTCTTATTTCTTTCCTGATTTTGATTGACACCAGACTCAGGGAGAGACCTTCCTTTAAGGAGAACCTGCGGAGGTCTTCTAACAGATTGGTGCCTACGTTTGCTGTCCCACCCGTGCCTCCCTCTCCTCCCACGCCTCCTGGGGATGACTTGTCTGGGGGTGAACCCATGCAGCTGGGGTTTGCTCGCCTGTCCGAGGGGGAGAGGGCACTCCGGAGACGCGAGGGCCGATGCATGTACTGTGGTCTCGGTGGGCATTTTCGGTTGGCATGTCCGAACCGTCCGGGAAACGCTCGTACCCTGAGATCCTGTCGGGGGCAGATCTTGGGTGGAGTCTCCTCGTCCCCGGTTTCCCGTGTTGACAAACCACTGATCACTGTTGTCCTCTCCTGGGTCGGGGGCTCGGTGACGACCCAGGCGTTGGTGGACTCTGGTGCTGGTGGTTTGTTCATTGATAGTGTGTTCGCTGCCGCCAATTCCATTCCTCTGCAGGCTCGAGGTTCCCCACTGGCTCTTGAGGCGATAGACGGCAGACCCCTTCTGCCGCCACACGTGACTCATGAGACCCTTCCAGTGGGGATAGCCATTGGTGCCGTTCACAGAGAGTCGGTCTGCCTCCAGGTTATTTCGTCTCCACACTACTCGGTGGTCTTGGGGTACCCCTGGCTCCAGAAACATAATCCGACTTTCGATTGGAGATCGGTCGAGATCCTCTCGTGGTCACCGCAGTGTGGGGCTAGTTGCATCCATGGGTCTGTCAAGTTGCTGTGTACTTCCTCGGACTCTCTGTTGCCTCCTGAATACGAGGAGTACCGGGATGTATTCGATAAGGTGCGCGCAGTTGCCCTACCTCCGCACCGCCCATACGATTGTGCCATAGAGTTACAATCTGGTGCCGTTCCTCCTCGTGGCAAAGTCTATCCACTGTCGGTAGCGGAGAATGAGGCCATGGAGGAGTACGTGAGGGAGGCGCTTTCACGCGGACACATTCGCAAATCTTCGTCCCCGGCAGGGGCTGGATTTTTCTTTGTGAAAAAGAAGGGCGGTGAGTTGAGGCCTTGCATCGATTACAGGGGTCTCAATCGCATCACGATCAAGAACGCTTACCCGATACCCTTGATTTCCGAGCTGTTCGATCGCCTTAAAGGGGCCACGGTCTTTACCAAACTCGACCTGAGGGCGGCATATAACCTGGTAAGGATCAAGGCGGGCGATGAGTGGAAGACCGCGTTTAACACCAGGACCGGTCATTACGAATCCTTGGTTATGCCCTTTGGGTTGTGCAATGCGCCCGCAGTCTTTCAGGAATTCATCAACGATGTTTTCCGTGACCTGTTGCAGCAGTGTGTGGTAGTCTATTTGGATGACATCTTGGTATATTCTGAATCCATGGAGGCCCACATTCTGGATGTCAGACGAGTGTTGCAACGGTTACGAGAGAACAAGCTGTTCGGTAAGCTTGAGAAATGCGAATTTCACCGATCCCAGGTAACCTTCTTAGGTTACATCATTTCCGCTGAGGGGTTCTCCATGGATCCTGAGAAGGTTTCGGCTGTCTTACAGTGGCCCCAGCCCAGTGGTCTTCGTTCCCTGCAGCGCTTTTTGGGCTTCGCCAATTATTATCGGAAGTTCATCAGGGACTTTTCCATGCTGGCCAAGCCTCTCACGGATCTGACCAGGAAGGGCAGTAATTCCCAGGTCTGGCCGCTCGAGGCCATCCGAGCTTTTGAGGCCCTAAAGTCCGCCTTTGTGTCGGCTCCGATTCTGTCGCATCCCAACCCTGGGTTGCCCTTTGTCCTCGAGGTGGACGCGTCTGAGACGGGAGTAGGCGCCCTTCTGTCTCAGCGTAGAACACCAGAGGGTCCTCTGCTTCCTTGTGGGTTTTACTCCCGGAAACTGTCTTCCGCGGAGTGCAACTATCAGATTGGTGACAGGGAGTTATTGGCCATCGTGCAGGCCCTTAAAGAATGGAGGCACTTGCTCGAGGGTTCGGTGGTTCCGGTTCTCATCCTGACGGACCACAAGAATCTGACCTACCTTTCTGAGGCCAAGAGATTGACACCACGTCAGGCCAGATGGGCTCTGTTCTTGTCACGTTTTAATTACGTGGTCTCCTACCTACCCGGTTCCAAGAACATCAGGGCGGATGCCTTATCACGGCAGTACTCCGAGCTGTCCAGGGAGGAGTCGATTCCGACTTCGGTCATACCTCCGAATCAGATCCTGGCCGCCATTCGCACCAGCCTGACCTCTCCCCTGGGTGAGCAGATTTTGGCGGCTCAATCTGGTGCTCCCTCTGGGAGACCCAACGGCAGATGTTTTGTGCCTGAGGAGTTGCGCACTCGGTTGTTGCGAACCTACCATAACTCCAAGACCGCGGGGCATCCTGGAAAGAATCAGCTGTCCTGGGCTGTTTCACGTCTGTTCTGGTGGCCTTCCCTACGTTCCGACATCGCCGCATATGTAGCGGCATGCTCCGTTTGTGCCCAGAGTAAGTCCCCTCGGCACCTTCCGTTGGGCCTTCTGCAACCCATAGCCACCGGGGAGCGCCCATGGTCACACCTGGGGATGGATTTCATTGTGGACCTCCCTGCATCCCGAGGCCATACGGTCATTCTCATGATTGTGGATCGGTTTTCCAAAATGTGCCACTGTGTTCCTCTCAAGAAGTTACCCTCTGCACAAGAGTTGGCCACGATTTTTGCCAGGGAGGTCTTCCGGTTGCACGGTTTGCCTAAGGAGATTGTGTCGGATCGGGGGAGTCAGTTTGTGTCCAGGTTCTGGCGCGCCTTTTGCTCCCAGTTGGGGATTCATCTCTCCTTCTCCTCGGCCTACCACCCTCAGTCCAATGGGGCCGCAGAACGATCCAATCAGGCCTTGGAGCAATTCCTTCGTTGCTATATCTCCGATCACCAAGACAATTGGGTTGACCTCCTGCCTTGGGCTGAGTTTGCCAGGAACACGGCGGTGAACTCTTCCTCTGGGACGTCTCCCTTCATGGCCAATTATGGGTTCCAACCTGCCGTGTTACCGGAGGAATTCTCTCCCCAGGATATTCCGGCTGTGGAGGATCACCTTTCCGTCCTACGTGCTTCTTGGGTACAGATCCAGAAGTCCCTTGAGGTCTCTGCGCAGCGCCAGAGATTCCAGGCTGATCGCAGACGAGCGCCTGCTCCTTCCTACCAGGTCGGAGACCGTGTATGGTTGTCCACCCGCAACCTCAACCTTCGAGTGCCCACTCCCAAGCTGGCGCCTCGCTTTGTTGGTCCCTTCCGAGTGCTTCGCAGGGTAAACCCGGTAGCCTATGCCCTTGCGCTTCCTCCTGGCTTGCGGATCTCCAACGTGTTTCATGTCTCCCTGTTGAAGCCACTGGTGTGTAATCGTTTCACTTCCTCGGTTCCTCGGCCTCGTCCGGTCCAAGTGGGCAATCGTGAGGAATATGAGGTGAGCAATATCCTGGACTCACGCCTGGTCCGCGGTCGGTTGCAGTTTTTGGTCCATTGGCGTGGTTATGGTCCAGAGGAGCGTTCCTGGGTTCCCTCCGCAGATGTCCATGCTCCTGCCTTGCTCCGAGCCTTCCACGCACGCTTCCCTCAGAAACCGTTTTGTGCTCCGCGGAGGAGGGGCCCTTGAGGGGGAGGTACTGTCATGGTCTTACCTGCTTGCTGCTCTCCTTCGTTTGACATGTGCTGGCGGCCATCTTGGGTCCTGGGTTTCTTGTAGCCTTCCACCCTGCGGCTCCTCCTTCCCCTGGGAGGAGCTGGATGCCTAGCTCATATATATAGGAGGTCTGTGGCTTCAGTTCCTTGCTTGGTCCTCTTGTGTTCACATGCTTCTAAGACTGCTGCTGCTTCTGGTTCCTGATCCTGGCTTCGTCTGACTACCCTGCTGGTTCCTGATCCTGGCTTCGTCTGACTACCCTGCTGGTTCCTGATCCTGGCTTCGTCTGACTACCCTGCTGGTTCCTGATCCTGGCTTCGTCTGACTACCATTCTGGTTCCTGACCTCTGGCTTCGCAAAGACTCTGCTCGGTTTCACCATTCGTTTGGACTTTTGCTTTACAGCTTTATTTTCAATAAAGCCTTCTATTTTCACTTATCTCTTGTTGTACGTCTGGTTCATGGTTCCGTGACAGCTACATCTCTTTCCAGAATGTCTTAAGAGAAAATTGTCTGGCTTAACTGACTGACCATGGAGAGTACTGTTTATGGTGTGGTGCTCTTTATCATTACGGAGGCTAAAAAATATTCATGATGAGTATTGTATGTAACACTGCTTTCGCTTTCTGGAAGTAATGAATTCGGATATCTTAATTTTGCTGTCATCAGACAGGTTTTCTGTCACGACCATGGTCATGGTCTTGACTCCTGTATCCGCATGCTGTTGCCTGCGGTCTGGTTTGATTGTTCAACCACAGGTGGGGGCCGCTAGTATGTTGCCTCACTTGTGGTTGCCGCTGGCAACATGTGGTGGTATTGCAGTTTGGCAGCCTGAGCTGGTGCTGGGCAGCTTGCTGCAATGTGCATGCGGTTGCACCTGGCAACCTGCCTTTATATGTGTGCACATTCCCTGTTTGGTGTGCACAGGGTTTGAGTTGTGTGCACTTTCCCTTTAAGTTGCTGTCTTCCCTTCCCTGGTGTGAGAAGGGTTAATTCCCTTCCTAGTGTGTGTCCACTGGGTGTGTCTGTGTGGGTGTGGCTACTTGGGCTATAAAGCCTCAGTTGTGACCAGATGTCTGAGGGGTACTCCAGCCTTGGTTGTAAGCTGGAGGCACCCTCCTGGTCCCTTATTCCATCTGCCAGTGAGGGCCACCCTTGTGGTCATAAATTGTGATACACGATGTTATGAAGATGTGTTTGTGTTATGCTTATTTATTGCAGCGTATGGTTTCCTGGGTTCCTGTGTGGTGTGTGCTCTGTCTCTTGTGTTGTTGTGGACAGCAGCACTTATACTTGGGTTCCAGGCTCTGTGTCTGTGGCAGGTAGGTGTGGTACTAGTTGCACTTACCTGCCATTGCCATATGTCTGTTTCTGTTCCCCTTGCAGCCCGGCCAGTTTAGACTCCAGTTTCTCCGTATCCAGGAGGAACAGGTGGTCTACCCAGCTCCTAGTTCAGGGATCGGCGGAGGGTGAGTAGGGATCCGAGGTTCCTGAGCATGAGCCCTCCTACCTTCAAGGTCGGCTCATGCAGCTAGGAGTTAGGGTCAGATTAGGGATGCATTAGGAGGTGACCTGCTCCCTTATTCTGTTGTCCTGGCCGAGCAGCCACTAACATCTCGTGGCATCGCACGGCTGAGGGTTTTCCCCATCCTCAGCCGTGACATTATCCCCTCTTTTCTGTTTTGTCAGGCACTGATTTTCATTTCTGGGAAATATATTTAAATTATCTTTTCTAATGCCAGCTGAATTAGGATATGCAAATTTGCATATATTCTTCCTAGAAGCCAAGAGTAGCGTCGTCTGGCATGCAATACTCATCAAGCATAGAATAATAAAGAGCTCCCTGAAGAGTACCCCCCCAAAGGCCAGTCAGCTAATCAAGACAATTTATTCTAGACATATTCTGGTGCTATTGTCTTTCTCGAAGGAGAGCTAGCTTTGCATGTTTCATTGAGAGAAGTGTAAGGCTCCATTCACACGTCTGTGGTGTGTTGCGGACCCACAAATTGCGGGTCTACAACACACCCGCGTGGCACCCCTATAGAACCGCAGCTGCGGACAAGAATAGGACATGTTCTATCTTTTGCGGAGCTGTGGACCCGATGATCGGGGCCGCGCTCCGCAATTGCGAATACAGACAGCGCACTGTGTGCTGTCCGCATCCATTCCGTCCCCATAGAGAATGAATGGGTCCGCACCCGTTTCGCTAAATTGCGGAACGGATGCGGACCCATTTTGCGGACGTGTGAATGGAGCCTAAGTGACATCCACACATGACCAGCATTTTGAGAAGTTTTAAAAAGAAAAGCTGAGAGCTTTTCAATTCTCAGCCTTTTAAACAAACTTAGGCTACTTTCACACTGCCGTTTGGTGCGGATCCGTCATGGATCTGCACAGACGTATCCGCACCGATAATACAACCGCATGCATGTGTTCAGAATGGATGCGTTTGTATTATCTTTAACATTGCCAAAACGGATCTGTCTTGAACACCATTGAAAGTCAATGGAGGACAGATCCATTTTCTATTGTGCCATATTGTGTCAGTGATAACGGATCCGTCCCTATTGACTTACATTGTGTGTCAGGACGGATCAGTTTGGCTCAGTTTCGTTAGACGGACAGCAAAACGCTGCAAGCAGCGTTTTGGTATCCGCCTCCAAAGCGGAATTAAGCGGAACGGAGCCAAACTGATGCATTCTGAGCAGATCCTTATCCATTCAGAATGCATTAGGGCAAAACTGATCCGTTTTGGAACGGATCTCACAAATGGAAACCAAAACGCCAGTGTGAAAGTAGCCTTACATAGCAAAACTAGAAAAAAATTGCTGAGCTAGCCTCACATCTACATCTAGTACTTTCAGGACAAAAGCCCTTGATCAGAGCAAATCAAATATAATCTGTGCTTCTAGTTGAGAGGCCTTGGGGGAACTCTGGGTGAGTACAATTTCTTTTATGAAGACCAGTTAATATACATGTTGATGTATTTAATTTCTGGGAAAAATTTATGTGAATTAGGGTCCATTCACACTTCCGGAAAATGGGTCCGCATCCGTTCCGCAATTTTGCCGAACGGGTGCAGACCCATTTCTTTTCAATGGGGCCGGAATGTGCTGTCCGCATTTGCGGATCCGCACTTCAAGCATCCATGCTTCCGTATCCGCAAAAAAATAGAACATGTCCTATTCATGTCCGCAATTGCGGACAAGATTAGGCATTTTCTATTATAGTGCCGGCGACGTGCGGTCTGCAAATTGCAGAATGCACATTGCCAGTGTCCGTGTTTTGCGGATCCGCAATTTGGGGATCTGCAAAACACTTACGGACGTGTGAATGGACCCTTAGCATATCTAACATTAGCTGAATTCAGAAAGAAGTTTAATATTTCCCCCAAAACTATGCAAATTAGCTTTCCTCACAAAAAATATAAAGTAATTATTTCTGATGCAAGCTGATCTTAGACATACTAATTTGCATATATGTTTTTTCCTAGCTTACAATACGAATAACATATACTAAGTGGTCTCCATAATAGAAATAGTACCCAGCCAGAGGTCCCCAAAAGGCTTCTCACCTAGAAAAGCTGATGCTATCTGCTTTGTTTAGATAAAGGGCTTGTTTTGGAAGAGCTGTTTTGCGGATGTGAGGCTGGCTTAGCTATTCTCCTAGTCATGTGTTAATGCAGGTAAGTATTCAGGGATATCCTTTATTGTAGGAAACATGTAAACACTATGTTTCAGTAACATTTTCTTAATTTCTTTGAAAGGAGTGAGGATTAAAAACACACCAAACAGCAATCAGGAGGAGTGGGAGTTTAGTGCCTTTGGAAAATGATAGACATTTCAAAGCATTAAAGGGGTTGTTTCACTTCAGAAAATGGCATTTATAATTTAGACAAAGCGAATACAAGGTGTGACGGACTGAACCGTCACTGGGGCTGCTGGAGGAGCCTGAGGGCTAGCCTCTTTCCTACAGACTATGGACCGAGAACAATGGAGACCCCCTCAGACCTTTTGGGGTTACAAGGAACTATGAACCCTGATTTATGTGTGTAATTTATATGCCACATATTTCCTATGGCCCATTAAAAAGGCATGGTGTGGATTCAGCAACACAAAAAGGGTTAACTCTGCACTGAGACTCCCACTGATTGTGTTAGTAATGGGATTAAGATAGTTGATTATCATAGCAGTCGACTCCTATGATACACTCAGGAGATAATCCCATTACATGTGTCTCCTCGTCCCCTATTCATTCATTATGGAGGGGGTGAAGATATCTGTTTGCATGTTAATTGTTGATTGCGTCAAAGACAATGCCAGCGTGTTTGTTAATTGCGTCACAGACAATGCCATTGTGTTTGTTGAATAGGGTTAGTTTTGTGTTTAAACTGTACAGGATTGGCTGCTATGTCATGTCCTCAGTATGTCATGTATATATAAGTCAATGCTGTGTGTTCAATAAAGAGTTCCTGTTTTACCCTTCATCATGTTGAGGCTGGTGTTTGGGTAACTGATTGACACTGGGGATTGCTATACGCTGAAGATTTGCTACACTCCCCTGGCTATAACTACTAGCTCTTGTAAGAGCTGTTCCTGCTCTCTGGATTTAGGAGAGGTTCACCCACTGGAGCCTGGAGCCTTGTCGTAGGTCCAGGGTGGGTAGGAGACGGTGAGACCTCAACCAAGCTTCGGCGGTTCGTGGGGTCTGCAGCGCTTACGGTGTCAAGTGGAGTGTTTGGAGTCCTCGGGAAGCACTAGGACCATCCATTCGACGGAGGTACCCGGTCTGGGTGCTAGGAGATCCGTTACATTGGTGGCAAGCAGTGGGATGGCGTCCTAGTGTGAGGAGAAGCAGCTCGGAGACACCGTTCGTGGAGTATATTGAGGGCAACACTAGTATCTGTACAGTGCCCCTGGCAGAAGCAGGATGGCACCAGCAGTGGCATACGATGAGGAAGACCTGGATGGCAGGGATGCGTTAAGGAAAGGCATCTGGTACCAGGCCCTGGGTAATGTACAATACCAGCGAGGTGAGAGTCTCCCCAGTGGAGAGCAGTGATTGCAGAAGCAAGTGGCCCTGCGGATGCCCTTCCTGGGAGAGCAGCCCCAGGAGGAATGGGTGAAGGAACTAGAGTACCGGGTATGGCAGGAGCTATGTTTGGAGGAGGCCTACCAGGCGCTCTGGTGGTATATGGCACAGTATATACCCTGGACAGCTGAGCATGACAAGCCAGAAGGAGAGGAGTTTGATGATCCTGGCTTGTTATGGGAGTCCTTTGCAGAGCCTGACTTCGGGAGCCCTGCACAGTCCAGACTTCCGAACATTTTCAACGAGAGGGAGGCTAGGCAGGATTGGGATGACCCCCATGAGGTAGAGAAAGACCTGGCTCACCTAGCAACCCTGGAGTGGGAACTGGAGCAGGACTACCGAGATCTCTTCCACTCCATTGGGAAGGCTCAGCAGGACAGCAAGAAGTCAGACCCAGGTCCAGAGCACTTCAGCTGGGAGGATATTGTGGATGTTCACTGGGAAGAACCCCAGGTGGCCGGTGGAGATGGGACCGAGGTCTCTCCACTGCTCCTGCAGGGAACTGGGAGCCCAGTCTCCATTCCCCAGCGGCAGGCTGAGTTACAGGGGGCAGAGACAGTCGGTCCTGTCCCCAGCGGCAATGGGAGTTATTGGGAATCGGGAGCCCGGTCTCCATTCCCCAGCGGCCGTGTGATATGCAGGGAATTGGGAGCCCAGTCTCCATTCCCCAGCGGCCGTGTGATGTACAGGGAATTGGGAGCCCAGTCTCCATTCCCCAGCGGCAGTGTGATATGCAGGGAATTGGGAGCCCAGTCTCCATTACCCAGCGGCCGTGTGATATGCAGGAAATTGGGAGCCCAGTCTCCATCCCCCAGCGGCAGTGTAATATGCAGGGAATTGGGAGCCCAGTCTCCATCCCCCAGCGGCAGGCTGAGTTACAGGGGGCAGAGACAGTCGGTCCTGTCCCCCAGCAGCAGAGGGTTTTATTGGGAGAGGAGAGCTTTGTCCTTCCACCCCAGCGGCAGAGTGTCCAGCAGGGAATAGAGAGCCCAGTCTCCTTTCCCCAGCAGCAGGACACTGTATTGGGAGCGGAGGCGGCCGGTCACCCTCCCAGCGGCTGGAATATGTATGGGAGAGGAGCTTGTTACCCCCTCTCCCCAGCGGCAACTTAACGTACCAGGGGGAGACAGTAAGCCCCACAACAGTGGAGATGGGACCGAGGTCTCTCCACCGACCCTACAGGGATGCTGGGCAGTCAGCCCAGATCCCCAACGGCAGCCGGATTTTCAGGGAGTAGGGACAGTCGGTCCTGCTCCCCAGCGGCAGTATGTTTTGCAGGGAGAGAAGAGCATCGTCTTCATTCCCCAGCAGCAGTGTACCTTGAAGGGAGAGGAGACAACCGGTTTCTCTCCCCAACCACAGGGGGACAGCACCCCTAACTCTGATGGTGCAGATGGGACCACAGTCTCTGCACCAGGCCTACCGGAATGCTGGACGGCCGGTACAGATCCCCCACCAACCCCGCAGGAATGCCAGGAGGAGGAGGTAAGCTCTCCATCCTCTCCACAGCTGATCCGCAACAAGGCCCTGGAGGTAGGATTCCATGACCCCATCCCAGCGGAAGAGCTGGCATCTGGGCAGAGCGCAGTTGGCCTCTGCCCTCCCCTATCCTCTTGTCCAGAGCCTGACTCCCCACTGGCTACCCCAGCGGAAGAGCTGGCATCTGGGCAGAGCGCAGCAGTCGGCCTCTGCGCACCAAATACCTACAACTCCAAGCTAGAGAACAACAATGAAGCAAGAAGTAGCAGATGCCCACTCAACAGCTGGGGACATACAGAACAGAGCCAGGCCCCAGAGTTCAACAGGACCAGTGTTTGTTTATGGGTGGGCTACTCGACTAACTCAGGCACCGAACCGACAAGAGGTCAGGTACCTGGTTAGTCTACTGTTGGGAGGGGACAAATGTGACGGACTGAACCGTCACTGGGGCTGCTGGAGGAGCCTGAGGGCTAGCCTCCTTCCTACAGACTATGGACCGAGAACAATGGAGACCCCCTCAGACCTTCTTTTGGGGTTACAAGGAACTATGAACCCTGATTTATGTGTGTAATTTATATGCCACATATTTCCTATGGCCCATTAAAAAGGCATGGTGTGGATTCAGCAACACAAAAAGGGTTAACTCTGCACTGAGACTCCCACTGATTGTGTTAGTGATGGGATTAAGATAGTTGATTATCATAGCATCCGACTCTGATACACTCAGGAGATAATCCCATCACATGTGTCTCCTCGTCCCCTATTCATTCATTATGGAGGGGGTGAAGATATCTGTTTGCATGTTAATTGTTGATTGCGTCAAAGACAATGCCAGTGTGTTTGTTAATTGCATCACAGACAATGCCATTGTGTTTGTTGAATAGGGTTAGTTTTGTGTTTAAACTGTACAGGATTGGCTGCTATGTCATGTCCTCAGTATGTCATGTGTATATAAGTCAATGCTGTGTGTTCAATAAAGAGTTCCTGTTTTACTCTTCATCATGTTGAGGCTGGTGTTTGGGTAACTGATCGACACTGGGGATTGCTATACGCTGAAGATTTGCTATACTCCCCTGGCTATTCTACTAGCTCTTGTAAGAGCTGTTCCTGCTCTCTGGATTTAGGAGAGGTTCACCCACTGGAGCCTGGAGCCTTGTCGTAGGTCCAGGGTGGGTAGGAGACAGTGAGACCTCAACCAAGCTTCGGCGGTTCGTGGGGTCTGCAGTGCTTGCGGTGTCAAGTGGAGTGCTTGGAGTCCTCGGAAAGCACTAGGAGCATCTATCAACAGAGGTACCCAGTCGGGGTGCCAGGAGATCCATTACACAAGGCACTTATTAATGTATTATGATTGTCAATATTGCCTGCCTTGCCGGATGCTGTATACTGGTAGCAATTTTACCTCAGAATGTAAAGCCGTATCGTGAGATGTCGGGGGTGAGGGGTTATGTTCCAACAGCTCCTCATTCTTTTATTTTTAAAATGCCTTGCCAGGGTGAAATTTCTTAAAGGGGTTGTCTCACTTCAGCGAATGGCATTTGCCTACTGTACTGTAATTGTTTGTATTGCCTTCTTTGCTGGTGTGATTGATTTTTCCATTGCATTATACACTGCTTGTTTTCAGTGGTTACAGCCACTGCTGCAGCTCAGATATGAGATGTACTTGAAGGGAGCTGCTGCACATGCATGGCTGTGCATGATCTCATGGCCCCAGACACCAGAGAGGCCAGCATTTTTTCCTATAGTAGGTAAGTACAGCAACCACTGCTGGATTACAGGGTGGTCATAACCCCTCTATAACTTTGTGTACATGATAAATGCCATTTGCTGAAGTGAGACACCTCCTTTAAGAAATTTGACCTTGGCAAGACATTTTTGAAATTAAAGGAACAAAGAATGAGGATCTTTTGGAACAGGACCCCTCACACCCGAGATCTTGTGAAAAGGCTTTACATTATGGAGTGAAGTTACCATGAAAATTCTACTCCCTTGAAAGCCAGGCCCATTTTATCCAGAACTTTGGGAAACTAGTTGCAGTAGATTTCAATCCCCTCACTAGTCGTAAGGAAATCTGATAGCCATGGAACAAAAAGAAACTTAAATGGGTTATCCAATCCTATAAAAAGTCCCCCAATATGCTGGGCCCCCCACACTGAATATACTTACCTGGGTCCCCGCTCAACGCGCCACTCCTAGTCCCCCACTAGGCAGGCTTGTCCCCATCTCCACCTGTCATTAACTGCTCCCCCCCCCCCCTCGACATCAGATGTTTTCATCCACGCACATAGAGAAGCAGCAGCGGTGGTGCGGTGACCAGGAGCGGTGCAGGGAGCGGGGACCCAGGTAAGTATATTCAATGTGAGGGGCCTGACATATTGGGGGGCATTTTATAGGATTGGATAACCCCTTTAAGAAGTTTAAAAGAAAATAAAGACCTTATTTTTTGCCCAACAGATAAAGAGGGAGGTATCCTTGTCCAAGATTATGTTGATTACCAGAAAGAGGCATTTAACATTCTTAATAATACCAAATATTATAAACGAGTAGATATAGACCCCTTTCCAGAGGTCTCAAAGAAACTTGATATGCTGATTAAGACAGCACACCAAGAGCAAAGCTGTGTCATAATTTTACCATTTACCTAAAACTCACATGGCTAAAAAAAGCACTACCTCAACATATTTCTTCAAAAATATGTCCTGGGCCTACCTATATATTTTAAAGACTCAACACAGCTCAATGGTGAATTAATGTACCTCACCTTGCAGGAAGACTACTGGTCACAATGGATGTCTTCTCATTTTATACCAACATAGAACACTGTATGTTAATGAAGACATCCCCCGGCTCAGAAATTATTTTTACTGAGGAATGTAGAATTCATATTGGCGAACAACTATTACACATGGGGAGGAAACATACCACCAGTGCCATAGGACTCCTATGGGAAGTAAGGTCGCACCATCCTATGCAAATCTTTTTATTGGAATCTTTGAGGATTTACATATTCTGAAGAATCCTAAAGCTGCTGGGAGAATCATCCTTAATTAAAGATACATAGAATATTTATTTTTCATCTGGAGAGGAGACAAGGCCTTCATCATGAGGTTTTATGCAACTTTAAACGAGAATTCTTGGGCTATACAACTCTCCCTGAAAGCCAGCCACAGCAAAACCAACTTCCTGGGTATTGATTCATGAGGAACGTTTTATAATATCAAGTTAAAAAAAAAGTTAATAGTAATTCACCACCACAAGAAATGGCTCACAAATATACCCTTTAGTCAGTTCAAAAGAATAAGGAAAAATTGTACTACAGACAAAACCTTTCGAGAACAGGCCAAATTATGAGATAGATTCCTTGAAAAGGCTACCCTATCACTCTTATTAATGGAGCGCAGAAGAAGAGAAGCACCTTAAGCCAAACTCAATGTCTACGACCAAAAATCCAGAATAAGATAAAAGAGATTGATAAGAAGTCCGTCTGCTCCTCAGATGACGGTAAGGACAAAAAATCCACAGGCAGCTAGTAGAGCATGTCAGCTCTGTACACAAAAAAGGATTCCATATTGTTTAAAAAGACCAATTGAAAAAAAATTATTTCTAGCTCAAAATAAGTATAATGCAATGATAAAAAAAATTGCCCCCAAGGTGTACATCTATAAAAAAAAAAATATTCGGGCTCCCGATGTGATACGAACAAGAAAATGGGATGCCACAGATGTGGAGCTTCACGCTGCCTCTGCTGCAGTATTATTAGTTTTCAGAAAGCTACTGAATTGACATCAACTACAATGAAAGAGAAATTTCAGCTCAAACTGTTTTTGACCTGTAAATGAAATTATGTGATTTATTGAGTGTAAATGCATCCTTCAGTATTTGGACTGCACTACTTAAGAATTGCATGACAGATTGAGCAAGCATCGCCATAATATATAATAGGGATATTTGAAGCATGGTTTGAGCAAACACTGCATGTTGAAATGGAAGACCCAGATCCAATTAAAAGTATTACCATAGATATGAGTTTCTCTGTAAGAGGGAAATATTTTGGATTAACAAGCTGCATACCATCAGTCCCTATGGTCTCAAGAAAGTCACAAAGACAATCTATAATATTAAATAGAGTATAGGGTTTAGTATCAAGAACTCCCTATTACCTTTTATTTATAAATTTATTTGTTACTTGCACATTATACTTCTATATATGACTACTGGTGTAATTTTCTATATTACTGTTTCAGGCTAATACTGCCTTCTAGTGGACACTGGCAGTACAGGATAGAATTTCTACAGCAGTGAGTATGGACTATTAACTCTCCTGCTACTAATTATTTTAAACTCGCCAGTATTAATTTTAAGAACATTATTTAATAACTTCCCCTTCATTTGACTAACATGTGGTTTTACCTGTATGAAGCTGCTAATTAATACTGTTATTATTGGTTTTATTCATTTTATATCCAGCATATTTACATCTGAGACAGCTGGGTACTCACTACATAACTGTTATTTTTAATTTTTTATATTTTTTCTTATTTTTTTACTTATCAATATATGGACTATCTTTTGTTTGTAATGAATTTTACTTCGTCTATTTACTATCTAAGTGCTTTGAACTGTCTATAATTTTCCAAGTGAGGCAAGAAACACCAACTCATCCCGCTTTGTGTTTGGCACATTTTTTAAGCTTTTTAATCCCCACTCATTTTAAAGATAACATTACCAAACCTGATGAAGGGGCCCTTTTGGCCCTGAAACACGCTGTTCGCATGTCTCGCGCAATAAAGAATACCTAACTTCCTCTGGCATATCTTCCCTGCATTGAGCAGTGCCGCCTTCTACCATGGAGTACTACAGAGTATCACCGTATCACTACAGGAGGCCCTGACCTGGGACCGGAGCCAGTGTGAGCTGCAGCCTCTGGGAGCATCTCTAAACGTCCACAAGAGTCTTGTGCCTTCAACACAACACTACAAGGTTATCCTCCAGTTTTCCAGTAATTAGATTGCCGATCACTGCAGTTCTACTTATTACACGCTTCTTGTGTTTGTATTATCCTAGTTATGCTCTCAAGGCTGTTTAAAAGGCTGAGCAATGATTGGAAAGCTGTGCTGTAGTTGTGAAACATACTTATTTTTTTATCTTTTTAGAAAGAAAGCTGAATTGCACATGTTTTTCACTTGTGGATCTCTCTATTAAATGGCCCGAGTGAATTGCAAAATATTTGGGTTTGTTATAATCCCAATTTATTTTATTTTATTCAGAATGATTTCTAAATTGATAAAATTGATTTGCTCATCTCTAGTATCTATATTTATACACACCTTCTTGTTCTTCATAGATCAACTTCCCCCTTTTTTCCCCACTATGTTTTTGGTGGTAACCTCAAACCGTTCAATCAGTGCTTTTTTTAATCTTAAGATCTTAATTGTTAATAGATAATTGTTGCACTAGTCTCCTTTCCAAATAGAAAGGATTATGGAATGTCTTATACTATCCAGCTTTTTCTGGGTAACTCCCGTTTAGCAGAACTGAGCAAAGAAAACTTGCTTGGCTGACTGAGAGGACTTGGTTGTGGTACTATTGTTTCTTATGGAGGGGGTTGAGTATGCATTAAGAGTATCGTCATAAGCCAGTCCTCTGGGTTTCTGGGAAATATATATGAAAATTTAACAATTCTGACATCTTCTGGCCCAGATGGGCGTTGCCTGGCCTACAAGTGTTCCCCAGACAATGTATATGTTACCCAGAAACCCAGAGTAGTGTAATAGGTTCCCTTTTTCTCCAAACTCTGATTCACAGTCAGAGGCGGTTCTACATAGGCCATGTGTTGGAAATGCAGGTGAAGAACTGATACGTAACACATGCACCATCATAAGGAATTGATTTATTCCCTGCTTAATATCATTGTCTCTGTGCCATAGAAACCAAAGTTAGGCTACTTTCACACTAGCGTTCGGAGCGGATCCGTCTGATGTTTCATCAGACGGATCCGCTCCGATAATGCAGACGTTTGCATCCGTTCAGAACGGATCCGTCTGCATTATTACTTAGAAAATTTTCTAAGTCTGAAAGTAGCCTGAGCGGATCCGTTCAGACTTTACATTGAAAGTCAATGGGGAACGGATCCGCTTGAAGATTGAGCCATATAGTGTCATCTTCAAGCGGATCCGTCCCCATTGACTTACATTGTAAGTGTGGACGGATCCGCTCGCCTCCGCACGGCCAGGCGGACACCCGAACGCTGCAAGCAGCGTTCAGGTGTCCGCTCACTGAGCGGAGCGGAGGCTGAGCGCTGGCAGGCGGATGCATTCTCAGTGGATCCGCCTCCACTGAGAATGCATTGGGGCCAGACGGATGCGTTCGGGGCCGCTCGTGAGCCCCTTCAAACGGTGCGCACGAGCGGACACCCGAACGCTAGTGTGAAAGTAGCCTTAAAGGGGTTGTCCGGGTTCAGAGCTGAACCCAGACATACCCTTATTTTCACCCAGACAGCCCCCCTGAGGTTAGCATCAGAGCATCTCATGCTCCGATGCGCTCCCTTGCCCTGAGCTAAATCGCGCAGGGCACAGGCTTTTTTGTTTTCAATAACACACTGCCGGGCGGTAACTTCTGCCCGGCAGTGTGTTCGGTGACGTCACCGGCTCTGAGGGGAGGGCTTTAGCTCTGCCCTAGCCGTTTTACTGGCTAGGGCAGAGCTAAATCCCGCCCATCAGTGCCGGTGACGTCACCGGGGTTCCTGTCAGCCCCATGGAGAGCCCCGGTACGTCACCGGAACTCCAAAGGCATCCTCCAAAAATGCCTTTGCCCTGCGCAATTTAGCGCAGGGCAAAGGAGAGCATTGCAACACCAAGCGATCAAAAAGGCGTATGCCCCCCAAAATAGTACCAATTAAACCGTCACCTCATCTCTTAAAAAATGATATCCTACCTAAGACAATCGCCTAAAAAATAAAAAAATATATATCTCTCAGAACATGGAGACACTAAAATGTTTCAAAAATGCAATTATTGTGCTAAAGTGAAATGAATAAGGGCTCTTTCACACTTGCGTTCTTTTCTTCCGGCATAGAGTTCCGTCGTCGGGGCTCTATGCCGGAAGAATCATGATCAGTTTTATCCTAATGCATTCTGAATGGAGAAAAATCAGTTCAGGATGCATCAGGATGTCTTCAGTTCCGGACCTGAACGTTTTTTGGCCGGAGAAAATACCGCAGCATGCTGCGCTTTTTGCTCCGGCCAAAAATCGTGAACACTTGCCGCAAGGCCGGATACGGAATTAATGCCCATTGAAAGGCATTAATCCGGCCTTAAGCTAAACGTTGTTTCGGCGCATTGCCGGATCCGACGTTTAGCTTTTTCTGAATGGTTACCATGGCTGCCAAGACGCTAAAGTCCTGGCAGCCATGGTAAAGTGTAGTGGGGAGCGGGGGAGCAGTATACTTACCATCCGTGCGGCTCCCCGGGCGCTCCAGAGTGACGTCAGGGCGCCCCACGCTCATGGATGAGGTGTCGCATGGATCACGTCATCCATGCGCATGGGGCGCTCTGACGTCATTCTGGAGCGCCCCGGGAGCCGCACGGACTGTAAGTATACTGCTCCCCCGCTCCCCACTACTACTATGGCAACCAGGACTTTAATAGCGTCCTGGCTGCCATAGTAACACTGAACGCATTTTGAAGACGGATCCGTCTTCAAATGCTTTCAGTTCACTTGCGTTTTTCCGAATCCGGTGTGTAATTCCGGCAAATGGAGTACACGCCGGATCCGGACAACGCAAGTGTGAAAGGGCCCTAAGAAAGTACACATATTAGGTATCGTTGCTTCCGTAACAACCATCACTATAAAAATATCACATGAATTAACCCCTCAGGTGAACGCTGTAAAAACGCTGTAAAAACGCTGTAAAAATAAATAAATAAAAACTTGAGCCCCTGCACAAGACGATTGGCAGAAAAAAAAAAAATATGTCGCTCAGAAAATGCTTTATTATGTAAAACAAACAAACAAACAAAGTAGACATATTTGATATCACCGCATCCGTAACAACCTGCTCTATAAAAATAGTGCATGATCTAACCTGTCAGATGAACGTTGTAAAAAATAAAAAGTAAAAACAGTGCCAAAACAGCCATTTATTGGTTACCTTGCCTCACAAAAAACTTAATATAGAGTGATTAAAAATCATATGTACCTCAAAATAGTACCAATAAAACTGTCAACTTATCTCCTAGTTTCCAAAATGGGATCACTTTTGGGAGTTTCTACTGTAGAGGTGCATCAGGGGGGCTTCAAATGGGACATTCTGTCTAAAAACCAGTCCAGCAAAATCTGCCTTCCAAAAACCTTGCGGCAGTCCTTTCCTTCAGCGCCCTGCCGTGTGCCCTTCTATCAGTTTACGTCAACATGTGGGGTGTTTCTGTAAACTGCAGATTCAGGGTAATAAATATTGAGTTTTGGCTGTTAACCCTTGATGTGTTAAAGAAAAAAATGGATTAAAATGGAAAATCTGCCCAAAAAGTGAAATTTAGACATTTTATCTCCATTTTCCTTTAATTCTTGTGGAACACCTAAAGGGTTAACAAAGTTAGTAAAATCAGCTTTGAGTAACTTGAGGGGCGTAGTTTCTACAATGGGGTCATTTATGGGGGGGGGGGGGGGGTTCTATTATGTAAGCCCCACAAAAAGACTTGTGGGTTTTGAAAATTTTCTTAAAAGTTTTAAGAATTGCTTCTAAAATTCTAAGCCTTCCAACGTCCCCAAAAAATAAAATGACATTTACAAAATGATGCAAACATAAAGTAAACATATAGGGATTGTTAAGTAATGAGGTATCACTTTCTGTTTTAAAAGCAGAGAAATAAAAATTTTGAAAATAGCGAATTTTTCAAAAATTTTGGATTTTTTCATAAATAAAGGTGAACTATATTGACTCAAATTTATGACGGTCATGAAGCACAATGTGTCACGAGAAAACATTCTCAGAATGGCTTGGATAAGTAAAAGTGTTCAAAAGTTATTACCACATAACATGACACATGTCAGATTTGCAAAAAAATGGCCTGGGCAGGAAGGTGAAAACTGGCCTGGGGTAGAAGGGGTAATGTTAATTGCAATGAGATGAACCTGGATAAAGCCTGTTCCCTGTTGTTTGGATGCCTGGATGTATTAACCTGAAAGGTTAAGAGTGCAACCCAGCAGTTAGATTCATCGTTGGAGATTTCACTTTCCATTATTTTGATAAAATATTTTGTCTTCTATGAACAATAGGAATGACATCAGGTGCCTGGATGAGGTTAGAGAACATTTTTTTCACCTTGTAATGATGAGAGGATAGCTTAAGAGACACAGCCCCAACCACCAGCTGGCTGCAAAACAGCGGAGCACTACGGCGTTTCAGTAGCTCACATTGCCATGCATGACTGCTACGAAAACAGTGTAGCACAGCAAGCTATGCTGTTTCTGAATTAAGGAGACAGAATAGCTTGCTGTGCTATGTTGTTTCCATAGCTCTTGTGCACAGCAATGTAAGTTACTGAAAGAGGGAGTGCTCCGCTGTTTCCTGGCCAGCTGTGGTTGGGGCTGTGTCTCTTCTTGCCTTAGTAATGGTGAGATGAGACAACTTCTTTAAAGTGAGTCATGCGATCATTTTTGAGCACGTAAGTTTTAAAGGAGCTAACTTCAGTGGATATGTGGCTCTTATCCAAGCATATATCACCCACAATTATTCAGCCTAAATCAAGTCTTTGTGCATGTGGGGCATCCCCTGGACCATTTCATTGTTGATGCACCTTATAGACCCTCAGATTATCTCTCCAAAGTAAGATTAGAATATTGGCATTTGTGTCCATAGGAAGAATTTCAGAAGCTAGGTACCTTAGATGGAGATGATGATGTGCTGCTTTTGGAGTAGGGATTTCTTCTCTTTCATCTGCTATCTGCTCACATTCAATTACTGTTGGTAAGGGTATGTGAGTATTTCCCTTGATTTAAGAGAGAAGATACCCAGTAGCTCTTCTGCTGACCAGAGCGTTGAGGGTATATGCTATTGCTTTCCCCTTTATTTATAAATCTAGTAAAATAACAGAAATGGTTAAAGGGCATTTTGTGTTTTCTTTTGCACCTGGAGCCTTGGTCTACCCATTTTCCCTGCATGCTATGTGATAGTTTGGACACCACTGGATTCATGCCATGAGCAGTATCAAGGAACATAAAGCAGTCCTGGCAGACAGGGGTCTGATTTAGCCAAGTCTAGTTCCTTTAGCAGCTCACTCATATACTGGAGCTTGTGGCTGTCCTTTCTAGTTAACTTTGGAAAGGTTTAAAGTCTTTTAAAGGAGGCACTTTCTATAGCTTTGGAACTGTAATGGGTTTGTTCAAGTCTCTTCCATGCTGCAGCAAGACTTTATTCTGAATGGCCCACAGGAACTGCAGTTAGTGTATTGATGCACTCTCTAGGTAGTGGGGTTGAACCAAAACCTAACCAGTTGAGCAAGTCAAGTTCTTCCTTCGCGGTGAGGTCATGGATTATGGCTTTGAAGGTCAATTTCCAGGCCCTATAGTTCTCAGCATGGTCATCAATCTTAGAGAGACTGTTGTTTGTTTGTGTATCATATGTCTGGTGAAGTCAGATTAACCTGTGGTGCCCATGGGGTGTGTGAGGCTACCTTCACACCTCTCGTGTGAATACTGGCAGGTTGTTCCGGCAGAGAACAGCCTCCAGAGTTCACCGGATCCAGCACTGCTGAATGTGAATGGGGTCTAACATAGATCCGTACGCTGTTACAGCAGACAACCTGAGAGCCGGCTGGACACAAACTGCAGCATGCAGATGACTCTCTGTTTGTCTGCTGGAACAGCATGCCGCAGTTTCACACGGAAGTGTGAAACTAGCCTAAGTTCTCTGGCATATAAGGCAGAGATGTATAAGGACAAATGATTTTGCATAAGGGTTTAGTCACAGGAGGATCTGCTGGCTTGATACTGGAAATTACCTTGTCACTAGTAGGCAGTAACATCTGTTACAGTGTAGGTGTATCCATGTGGTAGATTGGAAGTGATGCTGGTATGTGCAACTCAGAAGTTTCTGTTTTCAGCATTATATTAACCACTTGCCGTCACGGTAACGCCGATAGGCGTCCGGACGGCAGCGCTCTCAGGTCTCAGCGACGCCTATTGGCGTCATCTCGTGAGACCTGAGATTTCCTGTGAACGCGCGCTCACAGGAGCGCGCGTTCACAAGATTGCGCAGTGAACAAGTTTAACTGCAGCCTGCCAGCGCTGATCATTGGCTGGCAGGCTGTAGATTTTTAAAATAACCAATCAAATAGGTATATCAGACGCTATTTTGTAAATAGTGTCTGATATACCTGCTACCTGCTCCTCTGGTGGTCCCTTTTGCTTGGATCGACCACCAGAGGACTCAACCTGATCTTGTGCCCACACTTGCGTTCAGTCCGCCCCACCGCAGTGACATAATATATTTTTTTCTAATCACTGCAAAAACACCGTAAAATTGCTGCGGCGCTTTAAAGATCACTTTTGAGCTTTTTGGATCTTTATTAGCGATCACAGCTTTACTTCGCAAGCACTCCTTTTTACTAGGCAGGTGTGCTCTTTTTCCTGGGTAGTCTCAGAGGAATACCCCCTAAATTTAGTTAGCCCAAAATGTCAAAAAAGGGGTATTCCGATGAAGAGGCCTACAGGATTCTGGCCGTGATGGATGAAAGCGATGGGGACGCCTCACCCGCTGAATCCAGTGGTTCAGAATATAAACCTGTAGACAGCAGTGGCACTCTAACCGCTAGTGAAGATGACGAGGTTAAGGTCCCTGCTATGGTCAGGCGTACCCGACCCCATGTCAGTGTTCTGCATACCCAGCGTGATGAGCCTCATTTGCAGCAGAGTGGTGCTAGCACTGATCTTTTTTATGGTGCGGCATACACCAGCAGCGCAGCACATTCTGGACCTTCTACCAGCACTGCCGTATTCCCTGGTGAAGTGGCGAGCACCAGAAGGGCAGTTCAAGCTGGTATGGTGGCACATGCAGTAACTCCCCCGTCGCAGCCACCATGTTTACAGGCCCGTAGAGCCCTTAGTCTCCCAGAGGTGCTGGCAAACCCAAATTGGCAATCCCCTGCTTCCGCCGCACCCGTATTGCCCCCTTTCACCGCCCAGTCTGGAGTTCGCGTGGAGACAGCTGATTTTTATGATCAGCCCTTGAGTTTTTTGAGCTGTTCTTCACCGCGGATCTCTATGACTTAGTTGTGGCAGAAACCAACCGCTACGCCACACAGTATATAACCGCCAATCCGGAAAGCTTCTATGCCCAGCCTTTCCGGTGGAAACCAGTCACAGTTTCCGAATTTAAAATATTTTTGGGCCTTATCCTCAGCATGGGTCTAACAAAAAAATATGTATTGCGGTCCTATTGGTCTAAAGACCCAATACATTACATGCCCATGTTCTCTGCTGCTATGTCCAGGGCACGTTTTGAGGTCATCATGCGCTTTATGCATTTCACTGACAATAAAACCTGTCATCCAAGAGGCCACCCTGCTTATGACCGGCTCCACAAAATTCGGCCCCTCATAGACCATTTGTCATCCAGGTTTGTGTATACTCCCAATCAGAACATCTGCATAGACGAGTCCCTTGTACATTTTACCGGGCGCCTTGGCATCAAACAATACATCCCCAGCAAGCGCGCCCGGTATGGGGTCAAACTGTATAAGCTCTGTGAAAGGGCCACAGGCTATACATATCATTTTAGGGTCTATGAGGGAAAAGACTCAAAACTGGAGCCGGTCGGATGCCGTAACTACCTGGGGAGTAGTGGCAAGATTGTCTGGGACTTGGCGTCACCCTTACTCCACAAGGGGTACCACTTATACGTGGACAATTTTTACACAAGCGTGGCCCTCTTTCGGCACTTACATATAGTGAGAATTCAATGCTGTGGCACCGCGCGACCTAGTCGCCGGGGCTTCCCCCAACGGCTCGTTAATACCCGACTTGCACGGGAGGAGAGGGCTGCCTTGTGTGACCAAGAACCGCTCGCGGTGAAGTAAAGGGACAAGAGGGACGTTTACCTTCTGTCCACCATTCACGCAGACACGACTGTACAAATTGAAAGGGCAACTGGAGTCATTGAGAAACCACGACTATAACCTTCACATGGGAGGGGTGGAATTCAATGACCAGATGTTGGCTCCCTATTTAGTGTCCCGCCGCACCAGACGCTGGTATAAGAAGGTGTCTGTTTATTTAATTCAATTGGCTGTGTATAATAGTTTTGTTCTCTACAGTAAGGCCTATTGCACACGACTGTATGGCTTTTTCAGTGTTTTGCGGTCTGTTTTTCACGGATCCGTTGTTCCGTTTTTTATTTCCATTGTGTTTCCGTTTCTGTTCCGTTTTTCCGTTCCGTTTTTCCGTATGGCATATACAGTATACAGTAATTACATAGATAAAATTGGGCTGGGCATAACATTTTCAATAGATGGTTCAGCAAAAAACGGAACGGAAACGGAAGACATACGGATGCATTTCCGTATGTGTTTCATTTTTTTTGCGGACCTATTGACTTGAATGGAGCCACGGACCGTGATTTGCGGCAATAATAGGACATGTTCTATGTTAAAACGGAACGGAAAAACGGAAATACGGAACCATTGAAATGGATGATTCCGTATACGGACCGTATACGGAGCGCAAAAAACGGCCAGTAAACTGGAAAAAAAACCGGCCGTGTGCAGGAGGCCTAAGGCTGAGAGAACGGAATCCTTCCTAAAATTCCAGGAAGAGATCATTTCGGAACTCCTGTATCCTGGAGGTTCCGTGCCCCAAGTCCCTGATGTAGTTAGCCGGCTACATGACAGACACTTCCCGAGTGTCTATCCTGGTACCCCAACTCACCGTTCCCCAAGAAAAAGATGTCATGTCTGTAGCAGGGCTGGAATAAGGCGTGACACCACCGTTTTTGGTCCTGACTGTCCTGACCAGCCTGCCTTATGCATAGTGGAATGTTTCCGCAAGTACCACACACAGATACACTATTAGTGTACGGATCGCGTGACACAGGACAGGCACACAGGGGTCTTAGGGCCCTTTCACACAGAGCTGCTACAAACCTCTCCTTTCACCTGGGACAAAGTGCATAATGTACTTCGCCACATCTCTGGGCAATTTGCGCTTTGCACATTGTCCCATGGGGAAGGAGAGGTTTGTCCTCTAAAGGTAAAAAAAAAAAAAAAAATCACAGGTAAGCAAAAAAGTTAATGTTCTGTTTCAAATGTTATATAAAGTTTATAAAAGTTGATGTTAATAAATTTATTGCGTTGCTGCCTGTTTTTTTTATTTTTATTTTATTTTTTAGCTTCTAGGTGGACCAAGCGATCAACCAGCTGCAGCACTGATGTGCATTCTGACAGAAGCATTGCGCTGCTGTCAGATTACACAAAGTCGGTGTATGCGGCGCTGCAAGACAAGATTTCTCCTCTGCAGTAAAAAAGATATAGTTTGCCGAGGCTTATGAGCTGAGGGGCGGTGTTCATATGCTTTGGCAAACACTTTGTATAAAAAAAAATATATTTCTGGCAATGATTTATTCATCCACATCGATTGATGTGAATGGAGAAATCGGGTTTGCCAGGGCATACGAGCTGAAGTGGGTTTGGATGTTGGGCGGAGCTCCTATGTCCTGGCAGACGCCTTTCCCCTCTTTTTTTTTTTTTTTGCACATTTTTTGGCAGAGATTTTTTCATCCACATTGATCGATGCGAATGAAGAAATCTGTGCCGTTCATTTTTTCTTTCAGCCCAGAGGCTGAACTGAAAAAAAAATCTCATTACCCGTATGCTCGATATAAGGAGAATAGCAGAAACTCCTAATGCTGGCCATACATGTAATGATTGTGCGCAAAGGGGCCCAAATTCCAATGAGTACCTTTTAGGAGGGCATTTTTAGACATTTGGATTCCAGACTTCTTCTCACGCTTTAGGGCTCCTAAAATGCCAGGGCAGTATAAATACCCCACATGTGACCCCATTTTGGAAAGAAGACATCCCAAGGTATTCCGTGAGGGGCTTGGCGAGTTCATAGAAGATTTATTTTTTTTGGCACAAGTTTGCGGAAATTTATTATTTTTATTTTTTTTCTCACAAAGTCTCTCTTTCAGCTAACTTGTGATAAAAAGTTCAATCTTTCATGGACTCAATATGCCCCTCAGTGAATACCTTGGGGTGTCTTCTTTCCAAAATGGGGTCATTTGTGGGGTGTTTGTACTGCCCTGGCATTTGAGGGGCCCTAAAGCGTGAGAAGTAGTTTGGAATCCAAATGCGTAAAAATGCCCTGTGAAATCCTAAAAGTACTCATTGGAATTTGGGCCCCTTTGAGCACCTAGGCTGCAAAAAAGTGTCACACATGTGGTATCGCCGTACTCAGAAGAAGTAGTGCAATGTGTTTTGGGGTGTATTTTTACATATACCCATACTGTGTGTGAGAAATATCTCTGTAAATGACAACTTTTTCTATTTTTTATACAAAGTTGTCAATTTGCAGAGATATTTCTCTCACCCAGCATGGGTATATGTACAAATTCACCCCAAAACACATTGCCCTACTTCTCCTGAGTACGGTGATACCACATGTGTGACACTTTTTTGCAGCCTAGGTGCGCAAAGGGGCCCAAATTCCAATGAGCACTTATAGGATTTCACAGGGCATTTTTTTACGCATTTGGATTCCAAACTACTTCTCACGCTTTAGGGCCCCTAAAATGCCAAGGCAGTATAAATACCCCACAAGTGACCCCATTTTAGAAAGAAGACACCCCAAGGTATTCCGTGAGGGATATGGTGAGTTCATGTAAAATTTTAATTTTTGTCACAAGTTAGTGGAATATGAGACTTTGTAATAAAAAATAAATAAATCAATCAATTTCCACTAACTTGTGCCCAAAAAACAAATCTTCTATGAACTCACCATGCCCCTCACGGAATACCTTGGGGTGTCTTCTTTCAAAAATGGGGTCACTTGTGGGGTATTTATACTGCCCTGGCATTTTAGGGGCCCTAAAGCGTGAGAAGTAGTTTGGAATCCAAATGCGCAAATGCCCTGTGAAATCCTAAAGGTACTCATTGGAATTTGGGCCCCTTTGTGCACCTAGGCTGCAAAAAAGTGTCACACATGTGGTATCGCCATACTCATAAGAAGTAGGGCAATGTGTTTTGGGGTGTATTTTTACATATACCCATACTGTGTGAGAGAAATATCTCTGTAAATGACAACTTTTAAAAAAAAATTATACAAAGTTGTCAATTTGCAGAGATATTTCTCTCACCCAGCATGGGTATATGTAAAATACACCCCAAAACACATTGCCCTACTTCTTCTGAGTACGGCGATACCAAATGTGTGACACTTTTTTGCAGCCTAGGTGCGTAAAGGGGCCGAAAGTCCAACGAGTACCTTTAGGCTTTACAGGGTTGCTCACAATTTAGCCCCGTCTAAAATGCCAGAACAGTAAACACACCCCACAAATGACCCCATTTCGGAAAGTAGACACCCCAAGGTATTCACTGAGGGGCATAGTAAGTCCGTGGGAGATTTTTAGTTTTTTTGCCAGAAGTTAGCAGAAATGGAAACTTTATAATTTTTTTTTTTCCTCAGAAAGTGTCATTTTCCGCTAACTTGTGAAAAAAAATTAAATCATACATAAACTCACCATGCCCCTCCGCGAATACTTTGGGGTGTCTTCTTTCTAAAATGGGGTCATTTGGGGGGTATTTATACTATCCTGGCATTCTAGCACCTCAAGAAACATGTGAGGTGCTCAGAAAGTCAGAGCTGCTTCAAAATGCGGAAATTCACATTTTTGTACCATAGTTTGTAAACGCTATAACTTTTGCGCAAACCAATAAATATACACTTATTGGATTTTTTTTATCAAAGACATGTAGCACAATAAATTCTGACACAAACTTGTATAAAAAAGTAATTATATTTGAGCAATTTTACCAGAAAAAGTTAAAAATACACTTTTTTTGAGAAAATTGCGGTCTATTTTGATTAATATCAGAAAAACGAAAAATTTCAGCAGCAATCAAATACCACCAAAAGAAAGCTGTATTTGTGAGAAGAAAAGGAGGTAAAATTAATTTGGGTGACAAGTTGCATGATCGAGCAATAAACCGTTAAAATTATGAAGTGCCGATTTGTAAAAAGAGGCCTGGTCACTAGGGGGGTATAAACCTGTGGTCCTTAAGTGGTTAATGTGACTAGCAGGAGATATTAGGCCCCTTTCACACGGGCGTTGCGGGAAAATGTGCGTTGCGGGAACACCCGCGATTTTTCCACGCGAGTGCAAAACATTGTAATGCGTTTTGCACTCGCGTGAGAAAAATCGCGCATGTTTGGTACCCAAACACGAACTTCTTCACAGAAGTTCGGGCTTGGGATCGGTGTTCTGTAAATAGTATTATTTTCCCTTATAACATGGTTATAAGGGAAAATAATAGCATTCTGAATACAGAATGCATAGTAAAACAGCACTGGAGGGGTTAAAAAAAAATAAAAAATCATTTAACTCACCTTAATCCACTTGCTCGCGTAGCCGGCATCTCCGTCTGTCTTTTTTTACTGTATAGGACCTGTGGTGAGCATTAACTATAGTTCAAGGACCTGGGATGACGTCACTCCGGTCATCACATGGTACGTCACATGATCTTTTACCATGGTGAATCACCATGGTAAAAGATCATGTGACGTACCATGTGATGACCGGAGTGACGTCATCCCAGGTCCTTGAACTATAGTTAATGCTCACCACAGGTCCTATACAGTAAAAAAAGACAGACGGAGATGCCGGCTACGCGAGCAAGTGGATTAAGGTGAGTTAAATGATTTTTTATTTTTTTTTAACCCCTCCAGTGCTGTTTTACTATGCATTCTGTATTCAGAATGCTATTATTTTCCCTTATAACCATGTTATAAGGGAAAATAATAATGATCGGGTCTCCATCCGGATCGTCTCCTAGCAACCGTGCGTGAAAATCGCACCGCATCCGCACTTGCTTGCGGATGCTTGCGATTTTCACGCAACCCCATTAATTTCTATGGGGCCTGCGTTACGTGAAAAACGCACAAAGAGGAGCATGCTGCGATTTTCACGCAACGCAAAAGTGATGCGTGAAAATCACCGTTCGTGTGCACAGGCCCATAGAAATGAATGGGTCGGTATTCAGTGCGGGTGCAATGCGCTCACCTCCCGCATCGCATCCGCGCGGAATACTCGCTCGTGTGAAAGGGGCCTAAGTGATGATTTCTGTAGCACATAATGAGTTGTGCCATCAGCTGGGCTCCAATTCTGAGATGAAGCAGTCCATATTTGTATCTTAGCATAATGCTTGTTTAAGGACTTTCCATTTAGCTAAGCCAGCCACTTCTACCCTTTTCCACTTGGAGAATTTTTTATTAGACTTCCTCCTCTGATTTCCTCTTAGCAAATGAACTTCTCACACTAGCTTCTTCTGCATTTGAATGGCATTCTATTAGGCTACTTTCACACCTGCGTTAGGTGCGGATCCGTCTTGTATCTGCACAGACCGATCCGCACCTATAATGCAAACGCTTGTATCCGTTCAGAACGGATCCGTGCATTACCATGAACAAAAAAAAAATATGATAATGCAAACGGATCCGTTTTAACTTACATTGAAAGTCAATGGGAGGCGGATCCGTTATTAATTGCACCATATTGTGTCAGTAAAAACGGATCCGTCCCCATTGACTAACATTGTAAGTCAGGACCGGATCCGTTTGGCTCCGCATCGTCAGGCGGACATCAAAACGCTGCAAGCAGCGTTTTGGTGTCCGCCTCCAGAGCGGAATGGAGGCTGAACGGAGGCAAACTGATGCATACTGAACGGATCCTTATCCATTCAGAATGCATTGGGGCTAAACTGATCCGTTTTGGGCTGCTTGTGAGAGCCCTGAAACTGATCTCACAAGCGGACCCAGAAACGCCAGTGTGAAAGTAGCCTTAGCTTGTGACCTAATGCTGACCTTATGGAACAAGACAATCTGGAAGAAGGAGATGTAAGTTTGATTGAAGCTGATGGATTTGATCTATCCTCTCTCGAGTGTTACGATCTGCTGAGGAATCATCAATATCAGAGTTACTCAGGAATGTTGAGTATATTTATATCGTGGCTCACCGTATCTGCTAATACGGTTAAGGTGCTCTGTTTTTGGATGATTCACCTGCTCATCCAATGTAACAAATGTAACAAATAAGAAGAAAATAAAAACAGGCACTCACCAACTGGTATGTCTATACTGGATTATTTAATATTAATGATAAAATCCCATAAAATTAATATGAATATAAAATATAAAACACTGTGCACCGGGATCAATGGCCTGAGTGCAGATAGCTGACACGTAAGATATATTGTTGGGTATCGATATACTTCAAACAAGTACTTAAAACTGTGCATACATAGATGTAAGATTGAATAATAATCAATATAGGGAAAATATACGTGAACAAAATGAACAAAATATAATTGTCCTGTGAAAAATATGCTGTGAGAAAAAAATATATAATAAATCCTGTGAAAAAGGTTATAATAGAATGTTCCTGTAAAGGATTCTGTGAAAAAAAGGTTTTTGTGAAGAACTTGCAGAGTTTTGATATCTTCTTATAAGAATGTTTTATCCATACAATATAGCGCTAATATGGCAATAAATTTAATTTTCTTGCAAAGGAACTATGTCCGATGGCATATAACGCTGCTGTGGTAGAACAACCAATTTGCAAAGTCCACACTCAGGGTTCAATACGGCATGTATTAGGGTATGAAGGAAATCGGGTTTTAACAGTGGGGCGTCCCCCTCTTTAACAACCCTCTTACCTTGCCTTCAGAATGCCCCTCGCTTGTATAGTTGCTATTTTGCTGATCACTGAATCCTTTGTATCTCTCAGTATGAGATCCGATACTTTGTGTTAGCTGCTTGGTCTTGGCGTTCCACGTGGTGTTGGTGCGTATCACCTTACAGGAAACACTCTGCAAGGATCGCGTAGTCTCGCGATAGTTTAAGCCAGTTTCACTTTCTCTGGCGTCCGGATCAGCATACAAATCTTATATTGACCGGTAATATCTGGGTCTTTGCTCGGGTTCAGGTGGGTAGTTTGTCACTCGCAGGATCAGCCAGACGCGTTTCGAGGGGTCTCCCTCTTCCTCAGTGGCTATAGTGCGAGTACTACTACCCCCTTCTTTATATACTCTTATCTTCACAAACCCCACCAAAAACCCGGCATGGATTTATTGCTTTCTCATTTAGCGTTTAAATATGTCCTCAGTGCATAAAACAATATACAAATATATAACTCTATAGACTTTTGTCATAAAACTTATAACCTTTAATGTTTA
This sequence comes from Bufo bufo, assembly GCF_905171765.1. NCBI lineage: Eukaryota > Metazoa > Chordata > Amphibia > Anura > Bufonidae > Bufo > Bufo bufo. Next base: position 275,048,211 of record NC_053391.1, on the reverse strand, counting down.
TAAAATTACTAAGATTTAATGTTAATTAAAAAACTCTATAGGTGTCAATTAAAAACTCTATAAGTGTCAACAGTTTTGGAATCTTCCTTCTTTTCCATCTCTCTACGTTGTATTAGTCATATATTATGATCAGCTTTTTGCCTTCTTCCAACCCAATGGGACAATTCAAACGGATAAAAAGAAACTGTACAGATGTAGCTGATTTCGAGCAAGAGGCTAAAATTATGAAACAGCGTTTTCTAGATAAAAAATATCCTAACAATGTATTAGACAAAGCACTCACAAAAGTTAAAAAGATACAGAGGGAGTCCTTCTTTTCAGAAAAAGAAATCATAAATGAAAAGGAAAAAGGAGAACAAGATCAATTAAGAATAATACTCCCCTTTAATAAACAACATAAAAAAATAGAAACAATTGTGAGGAAGCACTGGCACCATCTATTGAGAGACAGAATAATAGGCCCTTTAGTTAGTAATGGTCCCCAAATAACATATACAAGGGCCCAAAATCTGTCTTTAAAGGTAGCACCAACAATTAAAAACAGAGATTAAAAGAACAAATTATCCATGCAAGGTTGGTTGAACTTGGTTGGCTTCTACAAGTGTGGGAAATGTGGAATATGCAAACTGACATTGTTCCCTAGGAAGACCACAGAAGTCCAATCACGGGTAAACTCCTTTACATGGAAAATAAAGGAGTTTCTGACCTGTAGCTCAAGCAACATTTTATATATGATAGAATGCCAATGCAAGAAACAATACAGTAGGAGGACAAAAGTTCATTGAAAAAAAGACTGTCAGAACACATTACAAATATTAAAAATGGTTACGAAAAGCACTCTCTTTCATTACACTACAAAGAACATCACAATAAAAATCCTGAAGGTATGGTCTTCGTGGCCTTTGAAAAAGTGGATGTACACTGGAGAGGAGGAGACCATATCGCCAGGATGTCAAGGCAGGAATCAAGAAGAATTTTTGATTTTGAGACACTCCTCCCACGAGGATTGAACTCGGACTTCGAACTATTTGGTTTCTTGTAGATATTGGAGGTGGGTGCCTACCTTGGATGGGACATCCTGAGTTTGGCTGTTAATCAGCACCAGGATTTCCCCTCCGAGCTAGGCTCCCTCTCCCTATACAGCTAACAAATATTGAAAAAGTCTGAGGGACCCAGAAGGGTTATCAACAAATATGGGGTACTTGACAGTTTTAAGCACATTATTTAACTATATCTCTTATCCCTAATGAACAAGTTATATGGGACAATAAAGATGAACAAGAGAAAGCAAAATCTGAAAAAAACGCACCAAAAACGCATCGAAAACGCATATGCGGTTTTTTTGGGGTTGATGCGTTTTTTGGTTTTTTTTATGCGGTTTTTCGAAACCTATAGAGATAGGTATTTATATATCTCTGTATCATAAATTTGAAAGCTATAAAGACACAAATATTGAGAGTTGGAAGAAGGCAAAAAGCTGATCATAATATATGACTAATACAACGTAGAGAGATGGAAAAGAAGGAAGATTCCAAAACTGTTGACACTTATAGAGTTTTTAATTGACACCTATAGAGTTTTTTAATTAACATTAAATCTTAGTAATTTTATAAACATTAAAGGTTATAAGTTTTATGACAAAAGTCTATAGAGTTATATATTTGTATATTGTTTTATGCACTGTACTGGAGCGGCAATGGGGGGGTCTGTGGATGGCACTGTTATGGGCTGGGGGGGCACTGTGGATGGCACTGTTATGGGGTGGGGGGTCTGTGGATGGCACATATATAACAGTGCCAGCCACAGATCCCCCTGTAACAGTGCCAGCCACAGATCCCCCCCATAAGTGTCCGTCATCCACAGATCCCCCCATAAGTGTCCGTCATCCACAGATCCCCCCATAAGTGTGTGTCCGTCATCCACAGATCCCCCCATAAGTGTCCGTCATCCACAGATCCCCCCCATGAGTGTCCGTCATCCACAGATCCCCCCATAAGTGTCCATCATCCACAGATCCCCCCATAAGTGTCCGTTATCCACAGATCCCCCCATAAGTGTCCGTCATCCACAGATCCCCCCATAAGTGTCCGTCATCCACAGATCCCCCCATAAGTGTCCGTCATCCACAGATCCCCCCATAAGTGTGTGTCCGTCATCCACAGATCCCCCCCATAAGTGTCCGTCATCCACAGATCCCCCCATAAGTGTCCGTCATCCACAGATCCCCCCATAAGTGTCCGTCATCCACAGATCCCCCCATAAGTGTCCGTCTTTCACAGATCCCCCCATAAGTGTCCGTCATCCACAAGCGGCGTCCCACGCGGCGTCGGTTGCCTAGCAACTCTACGGCTGGAGAGAGGGAGCCCCCGGCCCCCGACAAATGATACTATTTACAGTCGCGCGGGGGGCGCGAAATGTTTTCTTCTTCCTAGGGGGGGCATGACAGAAAATAATTGAGAAGCACTGCTGTAAGGTGATACGCACCAACACCACGTGGAACGCAGAGACCAAGCAGCTAACACAAAGTATCGGATCTCATACTGAGAGATACAAAGGATTCAGCGATCAGCAAAATAGCAACTATACAAGCGAGGGGCATTCTGAAGGCAAGGTAAGAGGGTTGTTAAAGAGGGGGACGCCCCACTGTTAAAACCCGATTTCCTTCATACCCTAATACATGCCGTATTGAACCCTGAGTGTGGACTTTGCAAATTGGTTGTTCTACCACAGCAGCGTTATATGCCATCGGACATAGTTCCTTTGCAAGAAAATTTCATTTATTGCCATATTAGCGCTATATTGTATGGATACAACATTCTTATAAAAAGATCAAAACTCTGCAAGTTCTTCACAAAAACCTTTTTTTCACAGAATCCTTTACAGGAACATTCTATTATAACCTTTTTCACAGGATTTATTATATATTTTTTCTCACAGCATATTTTTCACAGGACATTTATATTTTGTTCATTTTGTTCACGTATATTTTCCCTATATTGATTATTATTCAATCTTACATCTATGTATGCACAGTTTTAAGTACTTGTTTGAAGTATATCGATACCCAACAATATATCTTACGTGTCAGCTATCTGCACTCAGGCCATTGATCCCGGTGCACAGTGTTTTATATTTTATATTTATTTTATGGGATTTTATCATTAATATTAAATAATCCACTATAGACATACCAGTTGGTGAGTGCCTGTTTTTATTTTCTTCTTACTCAGGAATGTGATGTGCTTTGTGGACAGTCACTGGTAGCGATCATTGGTGACAGATAAACAGTTAAAAGCTGTGGTTTAGGCCTCATGTGCACAACCATATTTTTATTCAGCATCTGATCTGCATTTTTTGCAGATTGGATGCGAACCATAAATTTTGTGTGTCTGTTCCGCTGGCCTGTAAAGAGATATAAAAATTTAAATTTTTGTCAATTTTTGACATTTCTATAGACGCAAAAAAAAAATGGCAGCATGCACACGGCTGGTATCCATGTTATGTGGATCCCCGATTTGTCCTACATGGACTTTGGCCTTTCTCCAGCACATACCGTGTTCCCTAACCCTATGGACTTCTGGACAGGCTGTTTATCTAGCCTCCAGAGTCTTCTCAAAGAAGGTTTTTAGAGCAGCAGATGGCGTGGTTACACTCAAATGAACAAACTTATCCTCCGCAAGTGTACAAAACATCACATTTGTAAAAATGAGTAAGGCATGGATCCATAAAGATTTTTACACACCTCCTGAGGCCGATGAATACATCTTGCTGACCATGGCTACTTAATGCGGGCCCGCCACTGCCTGCCTATCATCCTGTTTTGAACAGTTTGGCTGCTGCAGCCATAGCTGCTGCTCCCTCTATTGCCACTACCATTATCATTACACTGCCTTGCCACTGCTACTATTTCCCTTACACAGCCACACATCTACTGCCTTATTTGTTCCATACTGTGCTGCTACTCCATCCACACTGTACTGCAGCTGCTCCCAAAAATAAGGGAAAAGAGCAGGGGAGCAAGACACTTTCTTCTGGCATTAACATTTGTTCGTGTATAAACAGGGGCAGGCATCTGCCTCTGTTAAAGCATAGTTTTTGTGCTTTTTTTTATTTAAATCTAGCATGTAGGAGAGTGTGAAGTAATTGTGGTCCACCGTTTTCGAAACTTCTTGGCGCAATGACACGACTTCAACTAGTTGGAGAAAATTATTTTTTATTTACATATAGGTGACAACGCGTTTCGTAGTTGGGAAACACTCCTTTTTCAAGTCTGGGGTCTAGAAACAGTGCCTCCTTGTGCAGATAGCGTGTTTTTCTCAGCTTGACAAATATGTTTTTGTGCATTGCTTTTGTGTGTACTTGAAAATTCAAAACTACAAAAAAAAGATTATAATTGTAATATGCAGTATGTAACAATACTGCAGTGAGGGTAAGCACCCCTGAATTATATACTGTATTAAAAAAGGGTGTAAGCTACTAGTATTCCATTCAATAATGAAAAGACCTAGATGTTATGCACTTCATGGTACATACAGTAGGTACAGGTATTCCTACATGCCGGGTTACAGTTTTGAACCTGTTATTGTTGCTTTTGTAACTTGCAATTTTACCACATCTTCCCTGTTATTTGTGGATATGAGTAGATTTATCGCTTTTGTGCACTGTGTCCCCTAGGTCTCCGCACTTAAACGTCTTTCTAGGCCAGCTCCAGATCGTTCTGTAAGTCAGATGTCATCACTTCCAGATTCGGGTGCAGAACTGTCAAGCACTGCATCATCGGAACAAGATTGTAGTTCACGATCTGTGTCCAGCATTGTACGACAGTGGAATCGCAAGACAACAAAAGAAACAGGACCTCTAGCTAATGGCAGTCTGGCTGTGAGGTGACAAAACTTACCGTATATGATAACCTTTTTCAAGCTAACAATACTTTCTTTACAATTAGAAATGGACTATGCTTTTATTATTACTAAACCCTGATAAAATTCTTAATTAATTTGGAAACAGGAGAACACCTCCCCGAACACGGCTTCCTTTGAGCAAGGCTGCTCATATAAAATGGCAAACTTTGGAAAAGCGAGTTCATGAAGTTGTTTTACAGAGGCTGACTTTACTTAATTTGGAGAATGATATGGAACGGTTGCTGCGGGTAAGTGGAACAATGCAGTTTTGTCTGTCAGACGCTAATGCACTTGACAGTATTTCAGCTTATATACTGTTATTTACAGATATTATCTAAGCATTTTTCTTAAAGAGGACCTTTCATCTGGCAAAAAATTCTGAACTAAGTATCATGATATGTACAGCGGCGCCCAGGGATCTCACTGCACTTACTATTATCCCTGGGTGCCGCTCCATTCTCCCGCTATGTCCTCCGGTATCTTCGGGGACTTGGTTATACTGGGTGGAGACTGCCCTTGTTCTCCTGGGCATCTCCCAGGCTGTGAGCTCTGCGCTGCGATTGGCCAGCGCTACAGCCTGGGATAAGGAGACGCCCAGGAGAACAAGGGCAGTCTCCGCCCAGTATAATCAAGTCCCTGAAGTCTCCGCCCAGTATAACCAAGTCCCCAAAGATACCGGAGGACATAGCGGGAGAACGGAGCAGCACCCAGGGATAATAGTAAGTGCAGTGAGATCCCTGGGCGCCTCTGTACATATCATGATACATAGTTCTGAATTTTTTACCAGATGAAAGGTCCTCTTTAAGTCTAGTTGTGCTGTTTTGAATTCTTTATACAGTATGTGCCCCAATTTTATGACCTTGAATATCTTGTCTTATTATACTGATGTCACTTATATTCTCCTCTTAAACCTTATAGGGGAGCTTCAAAAAGCACTTTTGTAAAAATGTCACCATTCTCATGGCATTTTTGCGTGCATTTTTTTGGCCAGAAACACTCTGACCAGCTGTTGCAAAGATACTTAGATATAACAAAATATTTTGGTTCATGGTGATTTTGAGGTCTGTAGTATTTTTTCCCCAAAAACGTTACATACTCTAGGTATGGTGTTTTCCATTGTGTTTTTCTGACTGACTTTTCTATAGAACTTAAAAAAATTTAAAAATTAAAAATAAAACCTATAAAAACACAACTGAAGCAGTTTTTTTTGCAAATGTTTAAAGGATAAGGTGGTTTGCATCTCCTAAAATATATTCCTCACTGCCAAAGGAAAAACTTAAAAAATAAAAGTAACACTTTTATTGAAGACACAATAAAACTGGGGAGAGAGGCCTCCCAACCTTTCTGATAGTACTAGGCAGAGAAAAGGTGGAGAAAATGAAATACACTGGTTCCCTCACTTACCTCAAGAAGACGATGAACATATAGTTGTCCACCTGGGAGAATCATAGACAACTATGCTTTAACAGGGGGAGATGCCGGCCCCTGTTTATACACAAACAAATGTTAATGCAGAAAGAAAGTGTCTTGCTCCCCTCCTCTTTTCCTCACTTGTGGAGTTGCCAGTCCTCCCGGTGAGTGATGAGAGACGATAGGAGAGTGTGGAGTAATTGGGGTCCACCGTTTTTCGATACTTCTGAGAAAAACATGCTATCTGCACAAGGAGGCACTGTTTCTAAACCCCAGACTTGAAAAAGGAGTGTTTCCCAGCTCCGAAATGTGTTGTCACCTACAGTGGATATAAAAAGTCTACACACCCCTGTTAAAATGTCAGGTTTCTGTGATGTAAAAAAAATGAGAAAAAGATAAATCATTTCAGAACTTTTTCACCCCTTTAATGTGACCTATAAACTGTACCACTCAATTGAAAAACAAACTGAAATCTTTTAGGTGGAGGGGAGAAGAAAAAAACCTCAAATAATGTGGTTGCATTATAACTGGGGGTGTAGCTGTGTTCAGAATTAAGCAATCACATTCAAAATCATAGGAGTCAGCATACACCTGCCATCATTTAAAGTGCCTCTGATTAACCCCAAATAAAGTTCAGCTGCTCTAGTTGGTCTTTCCTGAAATGTTCTTAGTCGCATCCAACAGCCAAAGCCATGGTCTACAGAGAGCTTCCAAAGCATCAGAGGGATCTCATTGTTAAAAGGTATCAGTCAGGAGAAGGGCACAAAAGAATTTAACAGGCATTAGATATACCATGGAACACAGTGAAGACAGTCATCATCAAGTAGAGAAAATATGTCACAACAGTGACATTACCAAGAACTGGACAGCCCTCCAAAATTGATGAAAAGACGAGAAAAAACTGGTCTGGGAGGCTACCAAGAGGCCTACAGCAACATTAAAAGAGCTGCAGGAAAGTACTGGCTGTGTGGTACATGTGACAACAATCTCCCGTATTCTTCATATGTCTGGGCTATGGGGTAGAATGGCAAGATGAAAGCCTTTTCTTACAAAGAAAAACATCCAAGCCAGGCTACATTTTGCAAAACCACATGTGAAGTCTCCCAAAAGCATGTGGAAAAAGGTGTTATGGTCTGATGAAACCAAGGTTGAACTTTTTGGCCATAATTCTAAAAGATATGTTTGGCGCAAAAACAACACTGCACATCACCAAAAGAACACCATACCCACAGTGAAGCATGGTGGTGGCAGCATCATGCTTTGGGGCTGTTTTTCTTCAGCTGGAACTGGGGCCTTAGTTAATCTAGAGGGAATTATGAATAGTTCCAAATACCAGTCAATATTGGCACAAAACCTTCAGGCTTCTGCTAGAAAGCTGAACATGAAGAGAAACTTCATCTTTCAGCATGACAACGACCCAAAGCATACATCCAAATCAACAAAGGAATGGCTTCACAAGAAGAAGATTAAAGTTTTGGAATGGCCCAGCCAGAGCCGAGACCTGAATCCGATTGAAAATCTGTGAGGTGATCTGAAGAGGGCTGTGCACAGGAGATGCCCTCGCAATCTGACAGATTTGGAGTGTTTTTGCAAAGAAGAGTGGGCAGATCTTGCCAAGTCAAAATGTGCCATGCTGATAGACTCATACCCAAAAAGACTGAGTGCTGAAATAAAATCAAAAGGTGCTTCAACAAAGTATTAGTTTAAGGGTGTGCACACTTATGCAACCACATTTCTTTCTTCCTTCCACCTAAAAGATTTCAGTTTGTTTTTCAATTGATTGGAACAGTTTATAGGTCATATTAAAGGTGGAAAAAGTTCTGAAATGATTTATGTTTGTCTGATTTCTTATCACAATAGCCATCATGAGATGTGGGGCGACGGGACACACTATCAAGACTGCCATACAAGTAGGAGCTGATTTTTGGCTGTGAGGACACCAATTTCCTAATATTTTTTTTTTAAACACATATACTATTACAGATTGTAGCCTGACCCACAGGCTATCACACATCTAATATTCATCACTCAAGCTTTGCTTCAATATTGTCCTCTCAATTGTCCTCCTGTTTTATTACACCACTGCTAGTTCCATGCTATACATGACAGTGCTTTGACACTGCTTTTCGATTCTCTACACTTATAGGCATGGCGATCCTGACTCAGCTGCGCCCCCTCCATTTGACTCGCCCAGGTGTGGGCTCAGCCCCACACTTGGGGGAGGGGACGCGCCCCTATGCTCAAACAGGCGACGGCCACACCTACGGCCACACTAGAGTTGGTTACGCCGCCACTCTGAAACAGGGGTGATTGGCATCCTAATTGCTCTAATATAGTGCTTTGTTCTGCTCCTGATGATCCACCACGGGTGGAGAAACACGTTGAGCAAACATTAGCTAGAGCCAGTGAGCAAGCAACTGCCAGGGCCAGTGAGCCTCTACAGTTTTGTTCATGGCTGAATAACAGTGCAGCTCAGAGTAATTGGTGATAAATTTATAGCGAGGGTGTGGTCAATCCTGAATCAGTAATGTGTGTATGTGTGGATGGGAAGGTTGTGCTCAGTGTTGACAAGAAGATTGATCAGCAGCCCAGCCAGGGCCAGAGATAGCCAGTACCAACAAACCTATGACATTCCTATGCCTGACATGAGCGATTGAATCAATAGGGGTCAAAGTAGTCCAAGTAGTAATATCTTGCAAATGTCTACTACCATAAGTTACAATCAGTGACATCAACACATAGTTGGGTTTCCAGTATCACATCTGATTGTATGGTATAATGTCTGTGTTATACTATTACACTCAGGGGGTCTTCACACTCATATACTCCATTAGAGTGCAAACGCAACATAGCATGATTACTCTTAGGGGTGGAGAATGAGTGGTGTCACACTGAGTCAACACCGTGTCTATGATTCTGCCAGGTGGACACTATTGGGGTCATTTATCAAACTGGTATAAAGTAGAACTGGCTTAGTTGCCCATAGCAACCAATCAGTTTCCACCTTTAATTTTCCAAAGGAGATGTCAAAAATGAAAGGTGGAATATAATTGGTTGCTATGGGCAACTAAGCCAGTTCTACTTTACACCAGTTAAAAAAATAACCCAATATATGTTAATCGTCTCATGTGAGGGAACCAGCGTGTTTCACTCTCTCCACCTTTTCTCTGCCTTGTACTATCAGAAAGGTTGGGAGCCTATCTCTCCAGTCTTCAATAAAATTATTTGTTATTTTTATTTTAAAGAGTTTCTTTTGGCAGTGAGTAAATTGTTTAAAAATGCTGAAAATATGAGTTTGTATGTGAAGTAGCCCTTACTAAAGCAGAATTTATACATACTATATATGTGTTGTAAAGAAGACCAATATGCACTGTTTTGATTGCCAATAAGGGGTTATGCCACTATTAACACATAGTACAGTCAGTATTAAGCAGCACTCCAACCCGATGGGGGGGGGGGGGGGGGTTATATACTGTATATCTCGATCCTCAGGATACTTGCTAATGATCCATGGGATAGGGGGTGCACGCGGATGGGGACACAGGCTTGGGAGTCCCAAATGAACCGGATAAAGCAGAATCCACAGCACTTGTACATTTAGTGAAATTCCTTGTGATTTATTTAGGCAACAAACATAGCAACGTTTCGACAGTGTCTTTATCAATCAGTGGCAAAGTGTAACATAGATTACCTTAAATAACCCTCGGTAATTGTAAAATAAGGGGGAGGATGCAGGGGATGAAGTCACCAACTAAGTGGGTGTTTGAGAAAAAGTTCAATTATGCATTACATAGTTACATAGTTAATACGGTTGAAAAAAGACATAAGTCCATCAATTTCAACCAAGGGATAGGTGGGGGCGTGAATCCCAGAAGGAAATGAGACTCAGATTTCTACATGTTTTCATAAGCATTAACCCCTTAAGGACCCTGCCATTTTTCACCTTAAGGACAAGGCCAAATCTAACGTGTCACTTTATGTGGTGATATCTTTTACTTATGTGGTGATAACACTTTTACTTATCCAGGCCATTCTGAGATTGTTTTATCGTCACATATTGTACTTCAAATTTCATTTTTATTTATTAAAAAAATACCAAATTTACCAAAAATTTTGAAAAATTAGCAAATTTCCAAATTTCAATTTCTCTACTTTTATAATAGATAGGGATGAGCGAACCCGAACTGTATAATTCGGGTTCATACAGAATTTTGGGGTGTCCGTGACATTTTCGTAAAAGTCCGGGTTCGGGTTCGGTGTTCGGCGCTTTCTTGGCGCTTTTTGAAAGGCTGCAAAGCAGCCAATCAACAAGCGTCATACTACTTGCCCCAAGAGGCCATCACAGCCATGCCTACTATTGGCATGGCTGTGATTGGCCAGTGCAGCATGTGACCCAGCCTCTATTTAAGCAGGAGTCACGTAGCGCCGCACGTCACTCTGCTCTGATCAGTGTAGGGAGAGGATGCAGCTGCTGCTGTTAGGGCGAGATTAGGCAGGGATTTATTTACTGAAGTGATCGATATACAGCTGTGTATCATACAACCTCTGCTATTCAATTGCTCACTGTTTTAAGGCTGCCCAGAGCGTTTTTCAGTCACTTTTTTCTGGGGTGATCGGCGGCCATTTTGTGTCTTGTGGTGCCACCAAGTCCATTTTTAACCATCAATAGTGTTTTTTGTTTTTTTTGCTATATCCTACATCAGGGGCTTGGATGTGCTTGCTATTTTATTGAGGGGTAAAATACAATTGCCAAAATAGCAGTACCCTAAATCTGGTGTTTCAGCTGTGGCTAGCCAATTGTAATACTGTCTGCTGTCTGCCGAAGCACAGTTTTTGTTAGATATTAGATTGAAGGTGCGGATAGGGTCATCCTCAATAACTTCACACGCTAAGTCTAATTGTCATCCAGCGACTAAATACTAGGCCTACAATTTATATTCAGCTAAATCTGTCGTTACTGCTGTGCCTGTATTAGTGTAATACGGTACCTAAATAGATACCCAGATAGTGTTAGGTGCCTGTAAAAAAAGGCCTGAATTTGAATTCAATACATTGGGCCAAATATTTTTTTTCTTATTGTGGTGAACAGTAACAATGAGGAAAACATCTAGTAAGGGACGCGGACGCGGACATGGTCGTGGTGGTGTTAGTGGACCCTCTGGTGCTGGGAGAGGACGTGGCCATTCTGCCACAGCCACACGTCCTAGTGAACCAACTACCTCAGGTCCCAGTAGCCACCAGAATTTACAGCGATATTTGGTGGGGCCCAATGCCGTTCTAAGGCTGGTAAGGCCTGAGCAGGTACAGGCATTAGTCAATTGGGTGGCCGACAGTGGATCCAGCACGTTCACACTATCTCCCACCCAGTCTTCTGCAGAAAGCGCACAGATGGCGCCTGAAAACCAAGCCCATCAGTCTGTCACATCACCCCCATGCATATCAGGGAAACTGCCTGAGCCTCAAGTTATGCAGCAGTCTCTTATGCTGTTTGAAGACTCTGCTGGCAGGGATTCCCAAGGGCATCCACCTAGCCCTTCCCCAGGGGTGGAAGAGATAGAATGCACTAACGCACAACCACTTATGTTTCCTGATGAGGACATGGGAATACCACCTCAGCACGTCTCTGATGATGACGAAACACAGGGGCCAACTGCTGTGTCTTTCTGCAGTGTGCAGACGGAACAGGAGGTCAGGGAGGAAGACTGGGTGGAAGACGATGCAGGGGACGATGAGGTCCTTGACCCCACATGGAATGAAGGTCGTGCCACTGACTTTCAGAATTCGGAGGAAGAGGCAGTGGTGAGACCGAGCCAACAGCATAGCAAAAGAGGGAGCAGTGGGCAAAAGCAGAACACCCGCCGCCAAGAGAGTCCGTCTGCTACTGGCCACCGCCATCTGGGACCGAGCACCCCAAAGGCAGCTTCAAGGAGTTCCCTGGCGTGGCAGTTCTTCAAACAATGTGCTGACGACAAGACCCGAGTGGTTTGCACGCTGTGCCATTAACGTTCTGAACCTTAGCACAACCTGCATGACCAGGCACCTGCATGCAAAGCATGAACTGCAGTGGAGTAAACACCTTAAAAACAAGGAACTCACTCAGGCTCCCCCTGCTACCTCTTCTGCTGCTGCAGCCGCCTCGGCCTCTTCCTCCGCCTCTGGAGGAACGTTGGCACCTGCCGCCCAGCAATCAGAGGATGTACCACCAACACCACCACCTCTGTCACCAAGCATCTCAACCATGTCACACGGCAGCGTTCAGCTCTCCATCTCACAAACATTTGAGAGATAGCGTAAATTCCCACCTAGCCACCCTCGATCCCTGGCCCTGAATGCCAGCATTTCTAAACTACTGGCCTATGAAATGCTGTCATTCAGGCTGGTGGACACAGACAGCTTCAAACAGCTCATGTCGCTTGCTGTCCCGCAGTATGTTGTTCCCAGCCGCCACTACTTCTCCAAGAGAGCCGTGCCTTCCCTGCACAACAAAGTATCCGATAAAATCAAGTGTGCACTGCGCAACGCCATCTGTGGCAAGGTCCACCTAACCACAGATACGTGGACCAGTAAGCACGGCCAGGGACGCTATATCTCCCTAACTGCACACTGGGTAAATGTAGTGGCGGCTGGGCCCCAGGCGAAGAGCTGTTTGGCGCACGTCCTTCCGCCGCCAAGGATCGCAGGGCAACATTCTTTGCCTCCTCCTCCTCCTCGGCTTCCTCCTCCTCTTCTTCCCCCTGCTCATCCAGTCAGCCACACACCTTCACCACCAACTTCAGCACAGCCCGGGGTAAACGTCAGCAGGCCATTCTGAAACTCATATGTTTGGGGGACAGGCCCCACACTGCACAGGAGTTGTGGCGAGGTATAGAACAACAGACCGACGAGTGGTTGCTGCCGGTGAGCCTCAAGCCCGGCCTGGTGGTGTGCGATAATGGGCGAAATCTCGTTGCAGCTCTGGGACTAGCCGGTTTGACGCACATCCCTTGCCTGGTGCATGTGCTGAATTTGGTGGTGCAGAAGTTCATTCACAACTACCCCGACATGTCAGAGCTGCTGCATAAAGTGCGGGCCGTCTGTGCGCGCTTCCAGCGTTCACATCCTGCCGCTGCTCGCCTGTCTGCGCTACAGCGTAACTTCGGCCTTCCCGCTGACCGCCTCATATGCGACGTGCCCACCAGGTGGAACTTCATCTTGCACATGCTGGACAGACTGTGCGAGCAGCAGCAGGCCATAGTGGAGTTTCAGCTGCAGCACGCACAGGTCAGTCGCACTGCGGAACAGCACCACTTCACCACCAATGACTGGGCCTCCATGCGAGACCTGTGTGCCCTGTTGCGCTGTTTCGAGTACTCCACCAACATGGCCAGTGGTGATGACGCCGTTATCAGCGTTACAATACCACTTCTATGTCTCCTTGAGAAAACACTTAAGGCGATGATGGAAGAGGAGGTGGCCCAGGAGGAGGAGGAAGAGGGGTCATTTTTAGCACTTTCAGGCCAGTCTCTTCGAAGTGACTCAGAGGGAGGTTTTTTGCAACAGCAGAGGCCAGGTACAAATGTGGCCAGACAGGGCCCACTACTGGAGGAGGACGAGGATGAGGAGGAGGTGGAGGAGGATGAGGATGAAGCATGTTCACAGCGGGGTGGCACCCAACGCAGCTCGGGCCCATCACTGGTGCGTGGCTGGGGGGAAACGCAGGACGATGACGATACGCCTCCCACAGAGGAACGCTTGTCCTTACCTCTGGGCAGCCTGGCACACATGAGCGACTACATGCTGCAGTGCCTGCGCAAGGACAGCAGAGTTGCCCACATTTTAACGTGTGCGGACTACTGGGTTGCCACCCTGCTGGATCCCCGGTACAAAGACAATGTGCCCACCTTACTTCCTGCACTGGAGCGTGATAGGAAGATGCGCAAGTACAAGCGCACGTTGGTAGACGCGCTACTGGGAGCATTCCCAAATGTCACAGGGGAACAAGTGGAAGCCCAAGGCGAAGGCAGAGGAGGAGCAAGAGGTCGCCAACGCAGCTGTGTCACGGCCAGCTCCTCTGAGGGCAGGGTTAGCATGGCAGAGATGTGGAAAAGTTTTGTCACCACGCCACAGCTAACTCCACCACCACCTAATGCGGAACGTGTTAGCAGGAGGCAACATTTCACTAACATGGTGTGCACACCCCTCCACGTACTGACTGATGGTTCGGCCCCATTCAACTTCTGGGTCTCCAAATTGTCCACGTGGCCAGAGCTAGCCTTTTATGCCTTGGAGGTGCTGGCCTGCCCGGTGGCCAGCGTTTTGTCTGAACGTGTATTCAGCACGGCAGGGGGCGTCATTACAGACAAACGCAGCCGCCTACAGCCAATGTGGACAAGCTGACTTTCATAAAAATGAACCAGGCATGGATCCCACAGGACCTGTCCATCCCTTGTGCAGATTAGACATTTATAACTACGTCCCCTTAACCATATATTATTGTACTTCAGGGCACTTCCTCATTCAATCCTTTTTTTATTTTCATTTTACCATTATATTGCGGGGCAACCCAAAGTTGAATGAACCTCTCCTCTGTCTGGGTGCCGGGGCCTAAAAATATCTGACAGTGGCCTGTTCCAGTGTTGGGTGACATGAAGCCTGATTCTCTGCTATGACATGATGCCTGAATCTCTGCTATGAGACCTCTCTCCTCTGTCTGGGTGCCGGGGCCTAAAAATATCTGACAGTGGCCTGTTCCAGTGTTGGGTGACAAGAAGCATGATTCTCTGCTATGACATGAAGCCTGATTCTCTGCTATGGGACCTCTCTCCTCTGTCTGGGTGCCGGGGCCTAAAAATATCTGACAATGGCCTGTTCCAGTGTTGGGTGACATGAAGCCTGATTCTTTGCTATGACATGAAGCCTGAATCTCTGCTATGAGTACTCTCTCCTCTGTCTGGGTGCCGGGGCCTAAAAATATCTGACAGTGGCCTGTTCCAGTGTTGGGTGACATGAAGCATGATTCTCTGCTATGACATGAAGCCTGATTCTCTGCTATGGGACCTCTCTCCTCTGTCTGGGTGCCGGGGCCTAAATATCTGACAATGGCCTGTTCCAGTGTTGGGTGACGTGAAGCCTGATTCTCTGCTATGACATGAAGCCTGATTCTCTGCTATGACTTGAAGCCTGATTCTCTGCTATGACATGAAGCCTGATTCTCTGCTATGGGACCTCTCTCCTCTGTCTGGGTGCCGGGGCCTAAATATCTGACAATGGCCTGTTCCAGTGGTGGGTGACGTGAAGCCTGATTCTCTGCTATGGGACCTCTCTCCTCTGTCTGGGTGCCGGGGCCTAAATATCTGACAATGGCCTGTTCCAGTGTTGGGTGACGTGAAGCCTGATTCTCTGCTATGACATGAAGCCTGATTCTCTGCTATGACTTGAAGCCTGATTCTCTGCTATGACATGAAGCCTGATTCTCTGCTATGGGACCTCTCTCCTCTGTCTGGGTGCCGGGGCCTAAATATCTGACAATGGCCTGTTCCAGTGGTGGGTGACGTGAATCCTGATTCTCTGCTATGACTTGAAGCCTGATTCTCTGCTATGGAACCTCTCTCCTCTGTCTGGGTGCCAGGGCCTAAAAATATCTGACAATGGCCTGTTCCAGTGGTGGTTGACATGAAGCCTGATTCTCTGCTATGGGACCTCTCTCCTCTGTCTGGGTGCCGGGGCCTAAATATCTGACAATGGCCTGTTCCAGTGGTGGGTGACGTGAAGCCTGATTCTCTGCTATGACATGAAGACTGATTCTCTGCTATGACTTGAAGCCTGATTCTCTGCTATGACATGAAGCCTGATTCTCTGCTATGAGACCTCTCTCCTCTGTCTGGGTTTTGGGGCCTAAATATCTGACAATGGCCTGTTCCAGTGGTGAGTGACGTGAAGCCTGATTCTCTGCTATGCCATGAAGCCTGATTCTCTGCTATGACTTGAAGCCTTATTCTCTGCTATGACATAAAGCCTGATTCTCTGCTATGGGACCTCTCTCCTCTGTCTGGGTGCCGGGGCCTAAATATCTGACAATGGCCTGTTCCAGTGGTGGGTGACGGGAAGCCTGATTTTCTTCTATGAAATGAAGCCTGATTCTCTGCCATGAGACCTCTCTCCAATTGATATTGGTTAATTTTAATTTATTTTATTTTTATTTTAATTCATTTCCCTATCCACATTTGTTTGCAGGGGATTTACCTACATTTTGCTGCCTTTTGCAGCCCTCTAGCCCTTTCCTGGGCTATTTTACAGCCTTTTTAGTGCCGAAAAGTTCGGGTCCCCATTGACTTCAATGGGGTTCGGGTTCGGGGCGAAGTTCGGGTCGAGTTCGGATCCCGAACCCGAACATTTCCGGAAGGTTCGGCCGAACTTCTCGATTCCGAACATCCAGGTGTTCGCTCAACTCTAATAATAGATAGTAATAACTCCAAAAATTGTTATTTCTTTACATTCCCCATATGTCTACTTCATGTTTGGATCATTTTGTGAATGCCATTTTATTTTTTGGGGACGTTAGAAGGCTTATAAGTTTAGAAGCAAATCTTGAAATTTTTCAAAAAATTTCCAAAATCCACTTTTTAAGGACCGGTTCAGGTCTGAAGTCAGTTTTGTGAGGCTTACATAATAGAAACCACCCAAAAATGACCCCATTTTAGAAACTACACCCCTCAAGGTATTCAAAACTGATTTTACAATCTTGCTGACACTCTGCTTGAAACGGCTGACATCTGTGCTGTGATGTCAGCCGTTTAACCCCTTCCATGCCACGGTCCATAGGGACCGCTGTATGGAAGGAGTTAACAGGGAGGGAGCTCCCTCCCTCTCCCATTGGGGGCTGCTGTGCCTTTTTAGACCACAATTCTTGACGGGATCACAGAGGGAGGAGGCCCCCTCCCTCCCCATCACCCACTGCTCTGTTGTGGCAGCGGGTGATTGTTACCATGGCAACCAGACGCCTTCACAGGCTTCCGGCTGTCCATGGTGCTGATCAGACTTCTGCTAAAGGCAGTGAAAATCCAGTACAGTACACTATATAGTGTACTGTACTGTATTATACAGATATCAGACCCACTAGATCTTCAAGAACCAAGTGGGTCTGGGTCAAATTAATTTTTTAAAAAAGTAAAAATAATTTTTTTTTTTTATCACTGATTAAAAAATAAAATGCACTACACATATTAGGTATCACCGAATCCGTAATAACCTGCTCTATAAAAATATCACATGACCTAACCCCTCAGGTGAATACCGTAAAAAAAAAAAAAAAACGGTTTAACAAAAGCCATTTTTTGTCACCTTACATCACAAAAAGTGTAATAGCAAGCGATCAAAAAGTCATACGCACCCCAAAATAGTGCCAATAAAACTGTCATTTCATCCCACAAAAATCATACCCTACCCAAGATAATCGCCCAAAAAATGAAAAAAATATGTCTCTCGGACTATGGAGACACTAAATCATGATTTTTTTTTGTAAAACTTACATAAATAAAAAGAAAGTAGACATATTTGGTATCGCCGCGTCCGTAATAACCTATTCTATAAAAATACCACATGATATAACCTGTCAGATGAATGTTGTAAGTAACAAAAAATAAAAACTGTGCCAAAACAGCTATTTCTTGTTACCTTGCCTCACAAAAAGTGTAATATAGAGCAACCAAAAATCATATGTACCCTAAAATAGTACCAACAAAACTGCCACCCTATCCCGTAGTTTCCAAAATGGGGTCACTTTTTTGGAGTTTCTACTCCAGGGGTGCGTCAGGGGGGCTTCAAATGGGACATGGTGTCAAAAAAACAGTCCAGCAAAATCTGCCCTCCAAAATCCTTCTGTGCCCTGCCGTGTGCCCATACAGCAGTTTACGACCACATATGGGGTGTTTCTGTAAACTACAGAATCAGGACCATAAATATTAAGTTTTGTTTGGCTGTTAACTCTTGATTTGTAACTGGAAAAAAATTATTAAAATGGAAAATCTGCCAAAAAAGTGAAATTTTTAAATTTTATCTCTATATTCTATTAATTCTTGTGGAACACCTAAAGGGTTAACAAAGTTTGTAAAATCAGTTTTGTATACCCTGAGGCGTGTAGTTTCTAAAATGGAGTCACTTTTTGGGAGTTTCTACTCTAGGGGTGTATCAGGCGTGCTTCAAATGGGACATGGTGTCAAAAAACCAGTCCAGCAAAATCTGCCTTCCAAAAACCGTATGGCATTTCTTTCCTTTTGCCCCCTGCCGTGTGCCCGTACAGCAGTTTATGACCACATATGAGGTGTTTCTGTAAACTACAAAATCAGGGCCATAAATATTGAGTTTTGTTTGGCTTTTAACCCTTGCTTTGTAACTTGAAAAAATGGATTCAAATGGAAAATCTGCCCAAAAAATGAAATTTTGAAATTTTATCTCTATTTTCCATGAATTCTTGTGGAACACCTAAAGGGTTAACAAAGTTTGTAAAATCAGTTTTGAATACCTTGAGGGGTGTAGTTTGTAAAATAGGGTCATTTTGGGTGGTTTCTATTATGTAAGCCTCACAAAGTGACTTCAGACCTGAACTGGTCCTGAAAAAGTGGGTTTTAGAAATGTTCTGAAAAATTTCAAGATTTGCTTCTAAACTTCTAAGCCTTGTAACATCCCCCAAAAATAAAAAGGCATTCCCAAAATAACCGACTCATAAAGTAGACATATGGGAAATGTATATTAATACCTATTTTTGGAGGTATAACTTAGTATTATAGAAGTAGAGAAATTGAAACTTGGAATTTTGCTAATTATTCAACATTTTTGGTAAATTTGGTATTTTTTTTATAAATTAAAATGAATTTTTTTACTCTATTTTACCAGTGTCATGAAGTACAATATGTGACGATAAAATAATCTCAGAATGTCCTGGATAGGTAAAAGCGTTTTAAAGTTATTCACACATAAAGTGACACTGGTCAGATTTGCAAAAAATGGCCTGGTCCTTAAGGTGAAATATGGTCGTGTCCTTAAGGGGTCAACCCTCTAGTGACCACTAATACGCCTTTTTACTGACGTAAACATAGGGGGTTTTAGCTAAACAGCTGGCTTTAATCAATCATTACATGTACCCAAAATGGTGCATTAAAAACTAGAACTTGTCCTGCAAAAAATAAGACCTCATACAAGTACATTGATTAAAAAACTAAAAAGTTATAGCTCTTAGAATGTGATTTAAAAAAAATGTGTGGTCACTAAGAGATTAACCCTTTGGGTGTTCCCAGTGGCGTCTCTAGCTTTATGTTCCAGTATTAAGCCCCCCCATCATGTGCCAGTATTAAGCCCCCCCATCGTGCCAGTATTAAGCCCCCCCATCATGTGCCAGTATTAAGTCCCCCCATCATGTGCCAGTATTAAGTCCCCCTCATCATGTGCCAGTATTAAGTCCCCCCCATCATGTGCCAGTATTAAGTCCCCCCCATCATGTGCCAGTATTAAGTCCCCCCCAATTATGTGCCAGTATTAAGTCCCCCCATCATCATGTGCCAGTATAAAGTCCCCCCCATCATCATGTGCCAGTATTAAGTACCCCCATCATCATGTGCCAGTATTAAGTACCCCCATCATCATGTGCCAGTATTAAGTCCCCCCCATCATCATGTGCCAGTATTAAGTACCCACATCATCATGTGCCAGTATTAAGTACCCCATCATCATGTGCCAGTATTAAGTCCCCCCCCATCATGTGCCAGTATTAAGTATCCCCATCATCATGTGCCAGTATTAAGTCCCTCCCATCATGTGCCAGTATTAAGTCCCCCCCATCATCATGTGCCAGTATTAAGTCCCCCCATCATCATGTGCCAGTATTGTAATAAGCCCCCCAATGTGCCAATAGCACTATTGTAAAAAAAAAACACTTATAATTACCTCAGTGTCAGCGATGCGATGCAGCCTCTTCCTGCGTCCCGCGCTGTAATGTAAGGCTCAGGCGGCGCGATGACGTCATCGCGCCGCCTGCGCCAGCCTCTGATAGGCTGCCGGCCTAGTGCCTGCAGCCTATCAAAGGAAGGGGAAGGGACACGCCTCTCCCTCCCCTGCATCTCCACTGGCACAGGCAGATTACAATGGAGATGAGCGCAATGGAAGCGCTCATCTCCCTGTGCCCGGCGGCGGCTCACTTGGGGGGGGGTATTTTAGTTGGGGGGGCACATGGGGGGGCACAGCATTATGTAGGGGGGGCCGTGGCCCCCTATGGCCCCCCCCCCCCCCGGCAATGCCACTGGGTGTTCCACAAGAATTAATGGAAAATGAAGATTAAATTTCAGAATTTCACTTTTTTGGCATATTTTCTATTTTAATCTACTTTTTCCAGTAACAAAGCAATGGTTAACAGTCAAACAAAACTCAATATTGATTGCCCTGATTCTGTAGTTTACAGAAACACCCCATATGTGGTCGTAAACTGCTGTACGGGTACACGACAGGGCGCAGAAGGAAAGGAGCACCACATGGTTTTTGGAAAGCTGATTTCACTGGAATAATTTTAAGCTGCCATGTCACATTTGAAGACCCTCTGATGCACCCCTAGAGTAGAAACTCCAAAAAAATATACCTAATATGTATATTTTTATTTATTTATTCACGTTTTACACAATAATAGCATTTTTTAAACAAAAAAAAATCATGTTTTAGTGTCTCCATATTCTGAGTAGTGCAAATATAACAATATCCATAAAGTGCAATGAATGGTGAATATAGGGGCGTGTGTGCCTTAAAAAATAATTGAAAAAAATTGAAAAAGAGAGGGACACCTGTTGGATCACTGCACCTTCGTGCACGCTGGTGTGCTTGTAATCCTTCCTATAACAGGTAGAAACGTCCAGATCAATGTATCAGTTCGTATACTTGTCCGCATCAAACACTAATGCTGTTGCCTGTATTCAGCTGTTAGGTGATAGGTTTAAATAAACAGTCTCTAATATCAGCCCGACTCTTACCTCTAGATAGAGGATGGCCCTTGTTAAGGAAAGAGTTATCTTACCTCCTATGATGTTTATGTTTAAAGATCTCTTCCTTAGTAAACTGCAAGCGATGTGCTGGAGACGCCGCTCCGTCTTCACAGCTTGCAGGCTCTGACAATCTAGCCCGATCTCGCGATGTTACGAGTGGGACTTCCGTCCGGTCTCTGTACTCACTCAGATGTTTGGGGCGATTCAATTGTTGCAGAGTTTCGTTCTTTAGTTTAATAGTTTCTCTTTATAGCATGGCCATGCAAAGATTCTTTCAACGGAGGTTTCAACAGAGTGTCTGATATCCCAGACGCGTTTCAGGATGATTCCACATCCCTTCCTCAGTGGTCATAATGAAACATCATAGGAGGTAAGATAACTCTTTCCTTAACAAGGGCCATATTCTATCTAGAGGTAAGAGTCGGGCTGATATTAGAGACTGTTTATTTAAACCTATCACCTAACAGCTGAATACAGGCAACAGCATTAGTGTTTGATGCGGACAAGTATACGAACTGATACATTGATCTGGACGTTTCTACCTGTTATAGGAAGGATTACAAGCACACCAGCGTGCACGAAGGTGCAGGGATCCAACAGGTGTCCCTCTCTTTTTCAATCTCTTTTTCAATTTTTTTCAATTATTTTTTAAGGCACACACGCCCCTATATTTACCATTCATTGCCCTTTATGGATATTGTTATATTTGCACTATCCTGATATCAGGAAGAATTTTTTCTATCACTCAAAAACTTTTATTGTCACTAAGGCTTTTTATCACCATTTTCTACTTCAGGACACCATTGGAGAACTATTTGTGCTGAGTTGTTATTTCTTCCATTTCTTCCATTATCCATAATGAATGCTATTTGCGATAATCCCAACAGTGTCATATATATGGTCGACCATTTAGTTCTACGTGCTATTGTATTTTATTGTATTTTATATTGTATATGTACTATTATTTTTAACTAAACAATATATTAAATCTGAGTAATTGCCATAGAGTGAGTGCTCGCTTCCATTACTATTTTGCCATATTAATTATATTGAGGTGGGGTGTCCTCATTTTTTAGCTTGCAGCACCGTACCACCCGCTAACAGCAGTGAGCCACTTCATCCAATTTACTAACTCCATATTCTGAGTGCCATAGTTTTTTTTATTTTTTTGGCGATTGTCTTAGTTATGGTCTCATTTTTTGCAGTTGACGGTTTGATTGGTACGATTTTGGGGTGCTTATGACTTTTTGATTGGTTGCTATTACACTTTTTGTGATGTAAGGTGACCAAAAAATTGCTTTTTTTACATTGTTTTTATTTTTACATTTTTTTTTACGGTATTCACCTGAGCGGTTAGGTCCTGTGATATTTTTACACAGCAGGTCGTTACGGACGTGGCAATACCTAATATATATATAAACTTTTTTATTTTATTTAAGATTTACACAATAATATCATTTTTGAAAGAAAAAAAAAAAATGTTTTAGTGTCTCCATAGTCTGAGAGCCATATTTTCAGTTTTTGGGCGATTGTCTTAGGTAGGGTAGCATTTTTGCAGGATGAGATGACGGATTGATTGGCACTATTTTGGGGGTGCATATCACTTTTTGATCGCTTGCTATTACACTTTTTGTGATGTGAGGTGACAAAAAATGGCTATGACACAGTTTTTTTTTTTTTACTGTGTTCACCTGAGGGGTTAGGTCATGTGATATTTTTATAGATCAGGTCGTTACGGATGTGACAATACCTAATATGTATACTTCTTTTTTTATTTATTTAAGTTTTGCACAATGATTTAAACAAAAATCATGTTTTAGTGTCTCCATAGAATGAGAGCCATAGTTTTTTTTATTTTTTGGCGATTGTTTTAGGTAGGGTATAATTTTTGGTGGATGAGATGACGGTTTGATTGGCACTACTTTTTGATTGCTTGGTGTTGCACTTTTAGTGATTTAAGGTGACAAAATTTTTATTTTTTTTAGCACGTTTTTATTTATTTTTTATATTCTTTATTATTTTTCATATAAATTATCATTTACATTTGATTTATCCATTTTTCAATACTTTTCAAACATTCATTTTGTTTTCCCTGCATTAGACAACAAATCTAAGTGTACATAAATATAGTATTCCCACCCTCCCCAACAGAAAAAAAATAAAAATAAGCGAAAAAGGAAAAAAAGAGGAAAAAAATAAAAATAAAGGAGAAATATATATATATTTTTTTTTAAATAGTCTCTCTCTCCTCCCCATCCTCCTCCTCCCCCTCCAATCTCTCGTCTCAAGTCACTTTAGCCATTTCTGCCAGAGTTCATCGAATCTAGCTTTTTTTTTTCTAGATACTAAATGGAATTTCTCTCTTGCCAGCGAGATTCTGGCCTGGTTCTCCCACTCCCTGACCTCAGGGACTGCGATGTCTCTCCAATGTGCTACAATAGCGGCCAAGCTTGGAATAGAAGCTTGGCCGCTATCTCCCGATATTTAACGGGGCCTATCCTATCCAGCCTCCCCAATATACAAGTTTCAAATTCCCAGGGGACTCTAAACCCATGTTGTTCTTGTATTGTTTCGTGCACCTTCCACCAGAATTCTCTAATCTTCGTGCATGTCCATAATATATGGACATCATCCACCCCTAACTGCCCACATTTTTTGCAGCTAAACTCCTTGGTTTTATAATATTGCATTAGCTTTTTAGGGGAGTAATATACACTTCCATCTTGCACTGCATGGCACCCAGGAACAAGGGCACCAGGCTGACACCCCAGCAGGTCGCTTTTTCACTTTCTTTTTTGCCCTCTTTTCCCCGTGTCCCTATTCCCGGACTCAGGATTAATTCCTCTCACTTTCCAGCTTTAAAAAATTTGAACTGCCGTGCAATATTTTCATTCACATCAGTGGCCCTTTCCCTCCGGTGCTGTATTCCAGGCTTATCTTCTAGGTGTATGCTATCAGGGAGGAGGATGCCAATCGATTCCCAACACTTAAACTTTAGAACCGATTTTTGTGGCGAACTCGATTCCCCTCAGCTGCCACCCCTTTAAACAGCTTGCCTCACCTCGGTATATCGGCCTGTTCAGCAACCAGGGCTCCGGTCCGACACCATGATCTGTGCGTCTCACCTCGGCTCGCGTTCTTGTCAAGGGGAAGGAGGGGAGTGCGAAGAGCGATCCCCCTTCTATCGCACCCTGTCACATCCAGTCGTCTATCTGTTATCCGCTCCCGCTCCCCCTCCGGAGCCTAGAATCAGCTGGACATCTCGCATAGGTGGGCAGGGCGGCCAGATAGCCGGTCAGCAGGTCCGGGAGGCGGCAGAGCGACGGCTGGAGCGGCGTCTCACATGGGCTAGGGACTCAGCAGCCGAGAGGAAGGTGCGCGCATCACGTGCGTGCGCCCGCACGCATGCTGCTCCTCCCGGCCCCCAAGGCTTTTTTTTAGCACGGTTTAAATTTTATTTTTTTGACGGTGTTCATCTGGGGGGTTAGGTCATGTGATATTTTTATAGAGCCGGTCGCTACGGACGCAGCGATACCTAATATGTCAACTTTTCTTTTTTTCCCTATTTTTAAAAAAAAACAAAAAACTTTATTTTGGGAAAAGGGCGTATTTTTTTTTTTTTAACTTTAAACTTTTATTTTTTTAACTTCTTTTTTCACTTTATTTTTTGTCCCACTATGGGACCTCAACATTTCAGGGTCTGATCCCTGTTTCAATACAGCACAATAAATTTGTATTGTGCTGTATTCAACTGTTTCTTACACTGTAAGACGATAACAGTTGCCGAGTAGACTCTACTTGGCTTCCGTAGCTGGCAGTCCCGATGCCTGTTTAAGGCATTGGGGCTGCCATACCAACCTTAGGGCCCCGTCACCACAGCACGGGGACCCGATAGGGATGTACAAGCTGCCGCAAACCCCCTGTATGCCGCGGTCAGCGTGACCGCAGCATACAGGGGGTTAATCCGCAGGCATCAGTGTTTTCACTGATGCTGGCAGATACAGCAGGGGCCCGGCTTTCAGTATCAGCCGGGCCCCTGCTGCTAATCGTGGCAGCGTGTGTGGGGCAGCCGGTTAACCCTCTTTCATTCATCTAAACCCTTTTTAAAACTGTCCACTGTTCTGTGAACATGTCTTGAGAAAGTCTATTCCACAGATTCACAGTTTTTATAGTAAAGAAGTTTTGACGCTTCTGGAGACTGAACTTATTCTTCTCCATTTGGAGGCAGTGCCTCCTTCTTTTTAGGGCATTTTACATGGAACTGTTTTTCTCCGTATTTTTTGTATGGCCCATTTATTTATTTGTATAGATTAAATTTATTTGACTAAATAAATTCAATTCTTTTAATCTTTCTTCATAACTAAGACCCTCTATGCCCCTTATCAGTTTAGTCGCTCTTCTCTGTACTTTTTCCAGCTGCAGCGCGTCCTTTCTATGGACTAGTGCCCAGAACTGAACTGCATATTCCAGATGTATATTCATATACATCAAAAGGTTCTCATCAGTGCCCAAGTGTATAACACATGAATAAATGTAGGACTTACTTAGTGGATTCCACATGTTGTATGGCTCACCCGAATATGGCACAAAGATGTGCTGTTGTCCGGCGTTCAGCGACAGAGACTGCGCATGCGCGTGCACACGTGAACCCGTGCGGAAGCAGGGGCAGAAGCCTGATGTAGCCTTTCAGTGAAACACACGTCACTATAGCTGGTAATGTGTGTAGTTGCCAGGAGGAGAAGGAGACACCAGATCCCGGTGTCTGATAGGCACATCAAGTGTGAAAAAGAATTGAAATGGCCTATCAGAGGGGAAGACGTCACTGGTATTAGTGACGTATATAGTTGCCAAGGAAAGAAATGGCCATCAGACTAAGGCAGACACCAATAACGTCACTATAGATAACATCTATTTAGGCTTTCAAAAGATATAAAGAGGATGGGCAATTAGTAATATTGGTTTATGATAAGGGGTTTTAAGGGTTGCTGGCCATGATTAAAGGGGTTGTCCGGGATTGGGGACATTGCTCTAATAGTACAAGTGTGGCATACACATTACATACAAGCAGGTAGTACCTTTGGCACAGATTTCTGCAGCCTCGTTTTCATCTTTCAAATTCATGGCCGGAAGTTACTGGTTTCTTCTCCTCATTGACGTACCAGGGCCCTTGCAGGCAAGCAAAGCTTCCTCTTCCGCTGCTCAGGGAGCCCGGTGACGTCACTGCCAGCGAATGAATGGCGGTGAATATTGATGAGGGGCGGAGTTAAAGTGGCTGGCCGACAGCCCTCTATGCCCCGCCCCTTGACAGCCCGCTAAGCCTTGCCCATTGACAGTCCGCTAAGCCCCGCCCCAACAGTCCGGTTAGCTTCAGAATGAATGGAGGTGAATATTGATGAGGGGGCGGAGTTACAGAGGAGAAGAGAGACAGCTGTAACCACCTGATGCTGTGCTGCCCCAGGACCCACAGGGCAGTGCAGCCGGAAGTCAGGTAAAGATAAACAGTTATATAAACAATGATTGGGGGACCGTTGGAGCCACATAGAAGTGGCGAAAATAGCAGAAAATATATGGAGGCACCTTTATTTAGATGTACATTGTGAGTAAAAGTGTATTTTTAAAAAACATTTGGTCCCGGACAACCCCTTTAACCCCTTAAGGACTCAGCCCTATTTCACCTTAAGGACTTGGCCATTTTTTGCAAATCTGACCAGTGTCACTTTAAGTGCTGATAACTTTGAAAACGCTTTGACTTATCCAGGCCATTCTGAGATAGTTTTTTCGTCACATATTGTACTTCATGACACTGGTAAAATGAAGTAAAAAAAAAAATCATTTTTATTTATAAAAAAAATACCAAATTTACCAAAAATCTGTAAAAAATTGCAAATTTCCAAGTTTCAATTTCTCTACTTTTATAATACATAGTAATACCTCCAAAACCAGTTATTACTTTACATTCCCCATATGTCTACTTCATGTTTGGATCATTTTGGGAATGATATTTAATTTATTGGATATGTTACAAGGCTTAGAAGTTTAGAAGCAAATCTTGAAATTTTTCAGAAATTTTCAAAAACCCAATTTTTAGGGACCAGTTCAGGTCTGAAGTCACTTTGCGAGGCTTACATAATAGAAATCACCCAAAAATCACCCCATTCTAGAAACTACACCCCTCAAAGTATTCAAAACTGATTTTACAAACGTCGTTAACCCTTTAGGTGTTCCACAAGAATTAATGGAAAATAGAGATACAATTTCAAAATTTCACTTTTTGGCAGATTTTCCATTTTTATAATTTTTTTCCAGTTACAAAGCAAGGGTTAACAGCCAAACCAAACTCAATATTAATGGCCCTGATTCTGTAGTTTACAAAAACACCCCATATGTGGTCGTAAACCACTTTACGGGCACACGGCAGGGCGCAGAAGGAAAGGAATGCCATACGGTTTTTGAAAGGCAGGTTTTGCAGGACTGTTTTTTTTTACACCATGTCCCATTTGAAGCCCCCCTGATGCACCCCTAGAGTAGAAACTCCAAAAAAGTGACCCCCATCTAAGAAACTACACCCCTCAAGGTATTCAAAACTGATTTTACAAACGTCGTTAACCCTTTAGGTGTTCCACAAGAATTAATGGAACATAGAGATACAATTTCCAAATTTCACTTTTTTGGCAGATTTTCCATTTTAATAATTTTTTTCCAGTTACAAAGCAAGGGTTAACAGCCAAACCAAACTCAATATTTATGGCCCTGATTCTGTAGTTTACAGAAACACCCCATATGTGGTCATAAACCGCTGTACGGGCACACGGCAGGGCACAGAAGGAAAGGAATGCCATACGGTTTTTGAAAGGCAGGTTTTGCAGGACTGTTTTTTTTGACACCATGTCCCATTTGAAGCCCCCCTGATGCACCCCTAGAGTAGAAACTCCATAAAAGTGACCCCATCTAAGAAACTACACCCCTCAAGGTATTCAAGACTGATTTTACAAACGTCGTTAACCCTTTAAGTGTTCCACAAGAGTTATTAGCAAATGGAGATGAAATTTCCGAATTTCAATTTTTTGGGCAAATTTTTCATTTTAATCCATTTTTCCCAGTAACAAAGCAAGGGTTAACAGCCAAACAAAACTCAATATTTATGGCCCTGATTCTGACCCCATATGTGGTCATAAACTGCTTTACGGGCACACGGCAGGGTGCAGAAGGAAAGGAGTGCCATACGGTTTTTGGAAGGCAGATTTTGCTGGACTGGTTTTTTTGACACCATGTCCCATTTGAAGCCCCCCTGATGCACCCCTAGAGTAGAAACTCCAAAAAAGTGACCCCATTTTAACTACGGGATAGGGTGGCAGTTTTGTTGGTACTAGTTTAGGGTACATATGATTTTTGGTTGCTCTATATTACACTTTTTGTGAGGCAAGGTAACAAGAAATAGCTGTTTTGGCACCGTTTTAATTTTTTGTTATTTACAACATTCATCTGACAGGTTAGATAATGTGGTATTTTTATAGACCAGGTTGTCACGGATGCGGCGATACCTAATATGTATATTTTTTTTTTATTTATGTAAGTTTTACACAATGATTTCATTTTTGAAGCAAAAAAAATAATGTTTTAGTGTTTCCATAGTCTGAGAGCCATAATTTTTTCAGTTTTTGGTCGATTACCTTGGGTAGGGTATTATTTTTGCGGGATGAGATGACGGCTTTATTGGCACTATTTTGGGGTGCATATGACTTTTTGATCGCTTGCTATTACACTTTTTGTGATGTAAGGTGACAAGTTTATTTAGCACAGTTTTTATTTTTTTATTTTTTATGGTGTTTATCTGAGGGGTTAGGTCATGTGATATTTTTATAGAGCCGGTCGATACGGACGCGGCGATACCTAATATGTATACTTTTTTTTTTTATGTAAGTTTTACACAATAATATCATTTTTGAAACAAAAAAAATGATGTTTTAGTGTCTCCATATTCTGAGCCATAGTTTTTTTTATTTTTTTGGCAATTGTCTTAGGTAGGGGCTCATTTTTTGCGGGATGAGGTGACGGTTAGATTGGTACTATTTTGGTGGGTAAACGCCTTTTTGGTTGCTTGCTGTTGTACTTTTTGTGATGTAATGTGACAAAAAATTGTTTATTTAGCACAGTTTTTATTTTTTATTTTTTACGGTGTTCATCTGAGGGGTTAGGTCATGTGATATGTTTATATAGCCGGTCGATACGGACGCGGCAATACCTAATATGTATACTTTTTTTTACCAATTTTTTTTTTTAACTTTATTTGGGGAAAATGATGTTTTTGTTTATTTTTACTTGAAACTTTTAATTTTTGGGGGGGAAAACTTTATTTTTTCAACTTTGTTTTAACTTTATTTTTTGTCCCACTTTGGGACTTCAACTTTTGGGGGTCTAATCCCTTTTACAATGCATTCCAATACTTCTGTATTGGAATGCATTGGCTGTATGAGTAATACTGTGTGTATTACTCATAGAGCTTCCGGCCTGTGAGGTCCAGGGGGCTGGATCTCACAGGCTCGTCACCGGAAGGCAGCGCGATGCTTTCCTTAGACATCGCGCTGCCTTCCACGCCATTGGGTCCCCCCTACAGCCGCATGGGGACCGATGGCACCGCCGCCCGCCGGATAAGGTAAAAGCCGCAAACCGCAGGTCCCAATTGACCTGCGGTTTGCGGCGATCGCCTACACGGGGGGGGGGGGGGGCACGGCGTTGTGACAAGATGCCCGCTGAATGATTTCAGCGCACACCCTGTTGCAATTAACCCCCGCCTTGCCGCAATCACGATTTAAAGTTAGGAGGTACCGGTACACCCTGAGTCCTTAAGGACTCGGGAAACAGGACGTACGGGTACGCCCTAAGTCCTTAAGGGGTTAAGGCAGGGCTCAACAAATCCCAGGCGTCAGGTTGCCATGGCGACCAGGAATTTAGTCCTGGCGCTTGGGTATTTGTCAGCCCGTTTTCAAAGGTGCCCGGGCGATGAGTGCGGAGCTGCCGTTCTGTCCGGAGGCAGCACCGTTTGAAACAGCTCCTCAGTCTGAGTCAGTGAGTCACAGCACACACAGAGAGTGAGACACTGGCAGCAGGGTGGGGAGGGACTCGGGAGGAGTGTAATCTGATCCTAGAGTAGAAGCTGCTTCTGCCAGCCCCTCCCCTCCCCGCCCACCAACCAATCAGAGCTGAGGCAATGCAAGCACTAGCAGCTCTGGGTCACTGACACAAGTACAGGAGGGAGTCTAAAAAGAATCGAATGAGTCTCAGGTTAAAAGAATCTAAAGATCTGACTTAGTTAGAGACTCTTTCGATTCTTTGAGTTAAAAGAACTGTGAGTCAGACTCTAGAACAGGTTACACTGGCAGTGATAAGATTAAGGGACAGGAGCAGAGAGATAAAAGTGACAGGACACAGTTTAGATTACAGTTTGAATTAACCCTTTAGGATCAAATTGGCTTCTCAAGGAGATATATATGTTAAAGGCATCCCTTCTTCTGTCTCATTCAGTAGCTATATAACTAAGGGTACTTTCACACTTGCGGCAGGACAGATCCGGCAGGCTGTTCACCCTGTCGGATCCGTCCTTCCGCTGTTTCGCCGGACCACCGCTCCGGCCCCATTGACTATAATGGGGTCAGAGCTCTGGCGCAGCACGGCAGTGCATGGTGAAAGGCCGCCGGACTAAAAGTACTGCATGTCCAACTTTTTAGTCCGGCGGCCTCTCACCGCGAACTGCTCCATTATAGTCTATAGGGGACGGAGCGGCGGTATATGTAACATGGTATACAGCATTATTGGGGGGCTCTATGGAAAAGTGGGGGGGGAGCACTATGGGGGCACCTACTGGGGGCTTTGTGACGCGGCTCCGCCTGGCTCCTAACTTTTTTAGCTGGCTCCTAGATTACAAGGAAATTTGTCAAGCCCTGGGTTAAGGGTATTCATTGCCAATTATGGGGGGAGCGGTCAAGTTAAGCAAAGCCACTCATACTTATGTCATGGTCACAAAGAGGGTGAGATCATCAATTGGATGACCCAAACCCACCTCCCTAGTTGGCTACCATATGACCTCATACAGCCCTGGTGTAATGATCCCCTGCAGAATGTGTGGCCATTATATGGATGGCACCAAAAACACTGCCGGAGAGTCACCAATTGCGTATCATTAGGTCGGTGGGGAGGGCCCTTTTCACCAAGCCAACCTCACTGATCACAGAACCGCAGCAGTAACGTATCGCACAATGGGATTACCCAACGGGTCATTATGTAAATGACACAACCGGTGGGTGATATTGGTGTGGTGTCCTTCCATCCAACAAGAAGTACATACTATTGAGCATAAAGACCCTGGCAAGAAGGGGTGTAAAGCTATATCCAATGAACTAGGTAACTAACCCTCCAGCAGTATTAGGGGAAGTAAAGGTGGCCAAAAGTTCATTTAGAACACGTGAACACAGTTGAAGTCAGAAGAACGAGATGGACATACTACATAGAAGAGAGGAGTACATTCATACGTGGAGTCACACCTGTAAGACATAAGGAAAAGGGGGTTAGAGGTTAAAAAAAACACAACAATGGGATTGTTGGGCCCAAAGTTGAAATAAATACTATGTTACAAAGTACATTTGAAGAGGAGTGGTACACACAGAGGGAACAACCTACTTAGGAGAAAACATTAGGTCCAAAATCCTTTTTAAGACCTCTTGGAGCAAGAGTGTACAACTTGTAGATCCACTTGAGTTCTACCTGTTTCAGTAACTTCTCGCGATCACCTCCTCTGCGGGGAGGTCGAACACCATCAGTGATGAAAAACCTTAGTTGTGAAACACTGTGTTGAAATTGGATAAAGTGTTCAGGAACCGGTAATTCATTATTTGAATTAGGGATTTTGCATTTGTGCATTTTAACCTCCTGTGTGGTCTCCCCGACATAGAGAAAACCACAAGGGCATTGGAGGACATAGATCACAAATAAGGAGTTGCATGTAAAGTGTTATCGAATATACAGTCAGGTCCATAAATATTGGGACATGGACACAATTGTAACATTTTTGGCTCTATACACCACCACATGAAACGAACAAGATGTGCTTTAACTGCAGACTGTCAGCTTTAAGTTGTGGGTATTTACATCCAAAATAGGTGAACGGTGTAGGAATAACAACAGTTTGCATATGTGCCTCCCACTTGTTAAGGGACCAAAAGTAATGGGACAATTGGCTTCTCAGCTGTTCCATGGCCAGGTGTGTGTTATTTACTCATTATCCCAATTACCATGAGCAGATAAAAGGTCCAGAGTTCATTTCAATTGTACTATTTGCATTTGGAATCTGTTGCTGTCAACTCTCAAGATGAGATCCAAAGAGCTGTCACTATTAGTGAAGCAAGCCATCATTAGGCTGAAAAAAACAAAACAAACCCATCAGAGAGATAGCAAAATCATTTGGTGTGGCCAAAACAACTGTTTGGAACATTCTTAAAAAGAAGGAACGCACTGGTGAGCTCAGCAACACCAAAAGACCCAGAAGACCACGGAAAACAACTGTGGTGGATGACCGAAGAATTCTTTCCCTGGTGAAGAAAACACCCTTCACAACAGTTGGCCAGATCAAGAAAACTCTCCAGGAGGTAGGTGTATGTGTGTCAAAGTCAACAATCAAGAGAAGACTTCACCAGAGTGAATACAGAGGGTTCACCACAAGATGTAAACCATTGGTAAACCTCAAAAAAGGAAGGACAGATTAGAGTTTGCCAAACGACATCTAAAAAAGCCTTCACAGTTCTGGAACAACATCCTATGGACAGATGAGACCAAGATCAACTTGTACCAGAGTGATGGGAAGAGAAGAGTATGGAGAAGGAAAGGAACTGCTCATGATCCTAAGCATACCACCTCATCAGTGAAGCATGGTGGTGCTAGTGTCATGGCGTGGGCATGAATGGCTGCCAATATAACTGGTTCTCTTGTATTTATTGATGATGTGACTGATGACAAAAGCAGCAGGATGAATTCTGAAGTGTTTCGGGCAATATTATCTGCTCATATTCAGCCAAATGCTTCAGAACTCATTGGACGGCGCTTCACAGTGCAGATGGACAATGACCCAAAGCATACTGCAAAAGCAACCAAAGAGTTTTTTAAGGGAAAGAAGAATGTTATGCAATGGCCAAGTCAATCACCTGACCTGAATCCGATTGAGCATGCATTTCACTTGCTGAAGACAAAACTATGGGAAAATGCCCCAAGAACAAGCAGGAACTGAAGACAGTTGCAGTAGAGGCCTGGCAGAGCATCACCAGGGATGAAACCCAGCGTCTGGTGATGTTTATGCGTTCCAGACTTCAGGCTGTAATTAACTGCAAAGGATTTTCAACCAAGTATTAAAAAATGAAAGTTTGATTTATGATTATTATTCTGTCCCAGTGGGAGGCACATATGCAAACTGTTGTAATTCCTACACCGTTCACCTGATTTGGATGTAAATACCCTCAAATTAAAGCTGACAGTCTGCAGTTAAAGCATGTCTTGTTCGTTTCATTTCAAATCCATTGTGGTGGTATATAGAGCCAAAAATGTTACAATTGTGTCGATGTCCCAATATTTATGGACCTGACTGTAGTATCTATTTCCTGTGTGTGGATAAACATGCTGCTGCAGTGGCAACAATTCAGACATGTGAAGCAGCCCGTTTTGGATATTGGTGTCTGCCTGGGTTTATATGAATCAGCTCGTACTAATTTTCCCTGAGATTGGTGGTTCTTATCTATGACATAGGGGGGGGGGGGGGCCTGGAACTCTGGAACATTTCCCACTTTTAATTTTCCAAAGGAGCTGTCAAAAAAGAAAGGTGGAATCTGATTGGTTGCTATGGGCAAGTAAGCCAGTTCTACTTTACACCAGTTTAAAAAATAACCCAATATATGTTCATCGTCTCCTATGAGGTATGCGAGGGAAACAAAGTGTTTCACTCTCTCCACCTTTTCTCTGCCTAGTACTAACAGAAAGGTTAGGAGCCTCTCTCTCCAGTTTTAGGCTACATTCACACGTCAGTATTTTTCTATAATCCGATTTTCTGTCCGTTTTTTGCGGATCCGTTGTTCCTGAAAATGTTTCCGTATGTCATCCGTATGTCATCCGTTTTTTGCGGATCCGCAAAAAACGGTAGCATGTATAAATTTCAATAAGCAAATAAAGTTGTTTGGATTTCTTGAAAAAAATAAAAAATAAAAAAAAAATTAAATGTAATTTCCAGGAACGGATTCCGTATAAAACGGATGACATACGGAATGACATCCGTATGTCTTCCGTTTTTTGCGGATCCATTGACTTTGTATTGTACCAGGATCCGATTTTTCAGGAAAAGAATAGGACATGTTTTATATTTAAACGGACATGCGGAACGAAACAACGGAAACGGACAGCACACATTGTGCTGTCCGTTTTTTTCCAGGACCCATTGAAAATGAATGGGTCCAGATCTGTTCCAGAAATAACGGAACAGATCAGGAAAGAAAAAACGGACGTGTGAATGGACCCTTATTGTGTCTTTAATAAAATTATTAGTAATTTTTATTTTAAGCGTTTCTTTTGGCAGTGAGTAAAATGTTTAAAAATGCTGAAAATATGAGTTTGTATGTGAAGGAGCCCTTACTAAAGCAGAATTTATACATACTATATATGTGTTGTAAAGAAGACCAATATGCACTGTTTTGCCATTAAAAGGGTTATGCCACTATTAACACTTTATACATTATCTACAGGAGTGATCACTGGGGGTCTGACAAGTGGGACAGTTTTTTATAAGAATGGGGGCCCGCAAGTGCGCCATGTGAGTGGAGCAGTAAAGGACATGTATTGTCCCTGACCGTAGTTACAGCTCCACACGTTGGCGCTGCCGTGCACTTTGGCAGACACCGACAGGCTCAAGGACTTGCCCACCTTCTGTTCTACATACATGTGCAGGGCTGGTACTGCCTTTTCGGCAAAGAAATGATGGCTTGGGACTCTCCACCTTGGATCGGCACAAGCCATCAGTTCTCTGAAAGGTGCAGAGTCCACCATTTGGAAAGGGAGGGACTGCAGCACCAGCAACTTGGCCAAGAGTACATTCAGCTTCTGCGCTGTTGGATGAGTGCACGCATACTGTTGTCTCTTGGCAATCGCTTCGGTGATCGATTGCTGACGGAATGACTGACGAGGAGTAGGAGCAGGAGCATCAGTACCAGCAGCTTCCTTCGGCTGAGGTGGTGGAGCCTTGACTGCCTGAAATCGGGTGCGTGCCACTGGGTGATGCAGCGTTTGCTGCAGCAGGCTGGGCCACCACATCGGAGCCACGGTTCTCCCAGGCCACTTCCAGGTGACGCTGCATATGTTGACGCAGGGCTGTGGTGCCAACATTGGCACCCTGGCCACGCTTCAACTTCTGCCCACAGATTTTACAAATGGCCATGTTCGCTTAACAATAAACTGTCACACCGCCAAGTAGGTGATTTTACCCTGAACACTCCGCACTGACTGACTGCTACTGCCGCTGCTTCCGTGAACCCCTGCACCACTACTTTCCGGGCAGGTAGGCTCCTGTGAAGCAGGTGGTCTACTCCGGCCACGTTTGCCTTCCGATCTCCCACTGCTGCCACCCTGCCGACTCCCGGGCACGCTGGCGACTTGCTGGCTCCGCCGCTGCCTCACGGCAAGCTGCCAGCCTCTTCTCCCGATTATGATGAAGCCCCTAATTCACCCGGCTCCCAAGTGCGATCAGCTACATCATCATCATCGAGTACTGTCTACACGTCACTGATGTCCTCCTCAACGGTTTCTGGGTCAGGAGTCTGACTGCTCGCAACACCAGCTCCTACGCCACTCTCCTCATCGCTACTTGCCCGCCTACTGCAGGAAGCGACAGATGTCTCCTCCACATCTTGACTGGCTAGTAGCTGCTGACTGTCCTCTAGTAGCTCGTCCTCGCTGTATAGTGGAGCTGAGTCCACAGCATATAAACTTCTCTGGCTGAGGGAACAGAAAAGGACAGAGGCAGGTTGAGGACAGGTGAGGGCACAGGGCCTGCTCCCATGCCAACTAAGGGTTGCTGGACAAGAGACGACCGCTAGATGACACCGAGAGCTCAGGCCTCTCGCTGTGACTCCTGCTGCTACGCCCCCTTACTCTGCTGCAACCTGTGCCTGCGCCAGAAACATTTAGGCATCTGCCACTCCCTTGTGCAGGGCACTTTTCTGTCTGACATACAATTAGATCAAATAAAAAAATAAAAAGGAAATTAAAACACCCCAATTTTCTCACTTCACCACACAACGGCTAATAAGCACATTTTTTTCCACTAATACACGCCAAAAAAGACTTTAGAACATATAACTGCACTCCTGAACGCCAAATATATATATATTTTTTTGAAACTAATACATGCCAATAAGGGCTTTAGAACATATAACTGCACCGCTGAAAGGCAAATAAAACTTTTTTTTTGCCACTAATACGCGACAAAAAGGGCTGTAAATTTCTCACTTCACCACACAATAAGCCCCTTTTCCCACTAATACAAGCCAAAAATGTTTAGAACATATAACTGCACCGCACAAGGGCAAATACGAAGTAGAAATAGTACCTTCTAATAGTCCCTGTTAATCGCTGTATCAAACAGCACTTGCACCCCAATAACAAGAACGGTTTACTGGAATTACAGAGCTGTATAATGGCAATTTGGATCCGCAGTCAGTGCAGCAAGGTGTAATAGGATTGTTCCTTTTACCCAGGCTGTAAACTCCCCTAATGAACACTGTTCTGCTTCAATAATGTGGAATGATTCCTCCCTATCCTTTCCCTGAACTTCTATACAGCAAAATAAAACTTTTAAAGTCTTTTCTACCACTGTCCCTAGCGCCTGCTGACGTCTCTCCTTGCACTAAGTACACTGAAAAATGGCTGAATCCAAAATGGCTGAGGCTATTTATAGGGCTGTGACATCACAGGGGCTGGCTGGCTGCTGATTGGCTGTATGCATGGCATTCTGGGTGATTCCTCGTTCCCAGAGTTCCTTGCTCCATGTCCAAACACGTGCAGCAGCCATTTTTGGAAAAAAATGCGATTCGTTACCACAAAGCGTGGGGAAATTCAGATTCGGTGTGAATTGAATTTTTCCTGAAATTCGGATTGAAGTCCACTTCGTCAACTTCGATTCGCTTATCTATATTTGTAACACATCATTTATTTTATTATGAGTCAAGGCACTATCAATGATGTAAGGGTACCCCCAGGGATACTAGGTTCTTCCCCAGGTACTATGAACAATGTAAGGGTACAAGGTTCTCCCCCAGCTATGGCACTTTAGTTATGGCTAATTGAGAACAAACCACCATCATACCCAAGCTGTGAGAGGGACTGATACTATGGCAAAGCTATATTGACATTTGTTTTTCATTTGACAGCGTTAAGAAACAGTATTGTCTACATTTATTGAAAAAATAAATAGAAATGTTATCAGACTACAATTTACTCCCCGCATAAGCAACACTTATAGAATTATTGGTAGTCCTTATAATAGTAATGGACTCTAGATTCATTTGTAGTACCATCAGAAATCGGTTGCTTAAAAGAGTTATATTTTATGCTCAAATCGTCACTTACCCAGATGGCTGCTCAGCGTACCAATTAGTCTTTATAGACGTCTGAAATGGGATTGTACCCAACATCCCAAAGAATTATAAATTAAATCAGTAATTAAGGTACGGGCTATGGATAGGACATCTGATTTTTCAAGAGTAAGAAACACAGACTTTGAAGGTTGATGATAAAATGATGTGATTAAATTATTGCTTCCATAAAACACTCGATATAGAAAATAGAGTAAATTGTTCAGAGAACTGGTATTAATTATGTCAAGACAAAACCATAGGGCCCACTGATGTTGTCTAGGTTTGAAGATTGCCCCCTCCATCAAAAGTCAATTTACTAATAGTAAATATAGTATTTCTTTATGGATTTCTTTGAAAGGTTTTTATAGATGCTGAGTATGCAGTAATTACAAAAATAAAAATTTTTCCTAGAAAAACATCAGTAGTAGAACTCCACTAATAGCATTTTTGAGTGGAAGATAGAAGTACTTACCTGTAATAGTAGTAGTGTCACTTATATAGTACAGTGTCCATGCTGAAAACAATACATTGGGCTAACATTGGGCACTCTAAAAAATTTGGAGAATATCATAACACATACACATAACACATAACACATAAGGCAAGAAAAAGTATGTGAATCCTTTGGAATTATATGGATTTCTACACAAATTGGTCATAAAATGTGATCTGATCTTCATCTAAGTCACAACAATAGACAAATAATTAAGGCTGCGTGCAGCCTGAAATTGTGGGTGGAGCGACCTCCCCTATTTAAACCCCCTAGTACAAGCAGGAGGGCGCCCGTTTCTTTGCTTTACCAGCACCTGACGTCACTTCCGGTCGCGTCTTCGGTCGTCATCTCGGGTCCTGACCACCGCCTGGCTTCCAGAGGAAAGGGGGGCCCGTTCTTAAACCGGCAGCATGCACCACTTCTCGATCCCTGCGGGTCGGCGGCGGGTTGGTCTGCCTGGTAGCAGCTGCTCCAGAGGCCCTTCAGTGTTGGCGCAACTTCTCCGGTCCGGGGCGCCGCCGGGGACGCCACTAATTGAGGCCCTGGCTTCTCTGCGGCCTCCTCCCGCACTGCTCCCGGCTGTTTTGTATCTCCTGGCCGGCGTCCCTGTGCGGCTGGGGCTGTAGCGCTATGTTTTTCCGATGTGTTGACGGATGCCAGCAGGGCCTGTGGGGGGCCCGTTCTTTGGAGTTCCCCCCGTCCGTGACGCCACTTCCGGTTTCGATACCTTCCGTGACGTCACTTCCGGGTTTCGCGTCCTCGTGGAATCCAGACCGCGGCGCCTCCGGTAAGTGGTCCCGGCTGGGTAGCCGAGCCCTATTGGCAGTGCGGACACACCCCCGCTTCTCTCCCTGCAGACTAGAGCAGGTCCGGTCGTGGGACCCGCGCGGCGTCTCCTGCATACGGCAGCACTGGGGCACTAGTCGACGCCGCGGTCCTCAAATGAGGGACAGGTTCTCTGTAGATATGGCCTAACTATCCAGTCAGGCGGCGGGGTCCCGGTCAATCCCTGTCTTCCTGGGCTTGCGCCGCTCCTGCTGGCCATGCCTGGTCCCCCCACAAGCACCCCAGCTGTCCTGTCACCTGGGGTCGTGGGGGGGGCAGGCTGTTCCCGGGGAGCTTGGGGTGGCTGGCATGCAGAGCGTCGAGTCACAGTCCTCTGCCAGCCGGCCCCCGGCGGGCGCCGCTCCTCTGTCCCCCACAGATCAGGGGGTGGGTTCTGCCGGCCGGCTGCGGCCTCAACCCAAGCATGTGATTTTAGTCCAGGGTGCTTTCAGTCTGCGAATTCCTGGAATCAGTCAGGGGCCATACGTCCCCTGAACCGCTCAGGCACTTGTGTTTGTGGTATTTCTTGAAGCACGCCGGTGCTCTGGCTTCCCTGAATCGCTCAGGTTTTTGTTCCCTGTTTCGCTCAGATGTTTCTCCATTCACAGGTGTCATGTTCCCAAAATTGTCTGTGGCAGTCATGCCTTCCTGCTCATGTTACCCAGTGCGGGGGTCCGGGTGGCAGGATTAGCAGCACAGCCGCCACTGTACAGCGGGCGCCGCTTCTCTGTGTGGGCGAGTCGCCGGCTGTTGGCATGCTGCAGCACTGCTGAAAAAAATAAATAAAATTTCCTTGAATCGATAGTGTAATGTCTTCCCTGAATCGCTAGTGTAATGTCTTCCCTGAATCGCTCAGGTGTAATGTCTTCCCTGAATCGCTCAGGTGTAATGTCTTCCCTGAATCACTCAGGTGTAATGTCATCCCTGAATCACTCAGGTGTAATGTCTTCCCTGAAAGTCACTCAGGTGTAATGTCTTCCCTAAAGTCACTCAGGTGTAATGTCTTCCCTAAGAGGTCACTCAGGTGTAATGTCCTCCCTGAATCGCTCAAGTGTAAATGTCTTCCCGGAATCGCTAGTGTTGTCTTCCCTGAATCGCTCAGGTGTAATGTCTTCCCTGAATCGCTCAGGTGTAATGTCTTCCCTGAATCGCTCAGGGGTAATGTCTTCCCTAAAAATCACTCAGGTGTATGTCTCCCCTAAAAGTCACTCAGGGGTAATGTCCTCCCTGAATCACTCGGGTGTGATGTCTTCCCTGAATCGCGCGGGGGTAATGTCGTCCCTGAATCGCTTGGGGGTAATGTCGTCCCTGAATCGCTCGGGGGTAATGTCGTCCCTGAATCGCTCGGGGGTAATGTCGTCCCTGAATCGCTCGGGGGTAATGTCGTCCCTGAATCGCTCGGGGGTAATGTCGTCCCTGAATCGCTCGGGGGTAATGTCGTCCCTGAATCGCTCGGGGGTAATGTCGTCCCTGAATCGCTCGGGGGTAATGTCGTCCCTGAATCGCTCGGGGGTAATGTCGTCCCTGAATCGCTCGGGGGTAATGTCGTCCCTGAATCGCTCGGGGGTAATGTCGTCCCTGAATCGCTCGGGGGTAATGTCGTCCCTGAATCGCTCGGGGGTAATGTCGTCCCTGAATCGCTCGGGGGTAATGTCGTCCCTGAATCGCTCGGGGGTAATGTCGTCCCTGAATCGCTCGGGGGTAATGTCGTCCCTGAATCGCTCGGGGGTAATGTCTTCCCTGAATCGCTCAGGTGTCATGTTTTCCTCAGATCGCAGGGGCATGTTCCCGGAGTCACAGGTGTCATGTCTTCCCTGAATCATTCCAGTTTTGTCTTCCCTGATTCGCTCAGGCGTCGTGTTTTTCTCCAAATTATAGGTGTCATTTTACCCAAGAACCGCATGTGTCATGTCTTCCCGGAATCACTCAGGGTTATGTTTTCTCCAATTCACAGGTGTCATGTTCCCAAAAATCGCACGTGTCATTTCTTCCCTAAGTGACTCAGGGGTCAGGTCCCTGAATCGCTCTGGTGTTTTGCCTCCCTTAGTCACTTAGGGGTAAGGTTCCCTGAATCGCTCAGGTCTTGCGTGTTCCCTGAATCGCTCAGGTCTTGCGTGTTCCCTGAATCGCTCAGGTCTGGTCTGTTCCCTGAATCGCTCAGGTCTGGCGTGTTCCCTGAATCGCTCAGGTTTTGCGTGTTCCCTGAATCGCTCAGGTCTTGCGTATTCCCTGAATCGCTCAGGTCTTGCGTGTTCCCTGAATCGCTCATGTGTGGTGTGTTCCCTGAATCGCTCAGGGGTGGTGTGCTCCCTGATTCGCTCGGGTGTCATGTATCCCCTGAATCGCTCAGGTCTTGCGTGTTCCCTGAATCGCTCATGTGTGGTGTGTTCCCTGAATCGCTCAGGGGTGGTGTGCTCCCTGATTCGCTCGGGTGTCATGTATTTCCCTGAAATCGCTCAGGTGCCATGTTCTCCCTGATTCGGGTTTTGTTTTCCTTCCTCTTCCAGGTCGGTTGTTCCCAGGTTGCATATTTTCCTGAACAGTCTGGTCATGTATTCCCCTGATTCACGCAGGTCAGGTTTGGCCTGATTCGCTCAGGCTTCTGTTTTTCCCTGGTCTCCCAGGGAGTAGGTAGTGGCCAGGTCCAACCAGATTCAAGGTACTGCCCGACCCTCCCAGGTGTCCATCATCTTCATGAAGGTGCATGTAATTGCCTGCGTTGCTTAGGATTCCATGTCGCCTGAACCGCTCAGGAGTCAGTGCATCGCCCGAATGACGCAGGGTCTATGCATCAGCCTGTAACGCTCAGGGATTTGTTCAGCAGCGTCCGGCTGGTTCCTGGTTAGCCGATTCGTGTCCTGTGTGTCTGGTTTTCTGTTTCCGCAGGTTTGTTGCATGCGGCGCGACGTCTGGCTCTGATTCTGGCTGTCCAGCGTCACCCAGCAAGTGGCCATGACGCCCAGGCTGCATCCCGATTCTCCATCGCCTCTTTCCAATGCCACCAGATCGCACCTCTCTCCGGGTCTCGTACCGACGCAAGCTTATTTTTCCTGTAAGCAGGGCCTCAGGCCACCGGAATGTCGATCCATCCTCAGTTATATCGCAGGGCTCCTCCATGCCCGGTCACTCCACGGTGCCGGGTTTCAGGTAAGTTCCAGCCGAGTGGCGGCGTGACGCTTCTCCGCAGCCCAGAGCCTTCCTTCATTTATCACAAGCCACCATTCCTAGGTCTTCAGTATCGCCGGAGAGTTGGCAGCACTGTCCGTTGATTTCTATTAGGTTGTGATCCTTTCTATACCATGTTCATTTCTGTTTCCTTCTGATTCTCAGGTTTCATGTATTTCCCGGATTAGCTCAGAATTCACGTTTTTTGCCCATTCACCCAGGTCTAATTCCCGGAGTCGCGCGGGTTTACGTGTTTCCTGGATCGCTCGGGTCCATGCATTTCCCTGGGTCGCTCGGATTCATGTATTTACCTGAGTTCCTCGGGTTTTATGTTTCCAGAATCGCCCGGGTTCATGTTTTCTGGGTCGCTCGGGTTATGTATGTGCCCAAGTCACTCAGGTTTTACGTTTCCCTGAATCTCAGGTCAGGTATTTCCTGGATCGCTCAGGTTTAGGTATTTCCCTGAATCGCTCAGGTTTTGTATTTTCCTGTCTTTCAGGTTGCCGATATCTCCAGGTGGTATGTTTTCCTGATTCACCCAGGTTACGTATTTTCCGGAATCACTCAGGTTTTGTTTTCCTGTCTTCAGATTGGCGGTATTTCCAGGTTGTGTATTTTTTTGTTTCACTCAGGTTACATATTCCCTGAATCGCTCAGGTCTTTTCCCACAGGTGGTTCGCATTTGCCTGAATCACTCAGGTCTTTTGTCCCACAGGTTGTACGCAGTTGCCTGAATCGCTCAGGATCCGATATATTTGCCTGGAACGCTCAGAGTTTTTCCAGCAATATCCAGTGGCTTTCATAGGCCGTTGCCACATGCACCGTCACCTGTCAATTAACACCATCAAGCTGTATTTGGCCGGCATTCAACACCATCGGATGCTCAGCGACCCCTCTGCCAAATCTATTTGTATCAGGCCATCAAAGCCACCCTCAGGGTTAGCGCGGCGGTCCAGGTGCGCAGACAACCAGTGTCAGGCGAGCTTTCCACAGATTGTCCGTAGCCTAGACGGTCTCCCTTTTGGGCACTCAGCAAGCATCATCACCAAAGCAGCC
This sequence comes from Bufo bufo, assembly GCF_905171765.1. Lineage (NCBI taxonomy): Eukaryota > Metazoa > Chordata > Amphibia > Anura > Bufonidae > Bufo > Bufo bufo. The sequence goes on along the minus strand of NC_053391.1, from coordinate 275,004,704 downwards.
ATATACCTAGGGTTCAATGGGTTCTTAGACCCGGGGAGTTCACCTGCGGCACGGTCAACCGAGCGACCCTGCTCAGGCGACATCTCGCCTGGCATTCGGTCCACTTCATACGGTCCATCCCAGCCACCAAGTCCAATCAGGCTGGTCCTCCCACCGAGGTAGAGTTCTTCCCTACGGCCAACTGTCGGTGTCCCTTCAAGGCGCTCCAAGAGCTTCTGGCCTCACACAGTTTTGCCGCGTTAGACGACCCGTTGCTCCCAATCAACGGTAGGCCCCCTTCTTCGGCCCAGTTTGTCTCCAATGTCCGCACCCTGACGGCAGGGTTGGGGTTTAGCCCTAGCACGGTATCCGGGCACTCCTCTCGCGTAGGGGCCGCTTCCGCAGCATTCAGTCATCAGGTACCGGCACACGTCACCCGCAAGGGGGGTCGTTAGCGGTCGTTCTGCTACGCAAGGTACATCCACAATCCGCGAGTTGAGATTGTCAGAGCCTTTCGTTCTTTTGGCTTTATGGGTTCCATGATGCTCCAATAAATACATTGCACCCTACTCCGAGCCGGTTCTCTTTGCCCACTTATCTAGGCCTTACCTCGTCACTGGCACCGGGCACACTCCAGCCAGTTGGTTCAGGGCAGTACATAGGCATGCCTACTCTGTTCCTCGATTAGCTCCTACCACAAATAATTAAGGCTGCGTGCAGCCTGAAATTGTGGGTGGAGTGACCTCCCCTATTTAAACCCCCTAGTACAAGCAGGAGGGCGCCCGTTTCTTTGCCCCTCCCTCCCATCCCCTTTTTTATTCACTCCTCCTGGGTGGCCCATTTATCTAGGCCTTACCTCGTCACTGGCACCGGGCACACTCCAGCCAGTTGGTTCAGGGCAGTACATAGGCATGCCTACTCTGTTCCTCGATTAGCTCCTACCACAATCACAGTCTGCTTAAACTAATAACACAAATAATTAAATGTTACCATGTTTTTATTGAACACACCATGTAAACATTCACAGTGCAGGTGGAAAAAGTATGTGAACCCTTGGATTTAATAAATTTAATTCTTGACCATTCCTCTTTACAGAACTGTTTCAGTTCAGCAATATTCTTGGGATGTCTGCTGTGAATCACTTTCTTGAGGTCATGCACAGCATCTCAATCGGGTTGAGGTCAGGACTCTGACTGGGCCACTCCAAAAGGCGTATTTTCTTTTGTTTAAGCCATTCTGTTGTTGATTTACTTCTATGCTTTGGGTCGTTGTCCTGTTGCAACACCCATCTTCTGTTGAGCTTCAGCTGGTGGACAGATGGCCTTAAGTTCTCCTGCAAAATGTCTTGATAAACTTGGGAATTCATTTTTCCTTCTATGATAGCAATCCGTCCAGACCCTGACGCAGCAAAGCAGCCCCAAACCATGATGCCCCCACAACCATACTTCACAGTTTTGATGAGGTTTTGATGTTGGTGTGCTGTGCCTCTTTTTCTCCACACATAGTGTTGTGTGTTTCTTCCAAACAATTCAACTTTGGTTTCATCTGTCCACAGAAAATTTTGGCAGTACTGCTGTGGAACATCCAGGTGCTCTTGTGCAAACTGTAAAAATGCAGCAATGTTTTTTTTGGACAGCAGTGGCTTCCTCTATGGTATCCTCCCATGAAATCCATTCTTGTTTAGTGTTTTACATATCGTAGATTCACTAGCAGGGATGTTAGCATATGCCAGAGACTTTTGTAAGTCTTTAGCTGACACTCTAGGATTCTTCTTCACCTCATTGAGCAGTCTGCGCTGTGCTCTTGCAGTCATCTTTACAGGATGGCCACTCCTAGGGAGAGTAGCAGCAGTGCTGAACTTTCTCCATTTATATACAATTTGTCTTACCGGGGACTGATGAACAGCATGGCTTTTGGAGATACTTTTATAACCCTTTCCAGCTTTATGCAAGTCAATAATTCTTAATCGTAGGTCTTCTGAGAGCTCTTTTTTGCAAGGCATAATTTACATCAGGTAATGCTTCTTGTGAAAAGCAAACAAAGAACTGGTGTGTGTTTTTTATAGGGCAGGGCAGCTGTAACCAACACCTCCAATCTCATCTCATTGATTGGACTCTAATTAGCTCTTGGAGATGTCAATTGTTTAGGGGTTCACATACTTTTTCCACCTGCACTGTGAATGTTTACATGGTGTGTTCAATAAAAACATGGTAGCATTTAATTCTTTGTGTGTTATTAGTTTAAGCAGACTGTGATTGTCTATTGTTGTGACTTAGATGAAGATCAGATCACATTTTATGACCAATTTGTGGAGAAATCAATATCATTCCAAAGGGTTCACATACTTTTTCTTGCAACTGTATATAATATTAAAATTGGATACAAGAAACATGCCGTGTCTCAAGATTTTAAGCCATGTCATGGTAGTAATCCATCTGGTCTTATTTTTGCAGCTTTACAGAGAGTATGACAAGATTGGAGATGGTATGTCTAGAGCAGAGTCTAGGAAGGTTTTTGAGTTTGAATGCAGAATGGAATTATTTAGTTTTCTTTAATAAGGTCTGGGCCCCCCCTCAATGGGTCGTCAGGAGCCAAGCTGTTCTACCAACGCGCTTATGACCCCCTTGGAGGTTTGATATCATAGCTCGTACAAAGGAGATTCATATTCAATAATAAAAAAAAAAATGGGGGCGTGGCTAACTGCCGAACAGGAAGGAAGCGTCTTTGCAGAGCTTCTGCGGTCGAACCTCTATCCACCGACATCTTGGCAATTTTAAGGCTATAAGACGATCTATACTCGTCTCGTCTGAATATACAGGGCAGCCAGACCATTTTAAGCCCTTTCCCAGATTTCTGGAGTGCCGTCAGCCGGAGTTCCACCAGCGGCCTATATAGAGCGCCAAGCCTCGCACTCGATTTCCGGACATCATCTGAACAGAAAATCGGGCCCACCGGACAACAAGGCCAACACAAGGGGTGCTTTCGGTAGCAGTGAAACCGCGTTACCGGTAAGAGGACTCTCACCTTTCTCAGCTGTGCTCCTGTAGTCATAAGCTGACCCCTGGCCACCGGGACTCGCATATACACTGAGGCTTGCTGGAGGTTAACTCCTTGTACCTCGGAACTGCAATCGGCATAACTCCTCCTGAGTTCAACACCAGTCTATTACTTAACCTGCCGATCCTATTTAAAAAACATAGAAATATACCTACCCATAAGATCGCCTCACAGTCCGTGCGTCTACAATACGGCAGTGATTCGGAGCATCACGCTTCTATTTTACACCATCCTGAGTGCACCACCGCAAGGAAATCAGAGGGATATATACAGCTAAGTACTAGCATATATCTTTACTTTATACAAGAGCTATTGTCACTCTCCTTTGCACCCCCCAACGGACAAACATCTCCACCTATCCGTCTAAAATCATTTAAAGGGACAGAGTCTCATTTTCCTAAGTCAGAACAAGTACTATCACAACTTTATTAGCAAGTATTATTGTTCAAGGAATTCAACTATGTGTTAAGTGCCAATCTACTCCTGATACTGGCACAGGTGATTAACAATTTATAAAGTGGACTCAGTCGCAAACACCTATGGTAAAAGTGGGAAGATTTAGAGGAACTAGCCAAGAATATCATAATCCAGCTAAACCTCCACATCTGTCCCAACCAGGTCTGGACAAATTCATAATGAAGAAATCCCAAGCCCCACCTGGGCCACAAGTCTCCACTCCTAAAGGAGCCACGCAGAAACCGACATCGCGCTCACAAGAAGGAGATAGTGAATATGAAGATGTCACAGAACCCACAGCAGAACTCCTATTATCCAGATCCTTCATTTCCAGGGCTTTATCAGATGCTTTGAACCCTGTTCTAGAAGAGCTGTCAGAAATTAAAAGAGAAATGAGACAGATTAGTAATAGAGTTGAAGTCCTTGAGTCCACACAAACAGCTATTACTAACTACACTAAACAAGCCTCTGAAGCTTTCTCTAAATATCAACAACACATCAATAATCTTCATGATTACAGTGAAGATCAAGACAACAGAGGCAGGAGGAATAATATCCGCTTTCGTGGTATCCCTGAATCAGTTGCAAACGAAGCAGTCCCTAAAGCAGTGGAAGAGATATGTAAAACATTGCTAACAGATGACTCTCTTATTGTCATTGAAAGAGCCCACAGAGCTTTACGCCCTAAGCCCAAACGAGATGATCCTCCAAGAGACGTAATCTGTAAACTCTTGAACTTTGCTCAGAAAGAAGCAATAATGAAGAAGGCTAGAGAAATGGAACATATTGAATATGAAGATGCCACAATTCAGTTATTCCAAGACATAGCGCCAGTAACCCTAAACACAAGGCGTATTTTGAAACCTCTAACAGATTATTTAAGACACAAGAGAATCGCATTCAGATGGCTGTTCCCCTTTGGCATGCTAATAACCTGGAGAGAGAAAAGATACACCATAAGAACACCAAAAGATCTTCCAGATGTACTCGCTGCCTTGGAGATCACAGACATAGATATCCCGGACTGGTCTATTACTACAGACGTCCTCATACCATCTGAGGTCCCACCTCCAACCACTTGGGAGACTGTCATCTCCAGCAAAGTCCTGGAAGATGACCCCCAGACGTCTTATGGCAGATGAAGACTGAAGATATCTTAGATAGCTATCTTGTTTTTCCTTTCATATAAAAGGTCATTAATGTGCCCTCCAATCTCTCTCCTATCACTCTATAGAGAGAGATTCTAAATTTGTGGATCTCGATGTGCAGCATGGGACCTTCCTTTTCCCCCCCTTGTCCACAACCCTCCTCCCCTCTCCCCTTCCTTTCACTATGGGATGGTCTTCCTGCTGCATATCCGAATCTACATCTTAGGCCATTTGACATGGCTCTGTCTCTTACCTTGTAATATTATTACCTCCTTGAATATTTGTAGTTAGTATAAATATAACATAACTTTCACCTGTGCCGTACATGATATGTACTGAAAAGTTTTCTTTTCTTCCTTGTTTCAAACTTGTTCACCTTTCCTTAGGTCTCATCCGGACCTATAATTTCATTGTCCCTGCACATTCTCATGTAGGCTGTCTTTTTGGGATAAGTTGCTAATTGCTCTGTTTATGTCTAATCATAATCCTGTTTTCTATGCACTTAGAATGGTTCTACCCCCCTCCTTATCATCATCCTCATCCAATCCTTTACCCAAAGTACCACAGAATGTTTCCAGAAGATGTGACCACCTTACAAGAGTAAAATGGAGTACTTCACCAGTGAGTAAATTATTCGCACAAGACCTCATACACACTTCTCCACATGGCTGAACTTAGGGTAGCTACTTTTAATGTTAGAGGCTTTAAGTCTCCTGTGAAGAGAAGTCAAATCATTAACCAATTAAACAAAGAGAAGGCCAACCTAATATTCCTACAAGAAACTCACTTTAAACATAATAAAACACCAGAGCTATCAAGGACAAAATACAATCTTTGGTTCCATAACTCATCATCAGCCTCTAACAAATCTGGAACTAGTATAGGGATCCACAGAAATACAAATTTCCTACCCATACTCTCCTTATCAGATGAAGAGGGGAGATACTTAATGGTGAAAGGGAAAATTAATTCTCAGTTGTACACTCTAGTCAATATCTATGCCCCCAACACTACACAAAAGAAGTGGTTCGACAAATTTTGGCCAGAATTTGAGGCCTTCCGTGAAGGGCTAGTTATAGTAGCGGGAGATTTCAATGTAACACTCAATCCTCAATCCTCGCACAGACTCCTCAACGAGCAAATCAGCTATTCCTAATAGATCCCTAAAATCCATAAAATAATCCCTGCACAAAAGCTCTCTAGTTGATGTGTGGAGAGCACTCAATCCAAAAGATTATACTCACTTTTCTGCTCCACACAAATCCTATAAAAGATTAGACTACATATTTCTCCCAACTAACATCCTTCACCTTTGTATAGAAACTAAAATAGGTCCTATCTTACATTCAGACCACGCACCAGTATTCCTCACCTTCAAACCACCTAACTCCTCACCCAAATATTTTAATTGGCTTGAATGAAACCTTGCTCAGCTCTACAGATATACATTCTGCCATAAAAACAAAACTAAATGATTACTTTACAATCAATACCCAAGGTGGTACTCCCCCTCAATTTGTATGGGAAGCACATAAAGCAGTAATTAGAGGAGAGTTCATTTCTCTTGCGTCAAACCTAAATAAAAAAAAGACAAAAAAAGACAAATGAACTAATCTCTAAAATCTCTAAGCTAGAGTGCTCCCACAAACGTCTTAAGAAAAATGACATCTTAGATAAACTTAACATGGCCAGAAAAGAGCTGAAGACTCATCTTAATACACAATCTGCAAAAATTTACCTAGCTTTAAAACAAATTTTTTACGCACATGGCAACAGATCCTCCAAATTACTACGCCAACAAAAACGCAAATCTAGGATAGCTAACATTAAAACGGGTGACGAGCAACTACATAGAGATGATACTACTATTGCTCAGGCTTTTCATGACTTCTATTCTAAACTCTATAATATTAATGCTGATGAGACAGATAAGACCACACAAGATAAAAGCAATCTCACCTCAGAATTTCTGCACAATCTTAGTCTGCCGACTCTTAATGAAGACCAAAGATTAAGATTGTGTACTCCAATCTCAGATAAAGATGTCATGGATACTCTGAAGACAATTGCTAAAGGGAAGTCCCCAGGCCCAGATGGCCTTCCTGCTTTATATTACTTGACTTTTAAAGATATTCTAGTGCCCCATATGGTCCAAGTTTTCAATGCGGCATTAGTCGGTACACCTTTTGCTCCCCAAACATTAAGTGTTCATATTACGCTAATCCCCAAACCCCTAAAAGACCAAACACTCTGTTCTAGCTACAGGCCCATTTCTTTACTGAATCTAGACCTTAAAATTTATGCTAGAATCCTTTCAGCCAGAATAAAACCTTTACTACAGGATCTGATCCATCCTGATCAGACTGGTTTTGTCCTAGGCAGAGAAGGGAAAGATGGCATGTATAAAATTATTAATGCAATTTCACTTGCCAAAAGAAACAAAACACCTATTGTACTACTCGGGACAGATGCTGAGAAAGCATTCGATAGAGTGGCCTGGCCCTTTCTCTCTAGCACTCTAGATAAATTTGGTTTTCCAAATACATTCATCAAAGCTATCTTTTCAATGTATTCTTCCCCTTGCGCCTATCTAAAAGTGAATGACACTCTGTCCCGAGCAGTAAACATAATTAATGGAACGAGGCAAGGCTGCCCATTATCCCCCTTATTATTTATTTTATCAATGGAACCCCTTTTACAAGCTATAAGGCAAAACTCTGGAATCAAAGGTTTAAAGAGGACCTTTCACCAATTATTACACTGTGAACTAAGTATACAGACATGGAGAGCGGCGCCCGGGGATCTCACTGCACTTACTATTATCCCCGGGCGCCGCTCCGTTCTCCCGTTATGCCCTCCGGTATCTTCGCTCAGTAAGTTATAGTAGGCGGAGATTTCAGTCACTAAGTTATGGTAGGCGGAGTCTGCCCTTGTTCTGCTGTAGTGCTGGCCAATCGCAGCACAGAGCTCACAGCCTGGGAGGTTATTTTCTCCCAGGCTGTGAGCTCTGCAATGCGATTGGCCAGCTCTACAGCAGAACAAGGGCAGACTCCGCCTACCATAACTTTGTGACCGAAGATACCGGAGGGCATAGCGGGAGAACGGAGCGGCGCCCAGGGATAATAGTAAGTGCAGTGAGATCCCTGGGCGCCGCTCTCCATGTCTGTATACTTAGTTCACAGTGTAATAATTGGTGAAAGGTCCTCTTTAAGCTGTGGTGACTTGGAGATAAAACAAGCTGCTTATGCAGATGATCTCTTGTTAGTTGTCTCAAATCCCAAACAAGCCTTTCCTCATTTAATTGATACTCTAAAAAGGTTTGGAGAGATATCCAATTTTAATATTAATATCTCTAAGTCCCAAGTGATGGGTTTATTCTATTCCCAATATGCTATTAAATACCTTGAGAAAGAATCCCCCTTTCAATGGACCAAAAATTCATTGAAGTTTTTAGGTGTCAACATTCCCCCTGACCTCAACAAGTTATACAGCTTAAACTATATTCCACTTATAAACTCCATACCAAACATACTGAGCTCCTTCTCACTTATGTAATTTCAGAGACTTTCTCATCACAACTGGAGAAGGTTTCACAACTTTACCAGCACAAGTACGAAACAGTAACTTAGCTCCATCAGACCTTTTAGACCTTGACGGGGCCATATTAAATTTGCAAGAGATGAAGAAAAAATTTGGCACATCCCAATTTAACAGTCTCCATTATAATATCATATTGAAATCTCTGAGAAAGGTTATGTCTCAAGAGTCCCAGAATAGGGAGCCCTCTTGGTTTGAGAATTTAATATCTCAAATACAGACCCCAAAAAAACTTATACATTCAATAACTAAGAACTTACTCCAAAATGAAACACCTAATTCCCTTTATTTTTTAAAAGAATGGGAAAGAGACCTAAATATCAAATTTTCAGATGAAGACACCAAAGCTATACTACTATCACCAAAACTCTCCTCAAGATGCTCTAATATTCAAGAAAACACATATAAGGTAATATCCAGATGGTATCTTACCCCTGTCAGATTAAGCCAAATGTATAGCTCAAAAACAGATCTGTGTTGGAGATGCCTCAACGAGAGAGGCACATTTTTACATATATGGTGGTCATGCCCTTTCATACAATCCTTTTGGACTCAGGTCTTTGAAAATATCAATCTCATCCTAGATAAAAAAGACTTGATGAGGATCATCAGTTGTCCCAAGACTGCCCTTTTGAACATCATACCAAACTCATTAACCAGATCTGAGATGAGTCTCTTAAGAACTCTTATTGCAGCGGCTAGACTTATAATAGCTTCAAACTGGAAAACTCATGGTCCCTTTATCAGGGTCATTATGGTTAAATAAAGTCACCACGATTTCCAGACTTGAAGAATTATCTCACTGGGAATTGAGAACACATCACATATATAAGAAAATTTGGTCCCCTTGGGTCAACTGGAGATCCTCAAAACCTTAATTTTTGTATTGATCTTCCCACTCCTCCAATACAGTTTCTTCAGACAAATTTGATATTCTGGAATAGATATCAGATCCAACTAACTCGCTAACAGTCTACTTACTTAGGTGATCCCACACTCATCTGCCTCTTAAAAAAGAAAAAGGGTACTTTATTTCCCACCCCACCCTTCCTTCCTTCCATCTCCTAACCCCATATTTTATGTACTGGTTTCCCCACTGTTTATTTTGATCTCTGTTTCTACATAATTAAGCACTGCCACTACTGGTGTAGAGTAACAGAGTAGTAACCTCTCTATGTTGCCCCCCTTGACCTCCCCCCTCCCCTACACAAAGCTTCTTAACAGCTCTTATGATGTCAAGAACTTGGAGGGGGAGACCCCTAGGGTCATGGTGGTGTAGGGTAGTTCATTGGCAATTTCAAAATTTGTTCTCACTGAGGGCGTAAAAGTCCCCACTCTCAAGTCATAGATAGGTTAAATCTGTACTCTTGAAATGATTCTGTACTATTTATGTACCTTGATATGTGGCATTATTGCATCTTTGATTTGCTGTCTATGTATTGTAATTACCCCTTTATTGAAATTCAATAAAAAAAATAAAAAAATTATAGTAGCCTTATAAGAATGGAATTAATCACTATGACGCCATGTACCATGATCCAGTTCAAACTTTTAGATTAGGGATAGCTGGTCCAAATAAAATGGGAGTTATAATAAGACCCTTTAGGGTAAAGTTGGGCGTCACTCAGTATCGGGCATCAAATAGACAAAATCAGAAAACGGTGTCTACAAATCTTATATTTATATCACACTTACAACATGTTGTATAAAATTTACAAATAAAATGGCATGAATGCATAAAATACTCTAAAATCACACCTATAGCCTCCTAGGAATCACTATATTAGACCACTATATTAAGTCTCTGGAGTCCATAATATTTCAATGTCCTTGATAGTTTGTATTCAAAAGTACATATAGTGATCACCAAGGTGGAACTAAAGAGTTTGTATTAATTTTATAATTCGCAAAAGTACTTTAGCATTAATTGTAGAGGTACTTTACCACTCCTATAGGCCGCTTGTCCTTCGAAATGCGACTGCTCTACTGTGAGCTGCAAGGACCTGTGGATCCGGTCTTTTCTATCGGAAGTCCCCCGTATTGCTGGATATTGCTTTGCAATGTTCTTTGTAGCTCTGACCTTCCATGACCTGTTTGTGGCGTCCCACGTGGTTTCGCTGGATGGCCAGGTGACTTTCAATTCCAGGCGGAGTTTTCAAACTTGTTCAGCGTCCGATTATAGTTGTAAATATCTTCCTTATGTCGTCCCACACTGTCTATTTACCATACGCATTTCGGGGTACAGCAGCCCCTTCCTCAGTGGTACAGTGTCCTTTTTATATTATCATTAATTGGTAAAATGCATGCTGGGACAGTGAGGGACTTGGAAGACCAGGATGTGGATTTTCAGTTAATAGCAGTCCATTTATAATCATTCGAATATATACTCATACAAGGACAAAAATGCGGTTTCCAATTTTCAATATTATATAAATATGTATAATTTCATTCTAAGACGTGACATTTTCTAAAGGCTATACGTTATCATCCAATCAAATGATCCTATATAGGTAATCTGTTATCACATAAAACAGTTAAAATCTGTAAGTTTAATAAATGTAAAAAAGCCGCATACATATAATCTCAAAAAAACACACAAACGCACATTTATTAAGACGTTTTAGACGCCGGTCTTAATAAAGCCCTAAACTGGTGGTGGATCCGCCGAAGTTATGAAGAGGCACAGCCATCCAGTGCCAGTTCTAAATGTAAGACTGCTTCTGAGCTGTCTTACATTTAGACCTTTTTCTACACCTAAAACAGGCGTAGAAAATGGTGAATGAGACTGGCCCGTCCCCGTCCACGCCACGCCCACAATGTTAGAACTGGTGAGGTACATATGTGTAAATATATGTTGTATTTTTAAATACCAAATGATCAAAAATTTATCAAATAGTATCTTGCAGAGTATTTGATTGACAACAGAATGCTGGTTATTATTGTTCTGCTTAAAGGGGTTGTTCCACTTCTGCAAATGGCATTTATCATGTAGACAAAGTTAATACAGGCCTTTTACTAATGTATTGTAATTGTCTATATTGCTTCCTTTGCTGGCTTAAATCATTTTTCCATTATATACTGCTCATATCCAGGGGTTACAACCACCCTGCAATCCAGCAGCGGTGGCTGTGCTTACACACTATAAGAAAGGGGGCCAGCCACTCTGGTGGCTGTGACCGTGGGAGCACACATAGGCTGGTGCTTTTTCCTGTAGTGTCCAAGCACAGCCACCTCTGATGGATTGCACAATGGTCTTAACCTCTGGAAATGAGCAGTGAATAATGAAATGGAAAAGTGAATCAAGCCAGCAAAGGCAACAATATGGACAATCACAATACCTTAGGCCTCTTTCACACTTGCGTTGTTGGGATCCGGCATGCACTTCCGTTGCCGGAGGTGCCTGCCGGATCCGTAACAACGCAAGTGTACTGAAAGCATTTGAAGACGGAACCGTCTTCCAAATGCTTTCAGTGTTACTATGGCACCCAGGACGCTATTAAAGTCCTGGTTGCCATAGTGGGAGCGGGGAGCGGGGGAGCGGTATACTTACAGTCCGTGCGGCTCCCCGGGCGCTCCAGAATGACGTCAGAGCGCCCCATGCGCATGGATGACGTGATCCATGTGATCACGTGATCCATGCGCTTGGGGCGCCCTGACGTCACTCTGGAGCGCCCGGGGAGCCGCACGGACGGTAAGTACACTGCTCCCCCGCTCCCCGCTACACTTACCATGGCTGTCAGGACTTTAGCGTCCCGGTAGCCATGGTAACTATTCAGAAAAAGCTAAACGTCGGGTCCGGCAATGTGCCGAAACGACGTTTAGCTTAAGGCCGGATCCGGATCAATGCCTTTCAATGGGCATTGATCCCGGATCCGGCCTTGCGGCAAGTCTTCAGGATTTTTGGCCGGAGCAAAAAGCGCAGCATGCTGCGGTATTTTCTCCGGCCAAAAAACGTTCCGTACCGGAACTGAAGACATCCTGATGCATCCTGAACGGATTACTCTCCATTCAGAATGCATTAGGATAATCCTGATCAGTATTCTTCCGGCATAGAGTCCCGACGACGGAACTCTATGCCGGAAGACAATAACGCAAGTGTGAAAGAGCCCTAAGTAAGTGCTCTGTAATATCTTTATCTACATGATAAATGCCATTTCTGAAGTGGGAAAACCCTGAAATGTGAAATATAAAAGAAAAACAGTTGATGGTTTCATTTAGAGGGGTTCTGCAGTTTATTTAAACTTCTGATCTATCCTTTGGATAGATCATCCGCATCTGATCGGCGGGGGTCCGACACCCGGGACCCCCGCCGATCAGCTGTTTAAGGCAGCGGCGTTCCAGCAGCGCCGCGGCCTTCTCACTGTTTACCGCAGGCCCAGTGACGTCACAACTAGTATCAACTGGCCTGGGAGTGGCTAAGCAGCTCTGTTCACTTGAATGGAGCTTAGCCCCGCCCAAGCCATTGATACTAGTCGTGACGTCACTGGGCCAGTGGTAAACAGCGAGAAGGCCGCAGCGCTACTGCCTTCTCAAACAGCTGATCGGTGGGGGTCCTGGGTGTCGGACCCCCGCCGGTCAGATGCTGATGATCTATCCAGAGGATAGATTATCAGTTTAAACAAACTGCAGAACCCCTTTAAATAGTGTCACCTGCAGGTGATTGATAGGGGGAAAAAAAAAAACAGCAATAATGATAATCCAGCAGTATGTTGACTGAGAATGATCTTTTAAATTCATATAAGCTATTTCAGCAATCCATACACACAATTTATATACTCAACGGGTAGCTTGTAAACAGCCTGAGTTGTGAGTAGCTTTATAGAAAGTGGAACTTCTGACAGGACTAGTGCCACTCCCGGCTTTAAAGGATAACTGTCACATTTAGACCCTAATTTCAATTTTCATATATGTAGTTACTAATAACATAATATTCCAGAATCAGTTACTATTAGACTGACTTACCCCATATTTAATAAGATTCAGCCCTTAGCAACCAGTCTGCATAAAACTGCAATTTCACTATTCAGTTAAGATGGCCGCCACTGCCCTCACCCTGAGGCTAATCCCGGCTGCCCTCACTACCCACAATGCATTGAGCTCCTCACATGCACTAGCCAGTAACAATAGCCCCCCAAAAGTGTCAGTAACCAGAGCTCTCCCCCCTAAAGGGCTAATCTCCTGCAGCACAAAGGGGTCCTCTTACCACATGTTGCTATCATTTATACACTGAGCAGATGGCAGATCTCCCTTCCCTGGTCTACGCTGCTCCAACTCTGCATTCTCCAGCTCTGCTGAGTAAGGGAGCATCTGCCAAGCGCAGGGACAGGGAGAAGTGCACACAGCCCAGGCACTATCAGCTGCTAGGGAGGACCTGGCTTTAATAATTTACTTAGGCTGGGTTCACACTTGAGCGAATTTGATATGCGCGTTTTTGTCGCGCGTTTTTGTGCGCGTTTTTGTCCATGGTGAACGCGCGTATTACGCGCGTTTGTGTGATTGACAGCAGTGTCCTATGGCTGCAAACGCGCGACAAAACGCCCCAAAGAAGCTCAAGAACTTGTTTGAGCGTAGGGCGTTTTTCAGCGCGTTCAAACGCGCTGTAAAACGCTCAAGTGAGAATCCAGCCTTACAGTCCCTGGCTGTCAGTAATGTGACCTTGCACTCAGCCTGTATTAGTAGTTTGGAGACAGCACACCAGCAGTGGCGTCTCTAGCTTTCAAATTTTGGGGGGGCACACTGGGGGCCAGGACAAAAGTAGGGGGGGCAGCTATAACAACGATACATTTACACAAGTATGCTTAGAAATGCTGCAATACTTTACCCAATACCTAAAACCGCAACAGGGAAGAAAAGTCCATCTGTCTGTGGATGACACTTTTATAGAGAGGGGGATCTGTGGATGACACTGCTATGGGGGGATCTGTGGATGCCACGTACCGTATATAGCATATTATGCTATATGTGTCATCCACAGATCCACCCCATGACAGTGTCATCCCCATTTCCCCCTCCATAACAGTGTCATCCACAGATCTCCCTCCCCGCCTCTCACAGGAGTGTACATATATAAAATAAACATATTTCACATGAACACTTACAGTTACTTGGCTTGGCCCTTGGGGATCTCGGACTCCACTTCCACACTTTGGCCGGGATCTCGGCGGAGCTGATGTTGTGTTTTATCCTAATGAGAAAGATTTCATAATAAGGATTTGGAGAAGGGGCAGAGGGATAGCAGACCAGGGAGAGGCTGGTGCTGCTACTAGGGGGTCATACCATGGGGGAGTAATAAAACCCACCATAATGCCCCCCAGTAGAAATAACTCTCCTTATAATGTGCAAAACATACCCCCTTATGCCCCCAGTTGAGCTAATGTCCCCCATAATGTGCCAGTATAAAAAAAAACTATATAGTGCCCCAGTAAATGCCTCTATAGTGCTCCTCTCCCCCTTCCTGCTAGTGCCCCCCATAATGTACCAGTATAAAATGCCCCATATATCGTGCCCCAGTAGATGCCCTCAGTGTCCCCCATAATTTGCAAGTATAAAATACCCCTTCTTAGTGCCCCCCGTAGATGACTCCATAGTACTCCTGTCTCCCCTTCTCCATAGTACCCACCATAATGTGTCCCAGTATAAAATGCTACTGTACAGAGCCCCCATATAAAACACCCCTTCTTTGTGGCCTCAGTAGATGCCGCTATAGTGCCCACCAATAATGTGCCAGTAATAAGTGCCCTCAATAACGTGCCACTGCCAGTAACAAGAGCCCCCCAATGTGCCAGTAATAAGCCCCCATCACGTGCCAGTAATAAGCCCCCCATCACGTGCCAGTAATAAGCCCCCCATCATGTGCCAGTATTAAGTCCCCCCCATCATGTGCCAGTATTAAGTCCCCCCCATCATCATGTGCCAGTATTAAGTCCCCCCCATCATCATGTGCCAGTATTAAGTCCCCCCCATCATCATGTGCCAGTATTAAGTCCCCCCCCATCATCATGTGCCAGTTTTAAGTCCCCCCCATCATGTGCCAGTATTAAGTCCCCCCCATTGTAATAAGCCCCCATAACGGGCCAGTAACACTATTGTAAAAAAACAAACAAAAAAAAACCACTTATACTTACCTCAGTGTCAGCGATGCGATGCAGACTCTCTGTGTCCCGCGATGTAAGGCTCAGGCGGCGCGATGACGTCATCGCGCCGCCTGCGCCGGCCTCTGATAGGCTGCAGGCACTAGGCCAGCAGCCTATCAGAGGAAGGGGAAGGGACACGCCTCTCCCTCCCCCAGTGGCGTAGCGTGGGTTGCCAGCCCCGGGGCAAGCCAAAAATTGCGCCCCCCCCCTACCCCAGGCACGCCCCTTTTAACAGATACTGTAGTAGATCACCTGCAGTCCTATGTAACACCACAGATAACACAGTGATAACTCTTAGTACAGATAATGTAGTAGATGGGTGTAAGCCCCCAGAATTCAGAACACCCACAGTGTGACCGGAAGTCTGGGGCCAAATGCGGCAGGGTGGGCCATATTCTCAATCTCCTCCCCCAACCCTACTGTGAAACAGATATGTGCATGGACATTATTATTACAGTATAATACCGCCCCATACCTGTTACATCCAGTGACGTCTCCTGTGATGTAGACTCTCCTCAACGTCTTCATTCAGAGATAAGACCGCCATGATACTTTCTTTCAGCCGCTTCTCGTCTCTGCAAAGTTTCACAGAATTTTTTTTAGGTTCCTCACTTTACTCTCATCCTCTCCTTCCTGGTATCTCAACAACTCATCCTGCTGCCCCCCAATACTGTGCTAGAGCCAGATAGTCCCCCATTCCTCATAATATTATTTCCCCTGTATATTATAATGTCCCCCTCTTTGTTATTAATATAATGTCCCCCTCTTTATTATTAATATAATGTCCCCCTCTTTATTATTAATATAATGTCCCCCTCTTTGTTATTAATATAATAGCCCCCTCTTTATTATTAATATAATGGCCCCCTCTTTGTTATTAATATAATAGCCCCCTCTTTATTATTAATATAATGGCCCCCTTTTTGTTATTAAAGAGGGGGCCATTATATTAATAATAAAGAGGGGGTCATTACATTAATAATAAAGAGGAGGCCATTATATTAATAATAAAGAGGGGGCCATTACATTAATAATAAAGAGGGGGCCAATACATTAATAATAAAGAGGGGGTCATTACATTAATAATAAAGAGGGGGCCATTACATTAATAATAAAGAGGGGGCCATTACATTAATAATAAAGAGTGGGCCATTACATTAATAATAAAGAGGGGGTCATTACATTAATAATAAAGAGGGGGCCATTACATTAATAATAAAAAAGAGGGGGTCATTACATTAATAATAAAGAGGGGGCCATTATATTAATAATAAAGAGGGGGACATTACATTAATAATAAAGAGGGGGCCATTACATTAATAATAAAGAGGGGGTCATTACATTAATAATAATGAGGGGGACATTATATTAATAATAAAGAGGGGGTCATTACATTAATAATAAAGAGGGGGACATTACATTAATACTAATGTATTGGCCCCCTATTTATTATTAATATAATGTCCCCCTCTTTATTATTAATGTAATGTTATTAATATAATGGCGGCCTCTCCCCTCCTCTCACCTAATTACACAGGGTGGGACTCTGCACTCAGGGACTGTCACTCACTCTGGGTCGCTTGAATCATTCTCTGCCTGGAGTCTGGACTTCAGTTCTGCATCTTCATTCATGCTCCGGCTCCTGGCTCTGCACTCACTGCCTTTCCTGCCTGGAAGGTGGGCGGAGCATATTGGGAACTGCTGTGCATGCCCCGCCCCCTCTCCCCTCCTCACTCTGCTCTGCAGCCGGACGCTGTGTGAAGACGCTGGCGGCTCACTTCACTTAGGGGGGGCATTTTAGTTGGGGGGGCACATGGGGGGGCACAGCATGATGTAGGGGGGGCCGTGGCCCCCCCCCTGGCGACGCCACTGCACACCAGAGTCAGCAAGTAGCTTTGTATTCAATCTTTATTTTACCAGTGGTATAATCTCAATCTCATGACATTTATTGCTTATAGCAACGTTTCGGGCCCAGTTCGGGGCCCTTTGTCAAGCTATAAATGTAAACACAGAACAATACAATTAAAAATACATCAGCGAAAATTCATTCATATGTACATCAATTCTTATGTGGCAATTCATATTTATCAATTCTTATCAATGAAAGTACATCCAAACAGACATCAGTTCTTATGTGGTAATTCATCCGTCATTTTTTATCACTTAGTTCTAGTACGCATAATTTCATTGAAAGGAGATGTGTTCATGCTAATGATACAGGCCATACTCCCATATCATCACACAGACATCAATTCCTCTATGGTAATCCATTGACCGTATTCACACTTGCGTCTGATACACATTACTTCATTAGAAGGGAACAACTGCACGCTAATGGCAAGGGCCATGTTTGTATAATTGAGAGACATGATTAAGATCAATGGACAAATACATGATTAGAGGGAAGAATAAATAGTTAAAGGGACAGATACATGATTCAAGGGACACAGGAAGGCAGATGCTTCAAGATGTAACATGATTAGAGAGCATAATAGTAGTATCATGGTCACAGTCCATGATTACAGTCCAGTGTCGTGATCACAGGAAATGCTCAGTAGGGGGCTCCCCTGCTACTTGTACTCATTAATCTAGCTAGATTAGCACAACCACAATATTTTCACCTATATTTACACAGAGGGGGGGGGGAGAAGTATAGCATTAAAACGTCATATGTGAAGATAAAAACCAGGCACCAGATATTCAAAATACAAGGCCCTATGTAATAGTGGCAATAACGGTGGGGTTCCTGAGCATTGGATTGCCGTAAATGAACACAAGGCCCCATATATTAAAAGTAGTGGCGGTAAAACATGGCTAGAAATATCCCTGGATGGTCCCAGTTTACGTACCTAAATGGCCGGTCATGATACTTCCACGGCGTGCGATGCATAGGGTGCACGCCGTGGTGTTTTATGCAGGTTGATGGCCGGACATGAGGCGTTAGCCGGCGTACGTGGGGGGTGGAGGCAGCGGGAGGTGCGTCGGGATTCGGCGCATGCGCACTGTCCCTATGGGTCCGGAGGCGCCATCTTGGTCGCTGGTGCTGTGTGGGAGGAGTGGGAGCATGCCCAGTAATGTCTTGAATCTCCGACGGCCATTTTGGAACCTGGAGACTTCGCAGATTCATAGACATTTTTACACAATCTTATTGGGGATGGTGTGTAGGCTGATTACCAGTGTTCCTGTTGAATTCTTGTGGCACTTTAATCATTATATTCAATCTATGGGGCGCTACTGGTTTTGTGTATCAAACACATGTATTTCTTATGCCTGTAATTATGAATACGTTTATCCTGGGAGTGGCCGCAATACAATACATCCGACTATAGATGCTGACTGAGGGTTGTCTACAGTTAAGGTTCTACGTGGAATCATGGGGTTACGCTGCATGGGATGAACCTATTGGAGAGAATGTAAAAAAGACGTATGAGTACTAAGCATTTATCAAATTAGGCAAACTTATAATCCTTGTTAAGGCCTCCTGGGCCCAAAGTACCTAAGCGGCGGATCCATTGCATTTCTCTTGAATGTAACATGTCATCGCGACTCCCCCCTCTCCGGGGATTTGGGACCCAATCAATCACTTGAAAGCGTAGTTGGCTGGGTGTATGTTTATGTTCCTGAAAGTGCTGTACTAGTGGAGCCTCCTTTTTGTTAGTACAAATATTTGACTTATGTTGACTAATTCTGTCCTTTATTTTTTGTGTGGTTTCACCCACATACCCCAGACCACAGGAACATTTAATGAGGTAAATGACGAAACTCGTCATGCATGAAAAATGGACTCTAATGTAGTACTTTTTCCCTGAAGAGGGGTGCGTAAAAGAGTTCCCTTTTGTGACATTACCACACTGGGCACACCCCAAGCATGGGTAAGTACCAAAGTTGGGTGATCCCGTAATGGTGCGTTTTGGATCATTTTTCATAGATCCAAGATCGGATCTCACCAGGCGGTCACGGATGATGGGTGGGCGCTTATAGGGCATCAGGGGTCTAAGGTGAAAGACACCCGGGATACTTCTCTGTAGGATCTGCCAATGTCTGTTCACGATTTTTTTGATGGAAGTACTCCAGGTGGAGTAGGTAGTCACACAGGGGATTCTGGTGTTCTGTATGTTTTCAGATTTGGATTTAGGTTTCAGGAGGTCATCTCTATTTGTATTATTCACACGTTGTGTGTGTTCTATCAATATTTTGGATGGAAACCAACAAACAGAAAATGTATTGTTCATTTGGGTTAACCTTTCCTCTGCTGTCTCGGGATTAGAAACGATTCTTTTGACCCTCATTAATTGTGATAATGAGAGGGAGTTGATTATGCCCGGTGGATGGTAGCTATTATATAACAGAAGGCTATTTCTGTCTGTGGGCTTGGTATACAGGTCATAATGTATACGGGTATTCTCTACCTGGAGTAGAACGTTGAGGAACGGAATCTTTGTCTGACTAGTCTCCAAGGAGAAAGCAATGGATCCCACCGATGAGTTCAGGTCAAGATGGAAGTTCTGCAGATCCTCTAATGACCCCTGCCACAAACAAAAGACGTCATCAATATAACGTAGCCAAGTCTTGACACATTTATGAAACAAACGATGTGTATAAACATAATGTTCTTCAAAGGCATTCATGTATATGACCGCAAATGTCGGTGCCACATTACATCCTATCGCGGTACCTGAGACCTGTAGATAGAAGTCATCCTCAAATAGAAAATAGTTGTTTTTCAACACAAAACTTAATAACTCTATGATGAAGAGATTTTCCTCATGTGAGTATTCCTGGTGCTGTACCAGGGTCTCCATGACAGTCTTAAAGGGGTATTCTCATCTTCATGATCAGGTTTCAAATGTTTACACTGGTGCCATACTTCATTTTTCAAAATAGCTTCTATTATTTATAATGCACCCATTTAGCTAAATTGCCTTCCTCCTACCTCATTGTTTACACTTGGCAACCCATAGATACAGCCACCGCTCCACGGCCGCATCTATGGTCCGCGCTTGCGGAGACCGCACTTACTTTTCACCCAGGCAGCCGGTCATTCCCACGAGAGCGCGCACATCTGCTACAGAGCCGCACATGCGCTTTTCATCTTTCTTCAGGGGAGAGAATTGAGGAAATTTAGCGGAGGAGCAGGGGCTTTGTGATGTATTGGCAGCGTTCAGCAGCACAGCCCTGAGGAGTCCTCAGTGAGTGGTGAGGCGGAGATCGTGCTGCGCTGCTGTTTATAACTATGACCTTGGTATCGGGAGCCGGAGAGGCGGGGGAGGTAGTGCAGAGAGAAGATCCCGGGGAGAGAAGTCGTGCTGCTATCGCTGCTGCCACAGTCCAGGATTTTGACCCTGAAACACAGGTGTCACTGACAGATAATCATGGTAATGGGGAGAGGCTGTGAGTAATGGACTCTTTATATTTATGAGGTCTCCGTACAGATAGCGAGCTCGCCGTCAATGCAGCAAGAAACCCCCCCCCCCATAAGGATTATGAAAGTGCAGTTTAACCCCTTAACCTCCGACACGCCAGAGAGGACTAGAACCAGAAATAATTAATCGGGCCAAACAGTGCGGCTATAGGCTGAACGCTGTGTACAGGGGAGGCCGCAGGATCCTCGCCATGGGATCCAACTACAGATTAGGGGATTGCATTCTAAGCAATTTCCTTGTATAATAAGGGTGGAGGAGTAATAGCAGAGCTGTCCTTCCAGCCATTTACAGAATACAGGCTGCCCTAAACAGCACTCGCTAGACAGTGAAGGGCACAATGATGCCACCCAGTTCTGTGCTGGGATTATTCCTGCGTGTAAAGGGGCCACTCTGATAATAATGTTCTATGAGGCAACTGCTCAGAAACAGTTTGTTTTTTTTAAATTTGGGTTGGGGGAGGCATTTTTATAACTTTTGGTGCGTTTTTTTGAGTCCATGCCATTTTTTTCAAGCCTTTTCCCATAAACTTTCCTACTGGAATAAAATGACTAAAAGAAAAGTATAAAAAAAAATAATATGTGAACAAAAACTGCGGCAACAATAAGTGCTGTTCAGCCACAGTACTAATGGTGAAGGAAATAGACGGATTTAGCAGAGATGTGTATGTGGCGGACTGGCGGTTTAGAATCAATGCATGTGAAAGATAGAATCAGATGTAGCAGAGCTGAATAAGCGCTGTTCAGCCACAGTACTAATGGTGAAGGAAATAGACGGATTTAGCAGAGATGTGTATGTGTCGGTTTAGAATCAATGCAGGTTGAAGATAGAATCAGATGTAGCAGAGCTGAATAAGCGCTATTCAGCCACAGTACTAATGGTGAAGGAAATAGACGGATTTAGCAGAGATGTGTATGCGGCGGTTTAGAATCAATGCATGTGAAGATAGAATCAGATGTAGCAGTGCTGAATAAGCTGCTGTTCTGACACAGTGCTGGTTGAATAGAAAAACAGATGTATCAGGGCTGTATATGTGGCAGGTCAGCATCAATGCTGGTGAAAGAGAAACAGATGTAGCAGAGCTGAATATGCGGGTGTTCTGACACAGTGCTGGTTGAATAGAAAAACAGATGTAGCAGAGCTGTATATGTGGCAGGTCAGCATCAATGCCGTTGAAAGAGAAACAGATGTAGCAGAGCTGAATATGCGGCCGTTCTGACACAGTGCTGGTTGAATAGAAAAACAGATGTAGCAGGACTGTATATGTTGCAGGTCAGCATCAATGCTGGTGAAAGAGAAACAGATGTAGCAGAGCTGAATATGCGGGTGTTCTGACACAGTGCTGGTTGAATAGAAAAACAGATGTAGCAGAGCTGTATATGTGGCAGGTCAGCATCAATGCTGGTGAAAGAGAAACAGATGTAGCAGAGCTGAATATGCGGGTGTTCTGACACAGTGCTGGTTGAAGAGAGAAACAGATGTAGTAGAGCTGAATATGCGGGTGTTCTGACACAGTGCTGGTTGAAGAGAGAAACAGATGTAGTAGAGCTGAATATGCGGCTGTTCTGACACAGTGCTGGTTGAAGAGAGAAACAGATGTAGTAGAGCTGAATATGCGGGTGTTCTGACACAGTGCTGGTTGAAGAGAGAAACAGATGTAGTAGAGCTGAATATGCGGTTGTTCTGACACAGTGCTGGTTGAAGAGATAAACAGACAAATGTAGCAGAGCTGTATATGAAGCTTTTCAGACACAGTGCTAGTGGGGGAGTAGAATAAAGATGTAGCAGAGCTGTATAGGAAGCCATTCAGCCAAAGTGATGTTAGGGGACTGGAGAAGACACAGGTAGCTGAGCTATATATGCATCTATAAAGATACATAGTGTGAGGTTTATACACAACTGGAGTACAGCTGTAATGGAAACAAATCTGCATCAGTGCTGGGGGGTGGGGGTTGGTTAAGATTTTGGGCTAATGTATAATATGGAATTATAGTTTTTGATGCACAGAATAGGTTTGTAAAAGATCAGACTGAGATTTTGTGTGTAAAACTGCAGAACAGCCACGTGTTACTGTACACTGAGCTCACTTCACATGGCTCTCTGAGTGACCATTCCCCTCACAGACACTGCAGACTGATGAGTCATACTTTTCACATGAACGAGCACGCAAGACTCAGTTCTCAGTGTGATGTCATAAGGAGGTGTGGCCGGCCTTCACTCTAGCTGCCTAAGCCCGCCCAGCCTTAGCTGCAGAAAAACCAGGAAGTGAACAGCTAGCTGGCAGCAATTGAGAATGAAGTAGCAAGATGGGAATACCCCTTTAATGCCATCCTCTGCGGGAATGTTTGTATACAGACTGGAGACATCCATGGTAACCAGGATTGTATCAGTTCCGTGGATGTCCAAACCCTTAGTTTTATTAATAAAGTCTGTGGTGTCCAAAATGAAGGATTTTCCTTATTGGGCATAGGGGCGTAAGAGCTTATCTAGAAGGATTGCGGCTGGTTGTAAGACAGAATCACACCCTGAGACTATGAAACGGCCTGGGGAATTTTTTAGGCTTTTATGAATCTTAGGCAAGACATAAAATACTGGGGTTCTTGGGTGCTCAATTAAAAGGAAGTTAGCTAGTTTGTCTGCAATTATTTTCTGTCCTTGGGCTTGTGATACTAAGTTACATAAGACGGATTTTATCTCTGCTGTGGGGTCATAGTTGATATGTTGATAGGTATTGCTATCATTTAGCTGTCTAAGGATCTCTCTCCTATAGTCCTCCCTGTTTAAAACCACAATTCCTGAGCCCTTATCTGCTGGTTTTATTACTATATCTTTATTCTTTCTAAGGTTATCAAGGGCCCTTTGTTCTGATCTCTTTAGATTGTATCTCACCTTTGCGGATGATCCCCTTTTCTCTAGTTCCAGTAGATCGGCTTTGACGAGGGCGATATATGTCTCCACGGCATCTTTGTCGTGTGGTGGTTCGAAGGTACTCTTGGGTTTGCATCTCTGGGTTCTTGCGTGGAAGATAGTTGGAGTGGAAGTGGACTCTGTCTAGGCCCATACCGGGTTATCCAGTTTGATATGCGCTTTTAACCGGAGTAGGCGATAAAATTTGGCCATTTCCTGGTCCAGTGTAAATGCATCAGTGTGGTTGGTGCTGACGGACCATTCCTAGCAACCCTATTTTAAGCACAGGTAAAAATAGGCAGTGCAGGGAACAAAAATGTGGAATTAAGGGGTAATTGAATACACAGTGTAAAGTTGAAATAGGGCCACCAAGTTGATATTAATCACCACAATCCGATACTCCAAAAAAAAAAAAACGACAGTTATCCTTTAAGATACATTGTGCTGACACCGTTTCTCGGAACATGCTGTGTCTCTGTCACATAACATACATAGTAACATAGTTTATAATGAAAAAATAATCTGTCCATCTAGTTCAGCCTGTTATCCTGCAAGTTGGTCCAGAGGAAGGCAAAAAAAAAACTGTGAGGTAGAAGACAATTTGACCCACTTTATCAGAAATTTTTTTTCTTCCCGACTCCAATCAGAATAACTTTGTGGATCAACAACCCATCGCTAGTAACTATAACCTGTAATATTATTACACTCCAGAAATACATCCAGGCCCCTCCTGAACTCTTTTAGTGAATTCACTATCAACACCTCCTCAGGCATAGAGTTCCATAGTCTCACTGCTCTTACCGTAAAGAATCCTCTTCTATGTTTGCTTTCCTCTAGAAGCAGAGGATGTCCCCTCATCACAGTCACAGTCCTTGGGATAAATAGATGAGGGGAGAGATCTCTGTACTGATCTCCCCTTAGTCGTCTTTTTTCTAAAGTGAATAAAGCTAATTTTGATAATCTTTCAGGGTACTGTAGTCCACCCATTTCAGTTATTACTTTAGTTGCCCTTCTCTGAACCCCCTCCAGCTCTGCTATGTCTGCCTTGTTCACAGGAGCCCAGAACTGTACACAGTACTCCATGTGTGGTCTGACTAGTGATTTGTAAAGTTTCAAGACTATGTTCTCATCACTGGCATCAATGCCCCTTTTAATGCAACCCATTATCTTATTGGCCTTATTGGCCTTGGCAGCATCTGTTTGACACTGGTTTCTACATCTTAGTTGCTGTTCACTAAATTTCCTAAATCCTTTTCCATATCAGTATTACTCAGTGTTTTACCATTTAGTATGGTCTAGTGACTTGCATTATTCCTTCCCATGTGCATAACCTTACATTTGTCAGTAACTTATCTGCCACTTCTCTGCCCAAGCCTCCAATCTATCCAGATCCATCTGCAGCCGTATATTGTCCTCTTCCGTGTTAATTACTTTACACGTTTAAGTATCATCTGCAAAACTTGATATTTTACTGTGCAAGCCTTCTACAAGATCACTAATAAATATATTGAAGAAAATAAGGCCCAATACTGACCCCTGTGGTACCCCACTAGTGACAGTGACCCAATCTGAGTGTCTACCGTTAATAACCACCCTCTGTTTTCTATTACTGAGCCAGTTACTTACCCACATACAGACATTTTCTCTCAGTCCAAGCATTCTCATTTTATATACTAACTTTTTATGCGGTACCATGTCAAATGCTTTGGAGAAGTCAAGATATATGACATCCATTGATTCGCCGTAGTCAAGTCTAGAACTTACCTCCTTCATAGAAACTGATTAAATTAGTTTGACATGACCAGTCCCTCATGAAGCAATGCTGATATGGCGTTATTTACTTATTTTCATTGAGGTACTCCAAGAAAGCATCTATTAGAAAACCTTCAAACAATTTACCCATGTTAAACTTACCGGCCTATAGTTTCCGCGCTCTGTTTTTGGACTCTTTTTGAATATTGGCACCACATTTGCTATGCGCCAATCCTGTGGAACACTCCCTGTCAGTATAGAGTCCTTAAATATTAGAAATAAGGGTCTGGCTATGACATTACTTAATTCTCTTAGGATACGGGGGTGTATGCCATCTGGTCCTGGCGATTTGTCTATTTTAATCTTTTTAAGACACCACTGTACTTCTTCCTGGATCAGATAGGGCACTTTTAATGGGGAACTTACTTTTAAATTCTGCATTTCTTATGAACACAGTGGAGAAAAATATATTTAATAGCTTTGCTTTCTCCTCATCGCTGTCTGCAGCTCCCCCCTCATCACTCTGTAAAGGGCCGACACCTTCAGATTTATACTTTTTACCATTTATATAATTGAAGAACATTTTAGGGTTAGTTTTACTTTCTTTGGCAATGCATCTCTCGGTTTCTAGTTTGGCTGCTTTTATTTGTCTTTTACATATTCTATTTTTTCCCTTATAGTTTTCCATGCTTTCTTGTTACCCTCCTGTTTTAGTGATGCAAATGCTTTCTTTTTGTTATTTATTGCTTTCTTTACAATTATATTTATCCACATTGGTTTTTTCTTGTTCCTCTAGCCGTCCCTCTAGTCGGGTCTTGAACCAGTTGGGAAAGGTAAATTGTCTTTGGTTATTGCCAAGAACCTGTTTCCTTTATGAGATGTACTGGTGTAACGGTCACGTCCACACACACACAGGGGGAAGGATAGTGACCACTGCGCTCTACCCTCACCCCTGGCCCTGCCTACTTGCCTTACGAGTCCTGATGACAGGGGACAACTGGACGACAGTCCCTAACTTAGGATACGTGCAGGGAAGACAGACAAGACAAAATACGGAACATGAACGGACCGGGTCAGAACCAAGAGAGCTACGCAGTACAAAGGGTTAAGCAAAGAATGGTCAGGAGAAGCCGGGGTCAAATACCAGGAGAGTATAGAAGTACAAGAGGAGTCCTAAGAGAGTAGTCAGGTGGGAGCCGAGGTCACAATACCAGGACGGATGCGCAGTACAGGAGGAGCAGGCAAAGGATCGTCAGGGAACGGAATCAGGTGAGTATTCAGTAGTCCAACAAATAGCCAGGAACCTAGAAATTAAAAGGCAACCTGTGGCCAGCAGCCTGCTTGTATTTATAGTGGCAAGTGAGGGTCATGTGACGTGGCCAGCGTCACATGACCGACAGACCAACCAGTTGAGCACTGAGTGATCAGCTCGGCGCTCAAGGCAGACTTAGGAGCAAGGAGCCACCCAGCAGTAAAGCCATCCTGGGAATGAGGTCAAACACAGATCCTCATTCCCAAAGCTAAGCAACAGTTCTGCGGGCAATGGGGGACCGAGTGCACCTTCGGAACCCCGTTACAGTACCCCCCCTTTTACGAGGGGCCACCGGACCCAAGACTTCAAGTGATGGCTTTTCAGGGTGTTCTAAATGAAATTTACGAACCAGTCTAGGAGCATGAACCTCCCTGGCAGGTACTCAAGATCTCTCTTCGGGTCCATACCCCTTCCAGTGAATCAAGTACTGCAAGGAGTTACGCACCTTCCTG
The DNA here is from genome assembly GCF_905171765.1 of Bufo bufo. Classification (NCBI taxonomy): domain Eukaryota; kingdom Metazoa; phylum Chordata; class Amphibia; order Anura; family Bufonidae; genus Bufo; species Bufo bufo. The sequence continues at coordinate 274,977,491 of NC_053391.1, read as the reverse complement.
ACATCCACTATTTTAGACACAACATATTCGACAGCATCATTAACAAGAACCGGCGGAGGCAAGGCTTTTGATGGTACTACCGGTTCAAAATATTTTTTAAGTAGAGATTTATGGTACACATTATGAATGTGGAATGACTCGGGCAGCTCCAACCTAAATGATACCAGGTTAATCACCTCCGTGATCTTATATGGTCCAATAAAACGAGGAGCAAATTTTCTAGAAGCTACCTTGAGAGATAGATTCTTGGAGGACAACCATACTTTATCCCCAACCTGAAAATTCACCCCCCTTGAACGTCTCCTATCGGCCTTGAGTTTTTGAGAACTTTGAGCCTTTTCTAGGTTCGATTGAACCCGGGCCCAAACTGTGCACAGTTCGGAGGAGAGTTTATCAGCTTCAGGGTTAGAGGAGGAGACGGACGACCCAGAATGAAAACGGGGATGAAAACCATGGTTACAAAAGAAAGGGGAGACCCCAGCAGAAGAATTGACACGGTTATTCAAAGCAAATTCAGCCAACGGAAGGAATTTGACCCATAATTGCTGGTCATCAGCAACATACAACCTCAGGAATTGTTTCACAGACTGATTAAGGCGTTCAGTCTGCCCATTACTCTCAGGATGGTAGGCGGAAGAAAAAGACAACAAAATTTTACATCTTTGACAGAAGGCCCTCCAGAATTTGGACACAAACTGCACACCCCTGTCCGAAACAATATTTTCCGGGATGACATGTAAACGAACAATCTCTCTCACAAAAATAGACGCCAGGGTTTTAGCATTCGGAAGTTTAGACAGGGGAATGAAATGAACCATCTGCTAAACCTATCGACCCACTACCCAAACCACAGTCCTTACCCTCCGCCAGCGGTAGGTCAGTAATAAAGTCCATCGAGATATGGGACCAGGGTCTACTGGAATGGGTAGGGGTCGTAGGTTTACCAGCAGGGCGAAGTCCTAGGTGTCTTCGACCTGGCACAAACCTCACAGGCTGACACGTAGGACTTGGACATCCCTGGTCAGAGTGGGCCACCAATAAGATCTAGAAACCAGATCCTTAGTGCCCCTCAACACCCGGATGTCCACAAAAGGCAGAATCGTGACACTCACCCAACAGCTGGAGACGAAATTGTACGGGAACAAACAACTTATCTGGTTGGGGTGGATGCCGGTGCCAGATGTTGTTCAGACCTAATGCGAGCCGAGATATCCTGGTTAGAGCCACTAAGAAGATGTTTGCTGGTAGGATGGATTCAGGCGGCGTCTCAGTGGGTTGAAAAGCATGGAAGCTCCGAGATAATGCGTCTGCCTTCACATTTTTACTTCCCCGGCCTGAACGTAATGGAGAAATCAAAACGGGTAAAAAACAGAGCCCATCGGGCTTGTCGGGGATTCAACCTCTAGCAGACTCGAGAAACATTAGGTTTTTATGATCAGTGACAACCGTTAGCTCGATGCCTTGCCCCCTCCAAAAAATGCTCCACTCCTCCACTCCCAGCGTCACATGACCGACAGACCAACCAGTTGAGCACCGAGTGATCAGCTCGGCACTCAAGGCAGACTTAGGAGCAGGAAGCCACCCAGCAGTAAAGCCGCCATGGAAATGAGGTCAAACACAGATCCTCATTCCCAAAGCTAAGCAACAGTTCTGCGGGCAATGGGGGACCGAGTGCACCTTCGGAACCCCATTACAGTAATGCCTCATCAGACCAGACTGAGACATCCGAACCTTTCTTAGTCATGTTCGTTACAGGTTTAACCACAGTTTAGTAGTTCAAAATGAATTTACAGTAGTAGTTGGTGAACCCCACAAACAGCATAAGCGCTTTTAGATTTTTGGGTCGATCCCAGTCCAACACAGGACAGACCTTTTCTGGATCCAAATGAAAACCTGAAGATGAGAGTAGGTAACCCAGGAATTGCACTTGCTGAACTGCAAATACACACTTCTCCAACTTAGCATACAATGTATTCTCTCTTAGGATCTGTAGCACCTGTCTCATGTGATCCTGATGAGTCTCCATGTCTGGAGAATAAATTAGTATGTCAACCAGATACAAAACAACAAACCTCCCCACCAGATGGTGATAGATATCATTAACAAAATGCTCAAAAACCGCAGGAGCATTAGTTAACCCAAACGGAATGACCAGTTTCTTAAAATGACCCTCTGGAGTATTAAACGCCATCTTCCATTCATCCCCTTCCTTGATCCTGACCAGATTATATGCCCCCCTTAAGTCCAACTTGGAGAACACCTTGGCACCAACAATCTGATTAAACAAGTCAGGAATCAAAGGAAGGGGATACGGATCACGGACCGTAATCCAATTGCGCTCACGGAAATCCAGACATAGCCTAAGAGTTCCGTCTTTCTTCTTTACAAAGAAAAACCCTGCTGCCAGTGGGGATTTGGAAGGTCTAATATGTCCCTTAGCCAAACTTTCAGCAATATACTCTCGCATGGCCGCTCTTTCGGGTTCAGAAAGGTTATATAACCTAGATTTGGGCAACTTTGCTCCGGGAATAAGATTGATAGGACAATTCCATGCAATAATCACTCCAATCGATAATCTGTCTCGCTTGCCAGTCAATGGTAGGATTATGTTTGCTTAACCAAGGTAGACCCAGAACCAACAGAGCATGCAGACCCTCCAGCACATCTAGTGGAACATCTAAAATCCCATGGATTGAAAGATGAAAAACAGCATGGGTTTACTTCAGGGAGATCATGTCAAACTAATCTTATAGATTTTTTTGATTGGGTGACTAAAATAATAGATGGTGGAGGTGCATAGACATCGCTTATCTAGACTTTAGTAAGGCTTTTGATACTGTCCCACATAGAAGGCTTATCAGTAAATTCCAGTCTTTGTGCTTGGACTCCCATATTGTGGAATGGATTAGGCAGTGGCTGAGGGACAGACAACAGAGGGTTGTAGTCAATGGAGTATATTCAGACCATGGTCTTGTTACCAGTGGGGTACCTCAGGGATCTGTTCTGGGACCCATATTGTTTAATATCTTTATCAGTGAAATTGCAGAAGGCCTCGATGGTAATGTGTGTGTCTTTTTGCTGATGACACAAAGATTTGTAACAGGGTTGATGTTCCTGGAGGGATACACCAAATGGAAAAGGATTTAGGAAAACTAGAGGAATGGTCAAAAATCTGGCAACTAAAATTTAATGTTGACAAGTGCAAGATAATGCACCTGGGGCGTAAAAACCCAAGAGCAGAATATAAAATCAGTGATACAGTCCTAACCTCAGTATCTGAGGAAAGGGATTAGGGGTTATTATTTACAGAAGACTTAAAGGTAGGCAGACAATGTCATAGAGCAGCAGGAAATGCTAGGCAGAATGCTTGGTGTATATGGAGAGGCATTAACAGTAGAGAAAGAGGGAGGTGCTCGTGCCGCTCTACAGAGCACTAGTGAGACCTCATTTGGAGTATTGTGCGCAGTACTGGAGACCATATCTCCAGAAGGATATTGATACTTGGAGAGTTCAGAGAAGAGCTACTAAATCGGTCCGGCAGAAATCGAAGCATCCCCTGTGGCCTTATTTCAGGACTTATCTCCAATGACACTGGGAAAGCAGAGGCAGCTAAAACCTCTCCTAGAAGTCCTGAATCAAAAGAAAATAACTTATAGGTGGCTGCATCCCTTTGGGCTTCTGATCAACACGTTCAACAGAAAGCAAGTGATTAGATCTCACGCAGACTTACCTAGAGTCTGTGAAGTTCTTGGAACGCCTAAGTTGGACATTCCAGATTGGTGCACCGCTCAGAATATTGCAGCGTTACCATCCATACCAGTGTATGACTCGTGGCAAACGAACTCTGCCAAGCGCTACAAGAACAAGCGGCATCAAGCTAACGTTGTGGCCAGATCCGAGATGATCGCTGCTGGAGTGCCAGTCCACTGAAGGATGCAAGATGGGTCGAGTATTTAGTGCCTTGATATTATTATGTGGACTGACAAGTTTTCTTTCATATCTGTCCACTCTTTCTACATGTTAGCAATGTTTGCTATATATACACTAGTACCTCATCTCTGCCAGGAAGGGTTAATTTTTCTGGACTTGCCAAATTTCCCTTGCAGTGACCTCCCCTGGTAATATGGCGACATCTAGTGGTAGTTATATGTTACTACATTGAGTGAGTTACAGGCTCATTATGTTGATAACCCATATCTGCTGGCTCGGGAAGTTACCCGGTCCCTCGGAATAGCTCCCCTCCCCGAGTTAAAGAGTTGATTACTCTTAACACTGTTTACCAAGTATGTCACTAGTGAATTTCTTATCTGATGTGATCACTTGTTTGGGTCCGATGAAACGGATCAATTGTTCCCCTCCCCCTCTCTCCTTGCTTTCCCCTCTCCCTTTACCTTCCAACTTATACATTTTGAGATACATGACTAGAACTAGGGAATATAGTACTATTTATAATGAATATGGCTAGTCTAAATATCTGCTCGTACAATGTGAAAGGTCTCAATGCTCCTCAAAAAAGGAGTCAAATATGTCACTTTTTACATAAAAGCAAAGTGCAAGTAGCATTTCTACAAGAAACACATTTTCGAGCAAATCATGTTCCTAGACTATCACATATGCTGTACAATCAGTGGTTTCACAGCACTTCGCCAGGTGCAGCAACCAGAGGTGTGAGCATAGTATTCCATAAAAATACGCCGTTCGTCCATAACACCACGCTGACAGACACAGAAGGTAGATATATTTATGTTAAAGGAACAATAGGCCCACAAATGTACACCTTTGGTAATGTTTATCAGAGATTAGATTATATATTTCTTAAGGTGCAGTTTATCCAATTCTGTATCTCCTCGAATATCGGATGTATTCTATTATCTGATCATGCACCGGTGTTCCTGTCGTTAGTGATACCTAATATGCCAAAGTCAGAATTCCGATGGCGGCTCAATGAAACATTACTTAACAGTTCCAACATCCCGAAGCTATCTAAGATATTACAAGAATATTTTCAGTTAAACAACATAGGTAATCTCCCGTTTATGACTCTGTGGAAGCTCATAAGCCGGTTATGAGGGGTCATTTGATAGCTCTAGGTGCTTTTGCAAAAAAGCAAAAACAAAAGAGAATTGAGGACTTAAATAGGAGAATTGAACATCTAGAAAAAACGCCATAGGCAGTCTCAACAGGAGAGTGTATTAACAAAGTTGGACAGGGCTGGGACAAGGTCCACCACCAACAGAGGCTGAGCTGCCCAAGTGCGCCCCCCCCCCCCCCTTTAGATATGTATGTTTGTTATTAATCAGACATCCACCCCAACCCACCCAACCCCCCCCCCCCGCCATTTAGATATGTATGTTTGTTATTAATCAGACATCCACCGCAGCGGATGGCACTGTTTAGGGGAGGGGGATCTGTGGATGTCACTGTTTAGGGGGGAGATCTGTGGATGGCACTGTTTAGGGGAGGGGGATGTGAGCGCCGTGGCCCTGTATATTCCAACCCCCAAGCAAGCGTCCCTGTCACCATGGGAACGCTTGGGGGTTAGACTATACCATCGGATTTGAGTTTTTACGATCTCACTGAGATTGTGAAAACTCAGATCCGATGGTATATTCTAACCCCCAGGCAAGCGTCCCCGTCACCATGGGAACGCCTTGGGGTTAGAATATACCATTGGAGAGCAGCGGAGCGGCCGAGCCAGGAGGCGGAGCGGGGAGGGAGCACGTAAGTCAGTGCCAAGTGCTCACTACTCCCTCCGTCCTCCAGCGCGGCCGGCAGCAGCGGCGACGTGGTCAGTGACCTGCCTGCCGCCCAGAGGCTGGGGAGCTGGCCTGCGCCCTGAGGCTGGAGCCTCCCCAGCCTCTGTGTCGGCCCGGCCCTGCAGTTGGAGAATGTCCACTCGGAAATGAAAAACCTGTTAAATGCCAACACAGCGAAATTATTCCTTTCCACGAGATATAAATTCTATGCCCACGGTAATAAAGCCACCAAAGTGCTCTTGTCTCAGATGAAGAAAAGGAAAATACCCTCATATATATCTAACATTAAGACACCTAACTCTGGCATAGTACGCAAAACCAACTTAATTGCTCAACAATTTTGTGACTTTCATAGCCAACTGTATAATCTCAGGGGTACACTCTCTCCCTCTAGGGAGGAATATTTAAAGTTAGCTACCAAACGTTGGCTAGATAACCTAAACTTACCCGTATTAACTAAAGAGCAGTCATTATCTTTAGACGCCCCCTTTTCATTAACAGAACTACAAATCGCACTGAAAGAGTCCCCTCTTCATAAAAGTCCAGGGCCCTATGGTTTCCCAGTCTCATATTATTCCACCTTCAAAGAGATTTTACTTCCATTTTTTTTTTAAAACATGTAATGAGGCGAGGGAGGGAGGAGCCTTCAACAGTGACATGCTGCAAGCACACATTTCCATCATTCCTAAACAAAAAAAAGACCACTCACTCTGCGCAAATTATAGGCCTATATCGCTGCTAAATAATGACCTTAAGCTTTATGCAAAAATGTTAGCAAACCGATTAAAAAAATTCTTGCCAGATCTAATCTCCCCAGAACAAGTAGGTTTTGTGCCGGGCAGAGAAGGCAAAAACAACATTATTAGAGTGATACAACTTATGCAACTGGCAAAACGTACATTTACACCTTTGATTTTGCTCAGTATGGACGCCGAAAAGGGGTTTGAAAAAGTGGATTGGCGATTCATGTCCCAAACATTGGCCAGATTTGGTATCCCTCAGTCATTTATTGATGGGGTAATGGCAATGTATCGACACCTAACAGCAAAAGTCCTGGTGAATGGCACTCTCTCCCCCGCCTTCAAAATAACAAATGGTACTCGGCAAGGTTGTCCCTTGTCTCCTTTGTTCATATTGACAACAGAAACCTTGCTACAGGCTTTCCGATAGAACACAGAGATAAAGGGGATGACCGTAAGGAAAACAGTACACTCAACAGCCGCATTCGCGGACGACGTCCTACTTATAGTCACAAACCCAAAAGATGCGTTCCCGGCGATTATGTCTATTCTAGGACAATTTCATGAAGTCTCTAACTTCTCTGTTAACTTTTCAAAGTCAACAGTTTTGAACGTATCTCTGCCGGCACATGAACAGATTGTTTTGCAAAATGCCACGGCCTTCCAATGGACGTCAAAGGCAATAACCTTTTTAGGAATAGAACTTACACCTGAGTTCAATCAGCTGTATAGTGAAAACTTCCTGCCTATTCCTCAACAATTAGAGGATTTGATAAGTAGCTGGGATATTCCCTTTGTCTCTTGGTTTGGCCGCAAATCCCTTATAAAAACAATACTCCTCCCTAAAGTGCTATATTATTTGCAGGCATTGCCGATTCCTATCCCCCTAGCCTTTTTTAAAAAAGTTCAGAAGATCTTTCTTAAATTTTTATGGGGAGGAAAGAAAGCAACAATGCCCTCGGCATATGTAATCCGGCACCCCACGAGAGGGGGTATGGGAATACCAGACGTCTACACTTATCATAAGGCAATTCTTTGTACTAGAAGTCTAGATTGGCTACGTCCTACCCCAGGTCGACTGGACATTAGGGTGGAGGAAGCGATGTCGAACCTCCCTTTAAGGTCCTTACTCTTCCTAGATTTGACAAAAGTAAACAAAATGCTTATAACAAATAGCTCGATCACTAAACACACAATAACCCGATGGTGTACGCTGAATATGCTTCAGAAGCTGATAGCAAATTATGCTCTACTTATGCAAGTAAGGGATGTTCTGTGTCAGTCAAATTTATGTTTCTGGAATACAGTTAAAGAAGGAGACAAGAATAATATGACGCCAATATTGTCCTTGTGCCAAGATGCTGATTTGCCATCATTGTCAGAACTGCAATTACACCCTGCTTTGAAACAATGTACTATGTTCCAAATTACACATTGTTATCATATTTTTTAAAAACTAACTAGAGCTCCAGTATAGGGCACAGACCATACAAAATATTTGAAAATGGCCTTGCAAAAGCTAGAACCTAAAAAGAAGATCTCCCAGTTATATTCCTCAATTAATTCCTCTACTAATACAAATAGAAGTAAATTTATTGATAAATGGGAAGAGGAACTAGCCATAATATTTGATCAATGGGAGTTGGCGAAGGTATTAATGGCTCCAGGGAAAGTCTCTAGATGTGTAAAATTGCAGGAGAACAGCTACAAAGTCCTCACACACTGGTATTATACACCACAACGGTTGCACACTATGTTCCCAGAGGTCAGCTCCATTTGCTGGAGATGTGAGATTACTATAGGGACTCAAAGCCATGTTTGGTGGTCGTGTCCTAAAATCCAAACCTATTGGCAGGAGATATGTAAAGTTTTATCCCAAGTGTGCAGAATAACAGTCCGAGCGTCACCTAAATTGTGTCTATTTGGTTTAATGGGAGAGTTAGCCAGTACAAAATCGAAAGAGGTTCACACTTTGTGTAAAATACTATTAGCAGCTGCCCGCCTTCTTGTGGCGGTATATTGGCGGAAAATGGATCCCCCATCATTACAACATTGGTTTATGAAATGTGACCAGATCTATAGATTGGAACAAATAGCACATTGGGATACCAGAACACCTCAACGTTTCTCTGATATATGGGGTCCATGGAAGAAGTTTAGAGGATTCGCTGACTAAGCCAGAGGTCCATTTGAGAAAAGTATGACTAGTTCATGTTGAGAGGGAATGTAAGACTTCAAGACTTATAATATCCTATACCCTCCTCCCCTCTGACTCCCCTCCCCCCTCCTCCCTCCTTTCTCTTCCTTTTGGAAATGTTTCTCCAAGTTCATGTTCTACCAGAAAATGTGATATACCGATTATATCTATATCTGCATAACTATTGTATTGGTTGTTGTATAAGCATGCCGATATATCTATGATTTTGTCATTGTTAATCTTCTCACGCCTATCGGCGTATACTCATATTTATATGAAACAATAAAAACATTTTGAAGTAAAACCACCACAGACCACACGAACCGCCGCAGCTTGGTTGGGGTCTCACCGTCCTCCACCCACGCTGGACCCAAGACTGGGCTTCAGCTTCCAGTGGGTGAACCTATTCTAAATCCAGAGAGCAGGAACCATGAACAAGCTCTTACAAGAGCTAGTAGTTATAGCCAGGGGAGTATAGCAAATCTTCAGCGTATAGCAATCCCAAGTGTCGATCAGTTACCCAAACACCAGCCTCAACATGATGAAGGGTAAAACAGGAACTCATTATTGAACACACAAGCATTGACTTATATACACATTTTCCAACAAGGGTACCACCCCCATGTTGGGAACTGAGGACATAACATAGCAGCCAATCCTTACAGTTTAAACACAAAAACTATACATTCAACAAACACAATGGCATTGTCTGTGATGCAATTAACAAACACAATGGCATTGCCTGTGATGCACTCAATAACAGAATAGACATTGTCTTTGACGCAATCAACAAAATCCAATTACAAAAACACAATGGGCTCTGCCTGTGATACAATTACCAAACATAATGGACTAACTTAATCACTCACAGGCAGAAAACACACATTTTCCCCCAAAACACAGAAAACACCTCAAAACCCCACATATCCCCATAATTATATATCCATGGATAGCTCTGATCTGGGTGAACAACATATCCAAAATTCACCCAGATCCGGGCAGGGGTTCCCGAATTCCATGGAAGTCACATTTGGCCGACCGCAAGCATGGCTTTCCTGCCCAAAACAGTTCCACAGATTTAGGCTGTGCGGCCGGTCTACCTTCTCTTTCAAAGTTAGTATATGGGCCTTAATCATGAGGCAAGAGGCTGGCAAACAGGCCCCTCCAAAACCCAGTGGCGAGGTTATTTTCGCCACAGCCAGTAAATGACAAAAGACTCCCCACCCACACCACCAAGAGTAAGATGGGGATTAAACGTTTTTTTTGTTTTCACCTTGACGCTGAACGTAAGGGCAAACATTAACAAAATGTCCCCTTTTTCTACAGGAAAAACATACTCCCTTCTTATGACTAAAACTCTCGCAAGCAGGCCTAGGCTTAGCTACCCCTAACTGCATAGTTTAATCACCAGACATAAACGCTAAAGGAGTCTCTCCACCCAAAGTGATAGAGGAAGCTGCCACGTTATATGATAGTAATCTAAGTCCCTTTTAGAGACCCTCGGGATATAATTTGTAATTTGGATACGGTCTGTGGGACCAAAATCCCTTTAACTAATAATAAAATCTTATCTTTATTTGATTCATTTAAAACAAACACACAACAAGAAAACCCATTATTAAAATTGTCAGAGTTCAGTAAGGTATAGGATGGACTATACTTTATTGATCCTGGTTGCTGAAGGCAACCTTATATTTGTATATTAATGCCCCTGAGGTGCATTACTATTGCCACTTTCCAGGGCCACCTTTAACAATTATGGTAGTTGTCCTTCAGAGTCCTAACACTGCAATGTGCCCACCATGTATATCTGCCTGTTCCAGCACACACTGTGTCAATTTTATTAGCGCCTGGGAGAAAGTTCCAGATTTGGCAACTATTCACTACTCCTCAGGCTTGTGCTAGTGCCCTAAAGGCTGATAAATAACACAGCGGCGTGCATCAGTCACCACCTGGTAACTGCTGTTGTTTCTTCATTCGAAGTTGATATATAAGTATGGAATGTATCAGGCACTTTGTCCCTCACTACATGCTATATGTGGCTACCTATACCGCTCGTAATGCTCCTGAGTCTCCTCACTGTCTCTGTCTAAAATTTTTGCGCTACACTAATACACCCCTCCCGACATGTTTCACCACTTGCGTGGCTTCGTCAGGGGAAGTGGGGTATAGGTGCGCGCGCTCATAGTGACCTCTTCTTGTATCACGGGAAGTCACGCCCATCCCTCCGCTATAGCCACTGATTGTGCCGCTGCCTCTAACTGGCATGTTACAGGACCTATCAGGGAGGAGTGCGTCATCTTGGTGTGTTCTGTGCGCTCCTGACTCTGAAGGGCCATCCCAGATTCAATCAGACCGGGACGCGTCATCTTACGTATGTATTATGCGCTCCTTATTCTGTGGAACCGTCGCAGGTAGATACGATGTTATGGTTTCCTCCCCTTTGAATGACGTACAGTACAGACCAAAAGTTTGGACACACCTTCTCATTCAAACAGTTTTCTTTATTTTCATGACTATGAAAATTGTAGATTCACACTGAAGGCATCAAAACTATGAATTAACACATGTGGAATTATATACATAACAAACAAGTGTGAAACAACTGAAAATATGTCATATTCTAGGTTCTTCAAAGTAGCCACCTTTTGCTTTGATTACTGCTTTGCACACTCTTGGCATTCTCTTGATGAGCTTCAAGAGGTAGTCCCCTGAAATGGTTTTCACTTCACAGGTGTGCCCTGTCAGGTTTAATAAGTGGGATTTCTTGCCTTATAAATGGGGTTGGGACCATCAGTGGCGTTGAGGAGGAGTCAGGTGGATACACAGCTGATAGTCCTACTGAATAGACTGTTAGAATTTGTATTATGGCAAGAAAAAAGCAGCTAAGTAAAGAAAAACGAGTGGCCATCATTACTTTAAGAAATGAAGGTCAGTCAGTCAGCCGAAAAATTGGGAAAACTTTGAAAGTAGGGGCTATTTGACAATAAAGGAGAGTGATGGGGTGCTGCGCCAGATGACCTGGCCTCCACAGTCACCGGACCTGAACCCAATCGAGATGGTTTGAGGTGAGCTGGACCGCAGAGTGAAGGCAAAAGGGCCAACAAGTGCTAAGCATCTCTGGGAACTCCTTCAAGACTGTTGGAAGACCATTTCAGGGGACTACCTCTTGAAGCTCATCAAGAGAATGCCAAGAGTGTGCAAAGCAGTAATCAAAGCAAAAGGTGGCTACTTTGAAGAACCTAGAATATGACATATTTTCAGTTGTTTCACACTTGTTTGTTATGTATATAATTCCACATGTGTTAATTCATAGTTTTGATGCCTTCATAGTCATGAAAATAAAGAAAACTCTTTGAATGAGAAGGTGTGTCCAAACTTTTGGTCTGTACTGTACCTCCTCCTTTCTCCGAGCCCATTAACTCATTCCTGCCAGTCACTCAGAGGTTCTGATAAGAGTATATGCAGTAATTCAGTGTCCACCTCCATATATAGTTTTATATTTACCTCCTTACTTTTCTGTGTTTGTATATAGGATGGATAATATATTGATCTTCCACCGAGGGCTATTTATTAAACGCAGCACTAATTGCTGTGAGTACAGTTCTCCTCTGGGTTACCACACATCTATTTCAGATACCTATCTGCTTCAATGTTAATTGTTCCTGATATTCTATATACATATGATACTCTAATTCTATAGTGACACTTATTCATGGCGTTCTATGGTCCGTCTATGGGGTTGTGTGTATAATTGTTATCCAGTTCGATTTTATGATTGGATAATTCTATTCAGAGGTCACTCATCATACATCTATTCCTCCTACCTATATATTATTTATTTTTTATTTACTATTTTTATTTTTTGTTATTTTTTAATTTTTATTTTATTTATAGGGGGCATTTTCACTAGGGGGGAAAACCTTTCTATAAACTACAGTATCTCCTGCCACTCCACAGTACACAAGTATTGTGGCCTGTGTTCCTGCATGATTGTTCTTCCTATACTAAGCTGGATGGGATGTGCTAATTTCACTTATAAAAAGGGTCCAGTTTTGTTTTCTCTTGTCTATTACTGTGACATTCTTATATTTATATACTATTTTGTCTATGCATGACTATGTCTCTATCAAATGAAATCCGTAAAGAAAAAGCCTTCATTTAGGCCTCTTGGGCTCAGGGTCTGTAATTTATGTATCCATTTAGCTTCTTCCCGTAAAAGTTTCTGATCTAAGTTTCCACTCCTTGGTCTGGACCAAAAAGTGGCAACTTAGATCAGAAACTTTTTTACACTGATTTGGCCCTGGCCATGTGAAATGTCGCACTGTCTTGCTGGAAGATCCCAACTACCCCTGGGAAGACATCAGCAAGTATGGATGTACGTGATCGGCAAGGATGGATTCATACTCAAATCGGTTGAATGCGCATTAAACATGGATGAGTGGGCCCAGAGAACGCCACAAAAATATTCCCCAGACCTTAACCCTGCCTCCAAAGTCCATCTGTTCAATAAAGCAGAAAACATGACTCATCGGAGAAGGCAAATCTGCCAATCAGCGGATTTCCAATTTTGATATTGCCATGAAAAGTGAAACCTTTTCTGACGATCCAACTTTGTTAGTGCAGTAATCAACAGCAAAGAGGGATATGTGTCCAGACAGCCTATCACACACCTTATACACCAACTAATCGAGCTCACGACACGTGACTTCCTTTATGAGCTACACGCTGCCGACGATGAAAGTAGGAAAAGGTCATTATAATGTGACTTGACTGTATATACTGTATATAATTATATATACAGTGCCTTGAAAAAGTATTCATACCTCTTGAACTTTCCCACATTTTTTCACGTTACACCAACAATCTTAAATGTATTTTATTGGGATATTAGCTGAAAGACCAACACAAAGAAACAAGTATGTGTGAAGTGAATACAAAATGATACATGGTTCCCACAATTCTTTTCAATTTTTTAATAAATAAAAATCTGGAAAGTGTGGCATGCATTTGTACAAAGTATTGACTTTGTAGGACCATCTTTCGTTGAAATTACAGCAGCTGCAAGTCTCTCTACCATTTAGAGGCTGAAACCTTTTGCCCATTCTTCTTAGCAAAATAGCTCAAGCTCAGTCAGAATGGATGAAGAGTATCTTTATACAGGAATTTTCAAGTCTTGCCACAGATTCTCAATGGGATTTACTGTATTTGTTGCCCCATAAGACACATTTCCCCCCCCAAAAGTGGGGGGGAAATGCCCCTGCGTCTTGTGGGGTTAATTCTAATGAGCGCTTCCATTATGGAAGCGCTCATTAGTACTTGACCGGGAAGCGGTGAAGGCTCTGTACTAACTGCTTCTTGGCCCTCACCTATGCTTTGGCTGCGCACAGCGTGAGGGTGCTCTGTGTCCTTACGCTGTGCGCGCTGGTTTACAACACAGCTGCAACAGGAGGAAGAAGATTGCACTGGCGGTGAGTAGTGGAGGCATCCGGAGCAGGAGAGGTAAGTGGGGGCTGATCTGAGGCAATGGGGGCGGCTAGGGGCTGATATGAGGCAATGTAGGCTTATGAAAGTCTGCTGGGGGCTGATATGAGGCTGATGGGGGCTGAGAGGCAAAGGGGGCTGATGAGAGGCATATGGGAGCTGATGAAAGGCTGATAGGGGCTGATGAGAGGCAACGGGCTGATGAGAGGCATGGGAGGCTGATGAGAGACATATGGAGGCTGATGAGAGGAATGGGGGCTGATGAGAGGCATATGGGGGTGAATGATGAGAGGCATATGGGGGCTAATGAGAGGCATATGGGGGCTGATGAGAGGCATATGGGGGCTGATGAGAGGCAATGGGGGCTGATGATAGGCATGGTGGCGAATGATAAGAGGCATATGGGGGCTGATGAGAGGCATATGGGGGTTGATAAGTGGAATATGGGGGCTGAAGAGAGGATGGGACTCTTATCTGAGGTCTGATTGGGGGTCATTCACATTGGGGTCTGAGCTGAAGTCTGAATGGGGTGTCTGATTTAAGGACTTATTGTGGTGTTATTATGTCACGGTCTCTGATGTGACAGGTGTCAGAAGATCTAAGAGACTGGCTGCACGTGATGTGATCTGACAGCCTCTTTGGTTTCACTGGTTTCAGTGTGGTTGCTAGTAATGACCACACCTCTTGTCTTAGGTGTAGCTTAGTGGTAATTCCAACTCCCCTATTTAGTCTGGCTTCACCCATCATGCTATGCAGTTGATAGCTTCAGTTTGGTATTGAAAGTGCTGGTGTGTGGTCCTCTTCTGAGTACCTGCTCGTCCATTCACTTCAGATGTTAAGTGTTACTTCCCATTTATATTTTATTGTTTCCCCTCTGTCTTTTGTTACTAGGCATATATAAAAAAAAGGTCTCGTCTGCACTGGATACGTGCGGCGAGCCAATGGACTTAAGGCGCAAATTTTGTTACTAGGCCTCAGGGAGACACTTGTTCTTTCATATTGGAAGGAACAGGCTATCTCAAGCCCAGACACTACTCCAGGGCAATTCAGGGTTTACAGGGTCTCAGGTTCCAGTGTATGAACATTCCTACCCTCAAGGCCCGTTCATACGGACAGGAGTCAGGGCTAGGATTAGGGTTTCTATAGGTGGTGTCCGTTTCCCTTTCCCTAGCTTTGAGGCCTAGTTCCTTTTCCCTTCCCTCCTGTTGTCGGTGTGGTGTTCCCTCCCACATCACTACGTGACCGCCGAAAACCTTCATTTTTGTTTGGCTATGGATTCTATTTCTGCACTGCTAGACAATTGCCGGGTCTGTCTTTGGAGGTAGCCAACCTCCGCACGCAGATCCAGGGATCACAGGCTGCTGGTGCCAGTAGTAGTTACCAGGCCTGTCCTGAACCTAATGTTGCACTTCCGGACAAATTTTCAGAGGGAAGCAATAATTTAATTCTGTTCAGAGAGTCGCGTAAATTGTACTTTAAGTTACATCCGCTCTCATCTTGGGATGAGAGTCAAAGAGTTGGTGTTATCATTTTGTTGCTTAAAGGGGACGCTAAGTCTTGGGCTTTTTCTCTACCGACCGGATCACAGTCCCTCCGGTTGGTAGATGATTTTTTCAGAGCTCTAGGTCTTATCTAGGATAATCCGGATCAAATCTCCCTGGCCGAGACTAAGTTACATGGTTTACGGCAGGGAGAGCGTTCTGCAGAGATCTATTGTTCTGAATTTGGGAGATGGGCTACGTATACGCAGTGGAATGATCCAGCTGTAACATGCCAGTTAGAGGCAGCGGCATAATCAGTAGCTATAGCGGAGGGATGGGCGTGACTTCCCGTGATACAAGAAGAGGTCACTATGAACGCGCGCGCACCTATGCCCCACTTCCCCTGACGAAGCCACGCAAGTGGCGAAACATGTCGGGTTGGTGTAACGTGAAAAAATGTGGGAAAGTTCAAGAGGTATGAATACTTTTTCAAGGCACTGTATATATATATTTATATACAGTATATACAGTCAAGTCACATTATAATGACCTTTTCCTACTTTCATCGTCTGCAGCGTGTAGCTCATAAAGGAAGTCACGTGTCGTGAGCTCGATTAGTTGGTATATAAGGTGTGCGATAGGCTGTCTGGACACATATCCCCCTTTGCTGTTATGCATAAAGGGGTGATTTATCACAGTTACAAAAAGGGATGATTATTGCCTTTTGGTCCAAGGGTGACAGTATTTCTGAAACTACGCAGTTTGTTAACTGTTCTCTGCGGCTGTAGTGAAAGTGTATTGTGAGTAGGCAAATGGCACCACTGCAAATAAGCGACGTGTAATCTATGGAGCACCATTTGCCAATAATATGAGAAATGAATGTCGACTATGAAAGTGTGCAAGGGCAAACTGACACTCTATAGTGGAGCAGCCCACTGCAAAATGAACCGAGGGCTACCAGATGTGTCTAAAACAACACTTCAGTAAATCCTAATATGTATGGGACTTCAAAGCAAATTCATGATGATTACTGCACCTCGATTACTGCACTAACAAAGTTGGATCGTCAGAAAAGGTTTCACTTTTCATGGCAATATCAAAATTGGAAATCCGCTGATTGGCAGATTTGCCTTCTCCGATGAGTCATGTTTTCTGCTTTATTGAACAGATGGACTTTGGAGGCAGGGTTAAGGTCTGGGGAATATTTTTGTGGCGTTCTCTGGGCCCACTCATCCATGTTTAATGCGCATTCAACCGATTTGAGTATGAATCCATCCTTGCCGATCACGTACATCCATACTTGCTGATGTCTTCCCAGGGGTAGTTGGGATCTTCCAGCAAGACAGTGCGACATTTCACATGGCCAGGGCCCGTCTTAGATAAAATGTGATCCCCTGGGCAAAATCAAAAGTGGGGCCCCAAATCTTGTAACAATGTACTAACAACACAGTTACATTCTGTCGATTCCGGCGCTCCCTCACAGATTTACACCCCGTAAATCTCCACACACAGTTCTTCACCCTCATGGCCCCAGAATATGCCACATGCCCCCTCCCCTCACAGCAATGAGTTCCCCTTACTCACGGCATCTGAGAGTGTTAAAAACCGAAAGCACGGGATTCCTGTTCAGGCGTTATTTCCCCCAGAGGAGATCAGGAAAAGCACCCTGTTCGAAAAATTTGCCGCAGCCTGTACTAGGCTTCCAGGCTCATTGTTAGTATATCCTAGTTCAGTCCACTAGATAGCAGCACTGAACTGTGATAAAGTGATTTCTATACAGAATAATGGAGAAATTTACATCTGATGATTGTAAGTTGTGGTCCATTTTGGGGAACTTAACAAAAATAAAAAAAGTTTTGAAAATATAAAAAAAAACATAAAGTCAGGTTGACTTACTGAGTGTATTGTGTGTCTGCTGGAGCTATGTTACATATATAGAGACTGTGTTGCACTGCACAAGAAATAAGCTTTAAAGAGACAGTGCTCTTTTTTCCTGTTCATAATGACAAAACCTGACTTTCTATTTCAATCTACCTAACTAATTATATTTTTTTCCTATCCCTAATACTCTTCTTGTAAGACCCTAAAATTGCTTGTGTGATAAATTGCTGTGCCTGTGACAGACACGTCCTATCACATCAATAGATGAGCTCAGAATGACATCTGTTCTTGGGAGCTAACCTTGTGCCTGATAGACCAGCCAATATCCTTCTTCCTAATTGGTTGTCAGGCTGACTGCAAGGCATTATGGGATCCTCCGTCTGCATCTTCCCTGTCCTGTTTCCGTCGCTACTGATCTTTCAGTGACCCAGAATGGGGTCATTGTAAAAGTGTAATTGCTATAATCTTATCACTATGTGAAATGTTCCGAATTATTGTATTTGTTTGCCTAATAGCATCATATAGACAGTTTAGGGTAAACAACTAGAGATGAGTGAATTTCATGTTATGAAATTCGTTCACACTTAGTTTGGTGGTAAAAGCAGAATTGCGTTATAGATTCCGTTACCATAGACCATAACAGAATTCTATGACGGAATGCCTTTAGAGGCATTCCGTCATAATAGAAGTCTATGGCCTGCATAACGGATCCGTCCCGTTTCGGGTTCCGGTACAGAACCGTTGTGCAGCCCATAGACTTCTATTATGATGAAATGCCTCTAAAGGCATTCCGTTATGCATTCCGTCATAGAATTGCGTTATGGTCCGTGGTAACAGAATCCATAACGCAATTCTGCTTTTACCACCAAACAAAGCGTGAATGAATTTAAAAATTTGAAATTCACTCATCTCTATTAAGAACCTTGGCTCATCCCCTTAGGTTGCCAGGAGATGGACATGGCTTTGCCCCTTGGTTAGTCTGAGTAGAATGTGAGTCTAGCTGTGCTACAGTGAGGACTTACATGTGCAAGCTCCTCAGAGCTAGGCTCAAGGTCAGAGATCCTTCATCTGAGAGTTCTACAGCCAAGCAAGCATCTGCTACAGCAGGGTGTTCCAAAGAGAAGGAAAATCAGAAGGTCCAGAATCTACAAGGCAGTGCATTGGAGTCAGTCAGCAAGGTTTTGTGCATCGTTATGGCAGAGAGAAACCTTACTGCTTTGAAAGGGAACATTGTTAATGCACCCTTCCACGCTTGGACATAGTCTGGCCAAATGTGCATTAAATCTGGACCCCTTAGTCCACCATTTGTCAGACATTGCAACTGGTCTCCTGCCTTGCACCCAGACCAACACCTAAATAGTACCCCAACCACCATCAGGCAAGAGCCCCAATGCCAGAGTGTGCCATTCAATAACTGCATGGCCCGTTAGAGAGCCAGAGGTAAGATTGTGAGTACTACAACCACCTCTCCCATCCTCCATTCACTCCCCAAAGCTTCCGATTTGTTTGGAAGAATTTTTGTGAAATTCGTAACCAATCCAATTAATTTGGAATAGATTCGCTCATCTCCAGTTACAACCACGTGGAGCTGTAATAGACTCTGCAGAATATTAAACTTAAAAAGATAAACCGCTTTCTCACTCATAAATTGTGTAATAACTAGGCAGAAAAAACGCAAGCATTTTTAATCCCTTTGTTTTTTTGTTTTGTTTTTCTGCAATTTTGTGGTGGTTTTCTTTTCTGGCATTTTATGCACACAGTGATGCTACATTTTCTACTGTGCCTCTGCAACGAGTTTGTCTAAAAAGATGTGAAAATTCAAAAAGTCATATGCACCCCAAAATAGTGCCAATCAAACCGTCATCTCATCCCGCAAAAAATGAGACCCTACCTAAGACAATCACCCAAAAACTGAAAAAACTATGGCTCTCAGAATATAGAGACACTAAAACATGATTTTTATTTTTTTGAGTTTCAAAAGCTTGATTGTGTAAAAGAACTTGTGCAGAAAGGAAAGAGTATAGTGGAGGTACAAACAATTCTCCAATAAAATATTAAAATTAACAATCAAGTTAACTAAGAGTATGAATCAAGTAGGTCACGAGATACATGAAAGATAATACTTTCTTATTGAAGAGAGTTCTGGAGTGTTACCAGAGAGAGTCAACCGACTGTCCAAGTGTAGGACGTTAAGATATGACATGGATGTTTGTTTGAGTTAGGGGGTGCTTAAAAACGCTTAAAGTAGAAGGTGAAATCTACAAGCATTGTATCACTTCTCAAAACCCCTGTGGGTCTTCCAAGCATGCCAGATGGAATTGAATTTGTGGATTAGTCTCATTTCCCAGAAGAAAATTTCTTCCAGTGTATAGATCTGATCGACCTTGGCGAACCATTGCTCTATAGAGGGGATGTCAGAGAAAAGCCAATGGTGAGGAATCAGAAATCTGGCCGCGTTAACCAATTGCTTATATAGGCTAAGATTAGGGATCCTACAGGATGTAGGATAGAGGTTCAAGAGAGCAATCTCAGAAAGAGGTTGTAATAAAGCCCCACAAATTTGGTTACAGATGCCGAAAATATGCTTCCACCAATCTAGTAAGGGAGGGCAATCCCACCAAATATGTAGGAAGGAGCCTCTCGCTTTTGAGCACCTCCAACATGTGTCGGAGGCAGACCTGGAGTACAAGCAAGTTTTATCAGGGGTCCTGTACCATCTGACTAACACTTTGTAACTGTTCTCTTGTATTTTAACGCATCTAGATGCCTTGTGAGGTTAGATCAAAATTGTGTTCAGTTCCTGCGAGGAGAATGAACGGTTCAAGTCCTTCTCCCAAAGTCTAACAGCTGCTGGGATAAAGAGAATGTCCAGGAATCGTAATCTGTTATTTAGTTGAGTAATTAATTTAGGTGGGGACTGGACATTGTCAAGAAGACTTTCCAGCCAGACTTGTGGGCGAAAAAGGTCTTGTGGTTTGACATTCTGTTAAAGATATGAGCGTAGAAAGTATAGGGGGGCAGTGTTAGGGAGATAATAGTTCAGTTTGATCCTCAAGTCTGCAATCAAAATCGGATGGAGGACATCAATCAGATCTCTCAGTGGGATTGTGGAGTTTTTAAGGCAACTCTGTACACTATCTAACATAGCCCTAGGAGCAACATTTATTATATCTCTAACTTGTAGTATTTGAGAAGAGAAGGGAATTGAGTGTTGAGTGTCTCGATGCCAAGTCCAGGCAGAAAAAGTTGCTTTCATTAAGGGGGAGGTGACTGGAGGTAGTGGTTGAGCTGACTTATGGCCGAGCAGGTAAGCCCTAAAGGAGGAGCCCAAAAGTGCTTGTTCTATAGAGACCCACGATTTGTGTGGCGGGGCCCTCACCCAATCTATCACTCTTGAAAGGAGAATCGCCTTCCCATATATTTCAGGGTCGGGAAGAGCAATACCACCTTTTGCTCTATTCAGTGTTTTGTATGATATGCGGGGTTTCTTGTTATCCCATATAAAGGAACTGAATAGGGATCTTACCTTGTTGTAAAAAGGCTGTGGAACCGGCATAGGGAGAACCTGTTGTAAGTAAGTTAATTTGGGAAGAATTAATGACGCTAACATGTTTTTCCTACCAAACCCACGAGAGTATGGGCACATCTAAATTGTTGAGTGTCTTTGTGATTTCCGTCAAAAGGAAGGTGTAGTTCATAGAAAATAAGTGGGTGGGGTCCGCACTAATCTTGACTCCTAAATACGTCAGGTGTGGGGCCGACCAGTTGAAAGGGGATGATTGAGCTAGATGTTTTTTGGTAGTGGCTGAAAGACCGGAGATAATGATTAGAGATTTATTGTGATTGTCCTTGAAATTAGAATAGAGGCCATATTTTTCTTAGAGTAAGATAAATCCGGGGAAGAGCTTTTTCTGGGTTGCTAATCATGACTAGTAAATCGTCCGCAAAGGCCGCTGTTTTGTGCTCCTGATCGCCCAATTTAATTCCTTTGATATCTATGTCTTGTCTTATAGTCTGAAGTAGGGGTTCCAGGGTTAGGACAAAGAGGGGGGGGGGGCAAGGGACAACCCTGCCTCGTGCCGTTCCTAATATTAAAATGGGGCGACAGAGTGCTATTAGTTGAGATAGAGGCAGAGGCGTTGAAGTACATGGCATCAATAGTATAAAGAAAGGAGCTCGGGAAATTTTGGTATGAGAGGACCTGAGAGGACCTGTTTCATGAAGACAAGTTGGACTATATAAATGGCATTCTCTGCATCAGTGACTAAGAAGGACAAGGGAGAGGGATTCTTTTTAACATAGTGATAGATTATTCAGGACTCTAGCAGTATTATCTATTCCCCTCCCTGCCTTTGATTAAAGCCATCCTGGTCTCTATGAATAAGGGAGGGAAGTATTTTTGCAATCTGTTTGCCTAATAATTTAGCTAAGAATTGTAAATCAAGTTGAGAAGGGAAATAGGTCTGTAGTTAGGGCATTGAGTGTGGTCTTTACCCTCTTTGGGGATGAGGATAATGTGTGCTTTGGTCATGTCTGCAGAAAGAGGTTTGTTAGTTAGGGCCACGTTATAGACAGGTAGTAGTTGTGGGATCAGGGTATTATGGAATATTGAGTAGTAGGGGGTTGGGAGGCCGTCCGGACCTGGACTTTTCCCTTTGGGGGAATGACCAATAACCTCTGAGAGTTCCTCTTTAGTAAAGGGGGATTGAAGTGATGATCTATCGGCATCTGATAGCCCTCTAGAAAGGAACTAATTGAAGAACTGAGTTGATTGTCGTTGGAAGCTTGTCGGGGGGAGTCAATATTATAAAGAGCTTCGTAGAAGTTCCTAAATTGCGTCGCGATTTGGGTGGGGTCATAGGTCAGGGAGCCTGAGGGGGTTCTGATTTTATGTGCATAGTTGTCTAGTTTCCTTTTCTTTAACCTCTGTGTCATAAAATTCGTTGCTTTGTTACCGTGTGCAAATATCTTTTGTTGAGAGTGAAGATAAAACTTCGCCGAAGCTGTATTTAATAGGTTAGTAAGGGTAGATCTAAGGTCACTAAGTTCTGATAGTTGTGTCAGTTGTAATGAACGTTATGTAAGCCCTCTATTTTCCTGATCTTACTGTGGAGGAGATCTGTAGTTGTTTCTCTTCTTTCCCTTTTAACATGGGAGCTTAAACTAATGCATTGGCCCCTAACGAAGGCCTTGTGGGCATCCCAGAGAGTCTGAGGAGAAACGTCTGGTGTGTTATTAAGGGCGAAGTACTCGTCTAGAAGGAGCTGGAGACGCTCTTTGGTCTCAGGGACCCCCAACAAGGATTTGTTTAAGAGCCAAGGTTTATTGTAGGTCCTAGTTTTAGGTGCTGTTAATGATAAGTAGATCAGGGCGTGATCCGAAAGAAGAAAAGAACCCACTTCTGCCTCCGCACATAGCTGGATATGATTTTTTGAGATAAACATATAGTCTAGACGTTGGTATGAATTGTGGGCTGAAGAATAAAAGGTGTATTCATCAACATCGGGGTGGAGGGTTCGCCAAGCATCTATCAGATGGGAATTCTAGAGATAAGGGAGCTAAGGGCTCTTTGAGAATGGGCTGATTTATAGTAACATAGTACATAAGGCCGAAAAAAGACATTTGTCCATCCAGTTCGGCCTGTCATCCTGCAAGTTGATTCAGAAGAAGGCAAACAAAAAACCCTGTGATGTAGAAGCCAATTTTCCTCACTTTAGGGGAATAAAAAATTCCTTCCCGACTCCAATCAGGCAATCAGAATAACTCCCTGGATCAACAACCCCTCTCTAGTAGCTATAGGCCTCATGCACACGACCGTTGTGTGCATCCGTGGCCGTTGTTCCGTTTTCCGTGATTTTCTGCAGACCCATTGACTTTCAATCGGTCCGTTAAAAACTCGGAAAATGCACCGTTGTTCATCCGCGGCCGTGATCCGTGTTTCCTGTCCGTCAAAAAAATATGACCTGTCCTATTTTTTTGACTTGACAACGGTTCACGGACCCATTCAAGTCAATGGGTCCGTGAAAAAACACGGATGCACACAAGATTGGCATCCGCGTCAGTGATCCGTGGCCGTAGGCTACTTTCACACAGACGGATCGCAGTTTAATCGCTGGGACTCCGATCGGTAACCATGGCAACCAGGATGCTACTGCAGTCCTGGTTGCCATGGTTACTTAGCAATTTTTAGAAGCATTATACTTACCTGCGATGTCTGTGACTGGCCGGGCGCTCCTCCTACTGGTAAATGACAGGTCTGTGCTATAAGTAATGCGCCGCACAGACCTTTCACTTACCAGTAGGAGGAGCGCCCGGCCGGTCACAGACAGCGAAGGTAAGTATAATGCTTCTAAAATTGCTAAGTAACCATGGCAACCAGGACTGCAGTAGCGTCCTGGTTGCCATGGTTACCGATCAGAGTCCCAGCGATTAAACTGGGACTCCGATCGGAACTCTCCGCTGCCACCAATGATGGGGGGGGAGGGGGGAAATTTTAATTAGGAGGGGGAGGGAGGGGGACCCACTGGCCACCAATGAATGGACAGTAATACAGGGGAGGGAGGGGGGGCCCACTGGCCACCAATGAATTTAAAACTGGGGAGGGAGGGGGGTGTGCCCCCTCCTGCCTGGCAGCACCTGATCTCTTACAGGGGGCTATGATACGCACAATTAACCCCTCAGGTCCGGCACCTGAGGGGTTAATTGTGCGGATCACAGCCCCCTGTAAGAGATCGGGTGCTGCCAGGCAGCAGGGGGCAGTCATGTACACAGTTTGTAGGATATTCTAACTTGAAGCGTCTCCATCACTATGGGGACGCCTCTGTGTTAGAATATACTGTCGGATCTGAGTTTCACGATCTAACTCAAATCCAATGGTATATTCTAACATAGAGGCGTTCCCATGGTGATGGGGACGCTTCAAGTTAAAATATACCATCGGATTGGAGAAAACTCTGATCCGATGGTATAATACTGACTACCTGACCTTTACTTTGAAAGTCAATAAGGGACGGATCCGTTTGCAATTGCACATTATTGTGTCAACGTAAACGGATCCGTCCCCATTGACTTGCACTTGTAAGGTAGGACGGATCCGTTTGGCTCAGCACGGCCAGGCGGACACCAAAAACGACTTTTTTTTTCTTGTCGTGGATCCTCCAAAAATCAAGGAAGACCACGGATGAAAAAACGGTCACGGATCACGGAACAACGGAATCCGTTTTGCGGACCGCAAAAAAAAAATGTCCGTGTGCATGAGGGCCATAGCCTGTTATTTTTATTACACTCCAGAAATACATCCAGGCCCCTCTTGAATTCCTTTATTGTACTCACCATCACCACCTCCTCAGGCAGAGAGTTCCATAGTCTCAATGCTCTTACCGTAAAGAATCCTCTTCGATGTTTGTGTACAAACCTTCTTTCCTCCAGACGCAGAGGATGTCCCCTCGTCACAGTTACAGTCCTGGGGATAAATAGTTGATGGGATAGATCTCTGTACTGACCCCTGATATATTTATACATAGTAATTAGATCTCCCCTCAGTCGTCTTTTTTCTAAAGTGAATAACCCTAATTTTGATAATCTTTCAGAGTACTGTAGTTGCCCCATTCCAGTTATTACTTTAGTTGCCCTCCTCTGGACCCTCTCCAGCTCTGCTATGTCTGCCTTGTTCAAAGGAGCCCAGAACTGTACACAGTACTCCATGTGTGGTCTGACTAATGATTTGTAAAGTGGAAGGACTATGTTCTTATCACGGGCATCTATGCCCCGCTTTGATGCAACCCATTATCTTATTGGCCTTGGCAGCAGCTGCCTGACACTGGTTTTTGAAGCTTAGTTTGCTGTTTATTAAGATTCCTAGATCCTTTTCCATGTCAGTTTTACCGAGTGTTTTACAATTTAGTATGTACGGGTGACTTGCATTATTCCTTCCCATGTGCATAACTTTACATTTGTCAGTGTTAAACCTCATCTGCCACTTATCTGCCCAAGCCTCCAGTCTATCCATATCACTCTGTAGTAGTATACTGTCCTCTTCAGTGTTAATTACTTTACACAGTTTAGTGTCATCTACAAAAATTGATATTTTACTATTGTCACCGCCAGCTCTGTGAGAAGGTCTGTTAGACGTTCTTCGCTACCTCTTGCATGAAGTTCTTTGTTTTGGTTTCACTTTGTCATCTCCTTTCCTTCTCCCAGCTGTCATCTATTTGCACTGATTGTCTCCCTTTATATTCCCTCCTATACTGCCTCACTTTGCGGTTTATACTTCTTCCTGGATAAGTTGTTCACTGCTGGATGCTCCTTCTCCTGATTCCTCAGATAAGTCTGTTTCTTTTATTTGTGTTTACTTGCTGGCTTGATTGTAGGTGACCCTGACTCCGTCCGTATTAAGTGCAGGGAGCCGTTGGTCGTGTCCCCTCACTATTATAGGGGTTTTCGGGTTTCAGATTAGTATAGGTACGTGGAACATGCAATCGTCTACCATAAAGATCTTTGCATGGGCATAGCAGTCAGGGAGAGCTCTAGGGGTTTTATAGGGCTCACCCATATGCTCCTTAGTTTGGGATCAAGCCAGTCGGATGTTTATTTATAAGTTCCAGCTTTCTGCAACACCATCCGTGACATTATAAACCGCCATATCCGTCTTAAGCATGGATCCGGTTTCATCCTTGATTGACCGCATGCAAGGTCTTTGACTGGAGGTAGCAGATCTCCGTAAAACTGTGTCTCAGTTTCAGGTGACCAGTTCTGCTTGCGTTGATGGAGTTTGTTCCGAGCCTAAGATCTCGCTTCTGGATATGTTCTCCGGGGGTAGTGAGAATTTTGTTCGCTTTAGAGAGGCTTGCAAACTCCATTTTCGCCTACTTCCCCATTCCTCTGGTGATGAGGAGCAGAGGGTGGGGATCATCATCTCGCTGCTCAGGGATAACGCTCAGTCTTGGGCCTTTTCGCTGCCGGTTCGGGGCACGGCCCCTCCGATCCGGTGGATGAATTCTTTGTAGCCCTGGGGCAGATATATTATGACCCGGATCGTATTGCTCTGCTGAATCTAAACCTGCGTCTTTTATACAGGGTAAAACAGTCGCAGAGATATATTGTTCCAGAATTTCGGAGATGGGCAGCTGATACTGGTTGGAATGATGCTGCACTCCGAAGTCAATTTTGCCACGGTCTTTTGGAAAGATTAAAAGATGCATTTGCTTTTCATGAGAGACCAGCCTCGTTAGAATCTGCCATGTCTCTAGAGGTTGTATTGACAGGCGTCTTAGAGAGAGAGAGGAGACTACTTCCTTCCTGTCATATTCAGTTCAAGGCCAGTGGGGGCTGTCCTTATTCAGTGCGCAGGGGTCTCAGTCTCTCTTCAATCCCCTCTGAGGAGGAAGCATGCAGCTGGGTTTTATTGCCTCTGATAGTAGAGGATTCAGCTCTCAGAAGAGGGTTGGTTTCTGTTGTGGGGGTATAAATCATTTGGCTAATGTTTGCCCCTCTAGGAGATTCATGGAGTTTTCTGAGGGTAATAAAACAAAAACAAAAAGAAAAAAACCCTGTAAAAACTTTCCATTTGCTACTATTGGCAAGGTTGATGCGGAAATTGAAGGTTTGCCATATACTTGTAGTTCCCGTTTTCTCCTACCTGCCAGGGTGGCGCTAGACAGCAAGAACATTGTTTGTGAGATTTTTGTAGATAGTGGAGCAGCTGTCAATCTCATTGATAATAAATTTGCAATAACGCATGGTTTCCAGGTATGCACTTTGGAAAAGGATATACCTGTTTTTGCTATTGAATCTGCTCCACTTTCTCAAAGATCGTTCACAATATCCGTTTGACTGTGGGTGACGCTCATGTTAAGGATATGTCATGTTTCGTCTTAAGCAGATTACCTACTCCTCTAGTGCTGGGGCTACCCTGGCTCACTAAACATGACCCCACCATTGATTGGCAAGCAAGGCAAATAAATGGTTGGAGTGAGTTTTGCAGAGAGAATTGCCTCACGGCGTCTCTTTCAGAGGTTTCTACCAAGACTGTGCCATCTTTTCTCTCTGAATTTTCGGATGTGTTTTCCGAGAGTGGTGTCCAGGAGTTGCCCCCGCATCGGGAGTACGACTGCCCTATTAATCTCATCCCAGGCTCCAAACTGCCAAAATCACGTTTATACAATCTCTCCCAACCTAAGAGTCGATATGCGTACTTATATCTCTGAGAGCCTGAGAAAGAGACACATCCGACCCTCGAAGTCACCTGTTGCCACTGGGTTTTTTTTGTTAAGAAAAAAGATGGTTCTTTAAGACCTTGTCTGGATTTCAGGGAGCTGAACCCGTATCACGATTCGTGACCCATATCCGCTCTCCTCTGATCCCGGACCTGTTTAAACCAGATTGTTGGGGCTAAGGTTTTTTCTAAGTTGGATTTAAGAGGGGCATACAACCTAGTCAGGGTCAGGGAAGGGGACAAATGGAAGACGGCCTTCAATACCCCTGAGGGTCATTTCGAGAATTTGGTTATGGCCCTTTGGGTTTGATGAATGCTCCGGCCTTCTTCCAACATTTTTGTGAACAGCATTTTTTATCATTTAATGGGGAAATTTGTACTGGTGTATCTGGATGACATTTTGATGTTTTCTCCTGATTTCAAGACTCATCGAGACCACCTACGTCAGGTCTTGCTGATTCTGCGGGATATAAATTGTATGTTAAACTGAAAAAATGTGTGTTTGCGGCTCCGGAGATTCAATTTCTTGTTTTTCTTCTCTCCACTTCTGGTTTTCGCATGGACCCTGAGAAGGTCCGCGCTGTGCTTGATTGGGAGCTTCCTGATAATCAGAAGGCGCTGATGCGGTTTTTGGGTTTTGCCAATTATTAAAGAAAGTTCAATTTTGAATTATTCCTCTGTTGTTAAGCCACTCACTGATATGACTAAAAACGGGGGTAGATTTTTCCTTCGTGGTACGGTAGATGCGCTTAAGTCTTTTCTAGTAACAAGAGAGTTTTGCTTCCGCTCACCATGTGTCCCATGGTACAACCTGATGTCTCTCTACCTCTTTATTGTTGAGATAGACGCTTCTGAGGGTGGGTGTGGGTGCGGTCTTATCTCAGGGTCCCTCTCCTGCCAAATGGTGATCGTGTGCCTTTTTCTCAAGGAAACTCTCCTCTGCAGAGAGAAATTACGATGTGGGAGATAGGGAGTTGTTGGCCATCAAATTAACTTTTGAGGAATGGCGCCATTGGTTAGAGGGAGCCAGACACCGTATTACCGTGTTTACAGACCATAAGAATCTGGCCTACTTGGAATCGGCCAAGCGTCCTGAAACCCGAGACAGGCCAGATGGTCTTTGTTCTTTTCTAGATTTAAATTTTGTTACGTTCCGCCCTGGGTTAAAATGTGAAGGCGGGATGCCCTGTCACGTTGTTTTCCAGGAGGGGGGACTTTTAAGACCGCGGTACCCATTTTGGCTGAAGGGGTGGTCGTCTTGCTCTTTATCCTGATTTGGAGGCAGAGGTTCAGGCAGTCCAGGCAGAGGCTCTGATCTTTGTCCCCTGGGAGGTTGTTTGTGCCTCTCGCCTTTACGACACAAGGTCTTTAAGGAGCACCACAATACTGTCCTTGCTGGGCACCCAGGGAGCAGAGCACAGTGGATCTCATTGCTCAGAGATTCTGGTGGCCGGCTTCTGTCGTAAGACGGTTGAGGGTTTTGTGGCAGCCTGCGAGACCTGCGCTCGTGCCAAGGTCCCTCATTCGCGGCCATCGGGTTCTCTCCTCCCGTTACCCATTCCTTCCTGTCCTTGTACGCATCTGTCCATGGACTTCATTACGGACCTGCCTCGTTCCTCGGGGAAGACTGTGATTCTGGTAGTAGTGGGACCGTTTTTAGCAAAATGGCGCATTTTCCTTTCCCTTTCCTGGGTTACCCAATGCTAAGACGCTGGCGGAAGCAGGTTGTTGATCACATTGTTAAATTGCATGGCATTCCCTTCAGACATCGTTTCTGGTAGGGGCACGCAATTTGTTTCCAGATTCTGGAAGGCCTTCTGTTCTCGCTTGGGGGCTCGGTTGTCGTTCTCTTCTGCTTTTCACCCGCAGTCGAATGGTCAGACCGAACGCGTCAATCAGAATCTGGAGACATATCTGCGCTGTTTTGTGAGACTCAGGATGATTGGTGTTCTTTTTTGTTCCTTGCTGAGTTTGCTTTAAATAACCGTCGCCAGGAGTCCTCTGATAAGTCACCATTTTTTGGTGCATATGGGTTTCATCCGCAGTTTGGGACATTCTCTGTAGAGGGGTCTTCTGGTTTACCTGATGAGGAGAGATTTTCCTCGTCTTTGTCATTTATTTGGCAAAAGATTCAGGGTAATCTGAAGAGGATGAGTGAGAGATATAAGCGTGTGCCGGATAAGGAGACGTGTGCCTGGTCCGGACCTGAATGTGGGGGATCTGGGGTGGTTGTCTACAAAGAATATCAAACTGAAGGTTCCCTCCTGGAAAGTTGGGTCCCCCCACCAAGGTTTAGATTGGGCCTTACTAGATCTTGTCCTCGTCAATCAATCCCCGTTTGCCTTCCGTTCTTGATCTTCCCTCAGACTTGGAAGATCCATATTGTTTTTCACAGTTCCCTATTAAGAACCTTATGTCCCAACCCACTGTTCCCTCCCTCTTTGCCTCCTCCTCCGATTGTTGTTTGATGGTAATCTTGAATTTCAGGTCTCTAGGATTGTGGGATTCTAGCATTATCCGCGGTTCTCTCCAGTACCTCGTTCATTGGGAAGGTTATGGTCCTGAGGAGAGGATGTGGGTCCCAGTGGCGGACATTAAGGCCACTCGTCTCATCAGGGCTTTCCATAGGTCTCATCCTGAGAAGGTGGGCTCTGAGTGTCCGGAGTCCACCCGTAGAGGGAGGGGTACTGTCACCGCCAGCTCTGTGAGAAGGTCTGTTAGACGTTCTTCGCTACCTCTTGCATGAAGTTCTTTGTTTTGGTTTCACTTTGTCATCTCCTTTCCTTCTCCCAGCTGTCATCTATTTGCACTGATTGTTTCCCTTTATATTCCCTCCCATACTGCCTCACTTTGTGGTTTATACTTCTTCCTGGATAAGTTGTTCACTGCTGGATGCTCCTTCTCCTGATTCCTCAGATAAGTCTGTTTCCTTTATTTGTGTTTACTTGCTGGCTTGATTGTAGGTGACCCTGACTCCTACAATCAGGAGCCGTTGGTCGTGTCCCCTCACTATTATAGGGTTTTCAAGTGTGAGATAGTATAAGGTACGTGGATATGCAATCGTCTGCCATAAAGATCTTTGCATGGGCATAGCAGTCAGGGAGAGCTCTAGGGGTTTTATAGGGCTCACCCATATACTCCTTAGTTTGGGATCAAGCCAGTCGGATGTTTATTTATAAGTTCCAGCTTTCTGCAACACCATCCGTGACAACTATGCAAGCCTTCTACAAGATCATTAATAAATATATTGAAGAGAATAGGGCCCAATACTGACCCCTGAGGTACTCCACTACTGACAGTGACCCAATCTGAGCGTGTACCACTAATAACCACCCTCTGTTTTCTATCCCTCAGCCAGTTACTTACCCACATACAGACGTTTTCTTCCAGTCTGAGCATTTATGTGAGGAGGAGTCGAGTAGAGGATTAACCGCCACATTAAGATCGCCTCCAAAATAGGTTATGCCTTCTTGGAAAGAATCTGCAATAGCCAAAGCTTTTTTGAGCCAGAGGATTTGCTTAAGGTTGGGGGCATACACATTAATAAATGTGTTTGTATGGGAACCTACCTATTGTGCCTTTAATCATTAGGAATCTTCCTTCAGGATCAGTAATTTGATCTTTTGAAAGGAAGGGGACATTTCTCTTAAATCCAGTACTCACTCCTTTTGAGTTAGAAAAAGGGGACCCGCAATGGTACCACTGAGAGTAATAGGAGTAAGAGAGGTTTGGGAAGTGATTGATTGTCAAGTGTATCTCTTGTAAGAATAGGACATTTGCCATGTCTCTCCTCAACACCCCAAATATTTGGCGTCTCTTAGATGGCGAATTGATGGCGAATTGATGGCGAATTGAAGCCATGAACGTTGTAAGATGCTACTCTTAAGTCCGCCATTGAGAATGAGGTGAGAGGCAGCACAAAGCTAGCATAGCAGTAAGGGAGTAGAAAGCATGAGTGGGGAACATAATTGACCTAAAATGGAAATATGACTCCATGGACCTGAGACGATAAGGCATAACTCTCTCCAGGACTTGTTCCAGTGACCTTTGAACATAAAGAACAAAACAAACAACAAGAGTGAGGCAATCACAATAATAGAAAAAATATCTAAGCACAGTAGTAGGGGGAGAATGGAAATCAACCATTAGAGAAACTTGTCTCTACCATGTAGATTGGACCTGTTAGCAGATAAGACAGTATATCTAGATTAATACACCGTACAATAGGAATATGAAAGAAAATAAGAGAACAAATTCTTTGATTAGTCTCAAGGAGGGGTGAGGGAGGGGTAGGAAGGAGGGGGGGGGGAGATGGGATAAAATTATGGGGGAGGGGAGCTGAGAGGGGGGGTGGGTGATGAGGGAGAAGTTATAACAGGTGGAAGATGTATTAGAAGGAGCCTGGCACCATTAATGTAGAACATAGCCAGAGGGTAGGGGAGGACACCCCTAGCAAGGTATGGTGTGATATACCGAGGGAAATCAGGGAGCCGTGAGTCCCAGTTTAGCCATGGGAGGCAAAGAAAAAACTGATGAGCCTAGATTGAGGCAAACTGTTCCTTGGAGCTGAGGAAAACAGAAACAACAAAGTCCTCCGGAGTGTCACAGATAGAGGAAGTAAGACCTTTCCTTCTGAGAACTATCGAAGGGAGGACGTAGCAATTTGTAAAGGTGTAAGGATATTAAGAGCCAAAGTCAGCAGTAAACAGAGTTAATTCTTCTTGTAGTTAGAGGTGAGTTCTTCCTCTTCTGGCGTTGGGCTTTCGGGGTACTTCTCATCTCGAACAGGGCTGTTT
Organism: Bufo bufo; assembly: GCF_905171765.1. Classification (NCBI taxonomy): domain Eukaryota; kingdom Metazoa; phylum Chordata; class Amphibia; order Anura; family Bufonidae; genus Bufo; species Bufo bufo. The sequence goes on along the minus strand of NC_053391.1, from coordinate 274,944,943 downwards.
TCGGGATCACAGGTAGAAAAGTTAGATCCTGAATGACGTCCCTATTCTCGATCCTCATTGGCGGTATCTCGAGATAATCGAACATCTGGTCTAGGTCTGCGTGGGAATGGATGTTGTGACTGCGACCATTAAAGGCAAAGGTGAGACCGAAAGGAAAGGTCCAGCGGTACGGTACCTTTTGGTTTCTAAGCCAGTCCGTTAGAGGTTTGAGGACCTTGCATTTCTTTAGGGTGATGGGTGCCAGGTCTTGGTATATGTTCATAGTTGCACATTGAAACGTAACATCAGGGGTGTTGCTGGATTTGGATAGGACCGCGTCTTTATCTTGAAAATTGAGAAGGTAGATGGCTGAGGACGCAGAGCTCTGTCAGCCCTTTCGAGTATGAATTGCGAGAGATAGTCTGGGCCCAATATGTCTGCGCAGATGGCTTGGATCGCAGAAGGTACCTCAGAAGCACCTACGGATTCTGGAACTCCGCGGAAACAGAGGTTGTTTCTCCTTCCACGATTCTCCTGGTCTTCCAGGGCTGTGTGGACCGCATTGAGGTGATCGTGGCATTTTTGCAGGATAAGGGAGGCCGCTGTTTGCCAGTCCTGCATGGCGGCTTGTGAAGTTTCCAGCATCTCCACTCTGCCCCCGATATGTCTCACATCTTGGCGGAGGGAGGCCAGGTCATGCGCCACCGGTTCTAGCGCTTTGGACAGAGTCTTTTTAAGGAATTTCCTTGAAAGTGGGATGCTCTGCGACCCCCTTGACTCTTCCGTGCCACTCTCCACGTCTGAGGCCTCATGTTCGCTTATTGAAGCCTCGGTGTGTGAAGCGGGCGCCATCTTGGGATCTTTAGCAGCATATATAGCTGCGGCTTTCTTGATGAATTTGTCCATGTCCCCCTCACCAGTCTGTTTTTTCTGGTGGCGGGTGGTGTCCCCTGGTTTGGGGTTACCTATTTTCACCATCCTAGTTCGGAACGCTGGCGTAGGCTAGGTAGAGAGCGAGTCTGTGTAGCGGAGCTCAGGCGCTTGCGACCATTCCCTTCCAGCGCTGGCTCCGCCCCCCATGATTTTTTTTTTTTTTGTTTCAAAAATGAAATCATTGTGTAAAACTTACATTAAAAAAAGTATAGATATTATGTATCCCCGCGTCCGTAATAACCTGCTCTATAAAAATATCACATGACCTAACCCTCAGGTAAATACCGTAAAAAAAAAAGTGTGTAAAAAAAAGCCATTTTTTGTCACCTTACATCACAAAAAGTGTAATAGCAAGCGATCAAAAGACATACGCACCCCAAAATAGTGCCAATCAAACCGTCATCTCATCCTGCAAAAATCATACCCTACCCAAGATAATCGCCGGAAAAACTGTAAAAAACTATGACTCTCAGACTATGGAAACACTAAAAACATGATTTTTTGTTTTAAAAATGAAATCATTGTGCAAAACTTACATAAATACAAAAAAGTATACATATTAGGTATCGCCGCGTCCATAATAACTTGCTTTATAAAACTATCACATGACCTAACCCCTCAGATAAATACCGTAAAAAAAAACGCTGTAAAAAAGCCATTTTTGTCACCTTACATCAAAAAAGTGTAATAGCAAGCGATCAAAAAGTTATACGCACACCAAAATAGTGCCAATCATACAGTCATCTCATCCCACAAAAATCATACCCTACCCAAAATAATCACCTAAAAACTGAAAAAACTATGCCTCTCAGACTATGGAAACACTAAAACATGATTATTTTTGAGTAAAACTTACATAAATAAAAAAAAAGTATAGGTATCGCTGCGTCCGTGACAACCTGGTCTATAAAAATACCACATGATCTAACCTGTCAAATAAATGTTGTAAATAACAAAAAATAAAATGCCAAAATATCTATTTCTTGTTGCCTTGCCTCACAAAAAGTGTAATATAAAGCCACCAAAAATCATATGTACCCTAAACTAGTACCAACAAAACTGCCACCCTATCCCTATCCCGTAGTTTCTAAAATGGGGTCACTTTTTTGGAGTTTCTACTCTAGGGGTGCATCAGGGAAGCTTCAAATGGGACATGGTGTCAAAAAACCAGTCCAGCAAAATCTGCCTTCCAAAAACCGTATGGCATTCCTTCTGTGCCCTGCCGTGTGCCCGTACACCAGTTTACAACCACATATGTGTTTCTGTAAACTATAGAATCAGGGCCATAAATATTGAATTTTGTTTGGCTGTTAACCCTTGCTTTGTAACTGTTCACTGTATTGAGATATGATTGGATTATGTTCACCTCTAAACACTTATCACTGAACAACAGAACGTTTGTGTGTTTGTATACTTAAAATGTTGACCTTTATTAGTACTAATAAAGTTCAACATTTTAAGTATACAAACACACAAACGTTCTGTTGTTCAGTGATAATTGCTTTGTAACTGAAAAAAAAAATATTAAAATGGAAAATCTGCTAAAAAAGTGACATTTTGAAATTGTATCTCTATTTTCCATTAATTCTTGTGGAACACCTAAAGGGTTAAAAAAGTTTGTAAAATCAGTTTTGAATACATTGAGAGGTGTAGTTTCTAGAATGTGGTCATTTTTGGGTGGTTTCTATTATGTAAGCCTCACAAAGTGACTTCAGACCTGGACTGGTCCTTAAAAAGTGGGTTTTTGAAAATTTCTGAAAAATTTCAAGATTTGCTTCTGAACTTCTAAGCCTTATAACATCCCCCAAAAATAAAATGTAATTCCCAAAATGATCCAAACATGAAGTAGACATATGGGGAATGTAAAGTAATAACTATTTTTGTAGGTATTACTATGTATTATAGAAGTAGAGAAATTGAAACTTGGAAATTTTTAAAACTTTTTTATAAATAAAAATGATTTTTTTTTTTTTTTACTCCATTTTACCTGTATCATGAAGTACAATATGTGGCTAAAAACAATCTCAGAATGGCCTGGATAAGTCAAAGCGTTTTAAAGTTATCACCACATAAAGTGACACTGGTCAGATTTGCAAAAAATGGCCTGGTCCTTAAAGGGGTATTCCCTGCTTACTACTTCATCCTCAATTGCTGCCAGCTATTCTGTTCACTTCCTGGTTTCCTGCAGCTAAGGCTAGGTGGGCTTAGGCAGTTTGAGTGAAGGCCGGCCACGCCTCCTTATGACATCCCACTGAGAACTCAGTCCTTGCGTGCTAGTTCATGTGAAGAGTATGACTCATCAGTCTGGCAGCCTGCAGTGTCTTTGAGGCCCCTCCCCTTGCTGGGGAATCAGAGAGCCATGTGAAGTGAGCTCAGTGTACAGTAACACGTAGCTGTTCTGCAGTTTTACACACAAAATCTCTGTCTGATCTTTTACAAACCCATTCTGTGCATCAAAAACTATAATTCCATATTATACATTAGCTCACAAGCTTGACCAACCCCCACCCACCAGCACTGATGCAGATTTGTTTCCATTACAGCTGTACTCCAGTTTGTATAAACCTTACACTATGTATCTTTATACAGGGTGGGCCATTTATATGGATACACCTTAACCGCCTCCGGACCGCCTAACGCAGGATTGCGTTCCGGAGGCGGTCGATTCATTCCTCCTGGTTGCGCCGGCGCGTCATCTCACGGGAGGCGAGATTTCATGTGAACGCGCACACACAGGAGCGCGCGTTCACAGGAACCGAAGGTAAACTAGTGGATCTGCCGCCTGCCAGCGGCGATCGTTTGCTGGCAGGCTGTTGATGCGATCTTTTTAACCCCTTAAAGGTATATTAGACGCTGTTTTGATAACAGCGTCTAATATACCTGCTACCTGGTCCTCTGGTGGTCCCTTTTGCTTGGATCGACCACCAGAGGACACAGGCAGCTCTGTAATAAGTAGCACCAAACACCACTACACTACACCCCCCCTGTCACTTATTAACCCCTTATTAACCCCTGATCACCCCATATTAGACTCCCTGATCACTCCCCTGTCATTGATCACCCCCTGTCATTGATCACCCCCCTGTAAGGCTCCATTCAGACGTCCGTATGTGTTTTGCGGATCCGATCCATGGATCCGCGGATCCGCAAAACACATACGGACGTCTGAATGGAGCCTTACAGGGGGGTGATCAATGACATATAGCCCATATAGACTCCCTGATCACCCCCCTGTCATTGATCACCCCCCTGTAAGGCTGGCTCCATTCAGAGGTCCGTATGTGTTTTGCGGATCCAACGATCATGGATCGGATCCGCAAAACACATACGGACATCTGAATGGAGCCTTACAGGGGGGGGATCACCCCATATAGACTCCCTGATCACCCCCTGTCATTGATCACCCCCTTGTAAGGCTGGCCATATTCAGAGGTCCATATGTGTTTTGCGGATCCATGGATCGGATCCGCAAAAAATTAAATCTCACATGAACTCACCATACCCCTCACGGAATCCAAATGCGTAAAAATTTTTAGACATTTATATTCCAGACTTCTTCTCACACTTTAGGGCCCCTAAAATGCCAGGGCAGTATAAAAATCCCACATGTGACCCCATTTTGGAAAGAAGACACCTCAAGGTATTTTGTGAGGGGCATGGCGAGTTCATGTAAAATTTTATTTTTTGTCACAAGTGAGACTTTATGAGAAAAAATAAAATAAAATCTATTTCCGCTAACTTGTGCCCAAAAAAAAAAAACTCGCCATGCCCCTCACGGAATACCTTGGGGTGTCTTCTTTCCAAAATGGGGTCACATGTGGGGTATTTATAATCCAAATGCCCTCCTAAAAGTTACTCATTGAATTTTGGGCCCCTTTGCGCACCTAGGCTGCAAAAAAGTGTCACACATGTGGTATCGCTGTACTCAGGAGAAGTTGGGCAATGTGTTTTGGGGTGTCTTTATACATATACCCATGCTGGGTGAGAGAAATATCTCTCTATAATGACAACTTTGTATAAAAAAATGGGAAAAGTTGACTTTTAGAGAGATATTTCTCTCACCCAGCATGGGTATATGTAAAAATACACCCCAAAACACATTGCCCTACTTCTCCTGAGTACGGCGATACCACATGTGTGACACTTTTTTGCAGCCTAGGTGGGCAAAGGGGCCCAAATTCCAATGAGTACTTTTAGGATTTTACAGGGCATTTTTTACACATTTGGATTCCAGACTTCTTCTCACGCATTAGGGCCCCTAAAATGCCAGGGCAGTATAACTACCCCAAAAGTAAACCCCATTTTGGAAAGAAGACACCCCAAGGTATTTCGTGATGGGCATAGTGAGTTCATGGAAGTTTTTATTTTTTGTCACAAGTTAGTAGAATATGAGACTTTGTAAGGAAAAAAATAAAATAAAAAAAATCATCATTTTCCGCTAACTTGTGACAAAAAATAAAAAGTTCTATGAACTCACTATGCCCATCAGTGAATACCTTAGGGTGTCTACTTTCTGAAATGGGGTCAGTTGTGGGGTGTTTGTACTGTCTGGCCAATGTAGAACCTCAGGAAACATGACAGGTGCTCAGAAAGTCAGAGTTGCGTCAAAATGCGGAAATTCACATTTTTGTACCATAGTTTGTAAACGCTATAACTTTTACCCAAACCATTTTTTTTTTTACCCAAACTATTTTTTTTTTACCAAAGACATGTAGAACAATAAATTTAGAGAAACATTTATATAGAAATGTAGTTTTCAAAAAAAAATTTACAACTGAAAGTGAAAAATGTCATTTTTTTGCAAAAATTTCATTAAATTTCGATTAATAACAAAAAAAGTAAAAATGTCAGCAGCAATGAAATACCACCAAATGAAAGCGCTTTTAGTGAAAAGAAAAGGAGGTAAAATTCATTTGGGTGGTAAGTTGTATGACCGAGCAATAAACTGTGAAAGTAGTGTAGTGCAGAATTGTAAAAAGTGGTCTGGTCATTAAGGGTGTTTAAGCTAGGGGAGCTGAGGTGGTTAATAAAATGGGAATTGTTGGTGATATTAACTTCCTGTTTGGGGCACATTAGTATATGTGAGGGGGGAAACCTTTCAAGATGGGTGGTGACCATGGTGGCCATTTTGAAGTCGGACATTTTGAATCCAACTTTTGTTTTTTCAATAGGAAGAGGGTCATGTGACACATCAAACTTATTGGGAATTTCACAAGAAAAACAACGTAACTTTACTCTTTCATGAGTTATTTACAAGTTTCTGACCACTTATAAAATGTGTTCAATATGCTGCCCATTGTGTTGGATTGTCAATGCAACCCTCTTCTCCCACTCTTCACACACTGATAGCAACACCGCAGGAGAAATGCTAGCACAGGCTTCCAGTATCCGTAGTTTCAGGTGCTGCACATCTCGTATCTTTACAGCATAGACAATTGTCTTCAGATGACCCCAAAGATAAAAGTCTAAGGGGTCAGATTGGGAGACCTTGGGGGCCATTCAACTGGCCAACGACGACCAATCCACTTTCCAGGAAACTGTTCATCTAGGAATGCTCGGACCTGACACCCATAATGTGGTGGTGCACCATCTTGCTGGAAAAACTCAGGGAACGTGGCAGCTTCAGTGCATAAAGAGGGAAACACATCATCATGTAGCAATTTCGCATATCCAGTGGCCTTGAGGTTTCCATTGATGAAGAATGGCCCCACTATCTTTGTACCCCATATACCACACCATACCATCAATTTTTTTGTTCCAACAGTCTTGGAGGGATCTATCCAATGTGGGTTAGTGTCAGACCAATAGCGGTGGTTTTGTTTGTTAACTTCACCATTCACATAAAAGTTTGCCTCATCACTGAACAAAATCTTCTGCGTAAACTGAGGGTCCTGTTCCAATTTTTGTTTTGCCCATTCTGCAAATTCAGTGCGCCGATCTACGTCATCCTCGTTGAGATGCTGCAGTAGCTGGAGTTTGTAAGGGTGGCATTTCTGAGTAGCTAATATCCGCCGAAAGGATGTTCGACTAATGCCACTCTCCAGTGACATTCGGTGAGTGTTACGCTGTGGGCTCTTGCTGAATGAAGCTAGGACAGCCACTGATGTTTCTTCATTAGAGACAGATTTCATGCGTCCACATTTTGGCAAATCCAACACTGAACCAGTTTCACGAAACTTAGCAAGCAATTTGCTAACTGTAGCATGGGAGATGGGTGGTCTCAAAATTGAAATCTGCTGCAATGACCCGGTTACTGCGTTCACCAGACATCAACATAATTTCTATCCGCTCCTCACGTGTTAACCTCGGCGACATGTCAATGGCTGTAAACAAAGAAAAACTTGTAAATAACTCATGAAAGAATAAAGTTACGTTAAAACCAAGCACACCATTGTTTTTCGTGTGAAATTCCCAATAAGTTTGATGTGTCACATGACCCTCTTCCTATTGAAAAAACAAAAGTTGGATTCAAAATGTTCGACTTCAAAATGGCCGTCATGGTCACCACCCATCTTGAAAAGTTTCCCCCCTCACATATACTAATGTGCCACAAACAGGAAGTTAATATCACCAACCATTCCCATTTTATTAAGGTGTATCCATATAAATGGCCCACCCTGTAGATGCATATACAGCTCAGCTACATGTGTCTTCTCCAGTGCCCTAACATCACTTTGGCTGAATGGCTTCCTATACAGCCCTGCTACATCTTTATTCTACTCACCCACTAGCACTGTGTCTGAAAAGCTTCATATACAGCTCTGCTACATCTGTCTATCTTTTCAACCAGCACTGTGTCAGAACAGCCGCATATTCAGCTCTGCTACATCTGTTTCTCTCTTCCACCAGCATTGATGCTGACCCGCCACATATACAGCTCTGCTACATCTGTTTCTCTCTTGCACCAGCATTGATGCTGACCCGCCACATATACAGCTCTGCTACATCTGTCTATTCCCTTCCCCATTAGAACTATGGCTGAACAGCCCCCCATATGCCTCCAACAGCCCCCCATATGCCTCCATCAGCCCCCCAAGTGCCTCCATCAGCCCCCCAAAGTGCCTCCATCAGCCCCCCAAAGTGCCTCCATCAGCCCCCCAAAGTGCCTCCATCAGCCCCCATGTGCCTCCATCAGCCCCCCCCATATGCCTCCATCAGCCCCCCAATATGCCTCCATCAGCCCCCCATGTGCCTCCAACAGCCCCCAAGTGCCTTTATCAGCCCCCCATATGCCTCCAACAGCCCCCAATCGTTGGGGGAATTAGTGGTGCACGTAGAAATAATACTCACCCACCGCTTATGTCCTCTGACGCTGTCCGCACTGTCTCTTCCCTGCACGAACTGTTCGGGCAGCCGCAGAACTATATTAGACGCAGCACAAAAGAATATGGATCCACGCATGCGCGGCCGGCGACGTGCGCGCTCACAGTGTGAGTGAGAGGCCAGCCGCAGCATCGCAAGGGAAACCACTGCGCAAGCGCGGCCCATGGATGCGGCCGGCGAGCGGTGGTCGTATCCATGGGCAGCGAAAATCAACAATGGATAGTGACAATTCGATTTGAAAGTGAACAGTTTGATTTTTTTTGTCATATACATTCAGAGAAAAGTTCAATGGGGGATTAATTATTTAATGAAATATCATTAAGAAGATGGGAATACCCCTTTATCCACTACAGGACCGCCGTACGCAGGATTGCGTCTTTGCGGCGGCCCTGTTATTCTGGGTGGACGCGCCGGCGCGTCCTCTCGCGAGACGCAAGATTTCGGGCAAAGCAAAAGTTATCATATGCGCATCGCGGGCCGGCAAAGGTTAAAAGACAAGTTCGTCATTAGCCTGCCAGCCAATGATCGTCGCTGGCAGGTTGATGATTTTCAGAAAAACAAATCAGAAGCCAGTTAACACATTATATTTATAAATATAATTTGTTAAATGGCTTCTGTGCTCCTCTGCTGGTCCTTTTCGTCGGTTGGTCCCAGCAGAGGAGCACACATCACAGTGAGTACACCCAACACTACACTTAGCCCCCAGATCACCCTCCATCACCCCAATTAACCCCTTGATCGCCCCTGTCAATCACCTAGTGAAAGGGAAAAAAGTGATCTGTGTAAACTGTCACTTTTTTTCCCCACTGGTATTGACTGTTAGGTTTTAGGATAGTTTAGGCCCCTTGGTTAGGTAGGTAGCGATCGTTTAGCGCCCAGCCCATCGCACCGCAGTCGCTGATTAGCGTATCGCTAATCAGCATTTGTACTTTTATAGTATCTGTAAGTGGACAGAACTGATCACTTTCAGATCTATAATAGTATTAGTGTCACCTTAGTTCGCGCTCCACCCAAAACGCAGTGTTTGCCCGATCAGGCCTGATCGGTCGCCCACACGTGCGTTCTCCCACGCTTGCCCCGCCGCAGTGACAAAAAATTATAATTTTTTTGATCACTGCACAATCACTTTATAAGCGCTGCGGCGATAAAAAAAAATCTGTTTTGATATTTTTTATCAATCGCAGCGGCCTCCGGTACTTCGCTAGCCTCCCATGTGTAAGACAGGCTTGCTTTTTTTCTTGGGTAGTCTCAGGGAATACCCCCTAAATTTAGTTGACCAAATGGCAAACAAGGGGTATTCTTCTGAAGAGGCCTACAGGATTCTGACCCAGTCGGATGAGGAATGGGAACCCTCATCTGACGAATCCAGCGGGTCAGAATATGAACCTGTAGAAAGCAGTGGCAGTCTGACCCAAAGTTCGGACGAGGAGGTTGAGGTCCCTAATACCACCAGGCGTACCCGGCCCCGTGTTGCTACACCACAGGTTGCGCAGGATCCGCTTCAAGGGCAGCAGAGTGGGGCTGGCGCTGTCAGATTACTTGGTGAGGCATACACCAGCAGCGCAGCCCATCCTGGACCTAGTACCAGCACTGCCGTACAACATGGTGAAGTGGCGAGCACCAGAAGGGCAGTTGAAGCTGGTACGGTGGCACGTGCATTAGTTCCCCCGTCGCAGCCACCGCACAGACAGGCCCGTAGAGCCCCTAGAGTCCCTGAGGTGCTGGCAAACCCTGATTGGCAGCCCCCGACTTCAGCCTCACCAGTAGTTCCCCCTTTCACCGCCCAGTCTGGAGTTCGGGTTGAGACAGCTCAGATCGGTTCGGCACTGGGGTTTTTTGAGCTGTTCTTGACTACGGAGCTCTTGGACTTAGTTGTGGCAGAAACAAACCGATATGCCACTGAATTTATAGCCGCCAACCCAGGAAGCTCTTATGCCCAGTCTTTCCGGATGGAAACCCCTCCAAGTTTCCTAATTAAAAAAATTTCTGGGCCTTCTCCTCAACATGGGCTTAACCAAAAAGCATGAATTGCGGTCATATTGGTCCACAAACCCAATTCACCACATGCCCATGTTCTCTGCTGCCATGTCCAGGACACGATTTGAGACCATCCTGCGTTTCCTGCAATTTAGCGACAACAGCACCTCTCGTCCCAGAGGCCACCCAGCTTTTGACCGGCTCCACAAAATTCGGCCCCTCATAGACCACTTCAACACCAAATTTGGAGATTTGTATACCCCTGAGCAAAACATCCGCGCAGACGAGTCCCTTATACATTTTACCGGGCGCCTTGGCTTCAAACAATACATCCCAAGCAAGCGCGCCTGGTATGAGGTCAAATTGTATAAGCTCTGTGAAAGAGCCACAAGCTATACCCACAAATTTCAGATCTATGAGGGTAAAGATCAGACCCTGGAGCTGGTCGGTTGCGCTGACTACCTGGGGAGCAGTGGGAAGACAGTCTGGGACTTGGTGTCACCCTTATTTGACAAGGGGTACCATCTTTATGTGGACAATTTCTACACAAGTGTGCCCCTCTTCAGGCATTTGTTCCTAGAACAGATTGGCTGCTGTGGCACCGCGCGACCTAGTAGCCGGGGCTTCCCCCAACGGCTCGTTACCACCCGTCTTGCAAGGGGTGGAAGAGAGCTGCCTTGTGTAACCAAGAACTGTTCGCGGTGAAATGGAGAGACAAGCGTGACGTTTACATGCTCTCCTCCATTCACGCACGACAATCCAAATTGAACGAGCAACCAGTGTCATTGAAAAGCCCCTCTGTGTCCACGACTATAATTTCCTCATGGGAGGGGTGGACTTCAATGACCAGATGTTGGCTCCTTATCTACTTTCCCGCAGGACCAGACACTGGTATAAGAAGGTGTCTGTATATTTAATTCAATTGGCTGTATATAATAGTTTTGTTCTCTACAGTAAGGCTGGGAGAACAGGATCCTTCCTCAAATTTCAGGAAGAGATCATCGATAACCTCCTGTATCCAGGAGGTTCCGTGGCCCCATCCACCAGTGTAGTGAGCCGTCTACACGAGCGACATTTCCCCAGTGTCGTTGCTGGTACCTCAAACCGACCGACACGCCGAAAAAAATGTTGTGTCTGTAGCAGGAGTGGAATAAGGCGTGACACCTGCTATTTCTGTCCTGACTGCCCTGACCACCCTGCCCTATGCTTTGGGGAGTGTTTCCGGAAGTACCACACACAGGTACACTTAGCATAGGGATTGTGTTTCACAGGACAGGCACACAGGGCTATTAGGGCCCTTTCACTCACAGCTGCTGCAAACCTCTCCTTTCACCTGGGACAAAGTGCATAATGTACTTCGCCACATCTTTGGGCGCTTTGTGCTTTGCACATTGTCCCATGGGGAAGGAGAGGTTTGTCCTATAAAGGTAAAAAAAAACAAAAAAAACACCGGTAAGCAAAAAAGTTAATAAATTATATTATAAAGTTAATAAATTTATTGCGTTGCGGTCTGTTTTTTTCTTTTTTTTTTTACCTTCTAGATGGACCAACCGATGAACCAGCTGCAGCACTGATGTGCATTCTGACAGAAGCATTGCGCTGCTGTCAGATTACACAAAAGTCGGTGTATGCGGCGCTGCATGACGAGATTTCTCCTCTGCAGTTAAAGATACGTTTGCCGAGGCATATGAGCTGAGGTGCGGTGTTCATATGCTTTGGCAAACACTTTGTATATAAAAAATAAATAAAAAAATCCCGGCAATGATTTATTCATCCACATCGATTGATGTGAATGGAGAAATCGGGTTTGCCAGGGCATACGAGCTAAGTGGGTTTGGATGTTGGGCGGAGCTCCTATGTCCTGGCAGACGCCTTTCCCCTCCTTTTTTTTTTTTAGCAGAGATTTTTTCATCCACATTGATCAATGCGAATGAAGAAATCTGAATACCTTGGGGTGTCTTCTTTCCAAAATGGGGTCACTTGTGGGGTAGTTATACTGCCCTGGCATTTTAGGGGCCCTAATGCGTGAGAAGTAGTTTGAAATCAAAATGTGTAAAAAATGCCCTGTGAAATCCTAAAGGTGCTCTTTGGAATGTGGGCCCCTTTGCCCACATAGGCTGCAAAAAAGTGTCACACATGTGGTATCGCCGTACTCAGGAGAAGTTGGGCAATGTGTTTTGCGGTGTCATTTTACATATACCCATGCTGGGTGAGATAAATATCTCGGTCAAATGCCAACTTTGTATTAAAAAAATGGGAAAAGTTGTCTTTTGCCGAGATATTTCTCTCACCCAGCATGGGTATATGTAAAAAGACACCCCAAAACACATTGCCCAACTTCTCTTGAGTACGGCGATACCACATGTGTGACACTTTTTTGCAGCCTAGGTGGGCAAAGGGGCCCACATTCCAAAGAGCACCTTTAGGATTTCACAGGGCATTTTTTACACATTTTGATTTCAAACTACTTCTCACGCATTAGAGCCCCTAAAATGCTACCCCACAAGTGACCCCATTTTGGAAAGAAGACACCCCAAGGTATTTCGTGATGGGTACAGTGAGTTCATGGAAGTTTTTATTTTTTGTCACAAGTTAGTGGAATATGAGACTTTGTAATAAAAAAAAAAATATTAAAAAAAAAATCATAATTTTCTGCTAACTTGTGACAAAATATAAAAAGTTCTATGAACTCACTATGCCCATCAGCGAATACCTTAGGGTGTCTACTTTCCAAAATGGGGTCATTTGTAGGGGTTTTCTACTGTCTGGGCATTGTAGAACCTCAGGAAACATGACAGGTGCTCAGAAAGTCAGAACTGCTTCAAAAAGCGGAAATTCACATTTTTGCACCATAGTTTGTTAACGCTATAACTTTTACCCAAACCATTTTTTTTTTTTACCCTAGCATTTTTTTTTTATTAAAGACATGTAGAACAATAAATTTAGAGAAAAATTTTAATAGAAATGTAGTTTTATTCAAAAAATTTTACAACTGAAAGTGAAAAATTTCATTTTTTTGCAAAAAAGTAAAAATGTCAGCAGCAATGAAATACAGTACCACCAAATGAAAGCTCTATTAGTGAGAAGAAAAGGAGGTAAAATTCATTTGGGTGGTAAGTTGAATGACCGAGCAATAAACCGTGAAAGTAGTGTAGTGCAGAATTGTAAAAAGTGGTCTGGTCATTAAGGGTGTTTAAGCTAGGGGAGCTGAGGTGGTTAAGGTGAAAATGAGCCTGATCCCTAAGGGGTTAAGGTGTAACTGTCAATTCATCTATCTTTTTTTTTGTGTAAGGGAAGTTATTAGGAGTATAGCTTACATTAGGTGATTTAGTACTATTAAAGTATAACAATATTAATACTATATGGCGAATGGCGTAACGCCAATTCACCATTTCATTTTGTCACTTCAGCTCCCAAAAAAATGTTGATCAAAAAGTCACACACACACTTCAAAATCACTGAAAAATACAGATTACCCCGCAAAAAGTTCTCACACAGCTCTGTACACACATCTACAAAAAAGTTATAGGGGTCAGAATATGGTGATGCAAAACAATTTTTTTTTTCATGGTTTTTATTTTTTTCAGAATTAAAATGCAAGAAAAAAACTATACAAGTATGGTATCATTGTGGCAAAATTGTGTTTGTTGTTTTCCAATTCCAGCCCATTTGAAAAAAATGTTTTTCTTGATTCCCGTAAATGGTGCTTTTAGAAAGTACAACTTGTCCTGCAAAAATAAGCTCTCATAAGGCCATGTAAATAGAAAAACAAACAAGTTATGAGTCTGGGAAGGCAGGGAGTGAAAAACAAAAATGGAAAATCGCTAAGTCCTCTAAGGGTTAAGTGACTCTTTCAATGGCTTTTGTCACGAGATAACTGAGAACACTTTGACGTGTTATCAGAGTCAATCTTAGCTTGGCTACATCTGTATTGTATATCCATAAATATAGTATTAGGACAATGGTGAGATTTATACTATATAGAGACTTTGGTCTCCAGTATACCACATGCTACCCATCATTCAAAGCTGCTGAACGGCAATTCTGCCCATTTAGGCCTCATGCACACGACCGTTCCGTTTTTTGCGGTCCGCAAAAGTGACTTTCCCCAATTAGCTGTGTATATGTGCTTACATATGGTATTTGTACAGTGCTATTAATGTTTATGTGACTGCATAAGCAATCAGTAAGTGAGGTACATCTTCCTGATGCTACTATGTGTGTACTACTGTTGGTACTGTGGCTGGTGCTATATGTACACTTCTACTAGTACTATGTCTGTACTACTGCTGGTACTATGGGCACTATGGCTGGCACTATTACCACGTTTACTTTATACCATTGGTAACTAGGATATTCTTTGCAACAAAGTGACCACACTCCTTCTAAATTTCCTGACACATGCACAATAGTCTTAGACCTCTTTCACACGAACATATTTTTTTTCCATTCCGTTTTTGCGGTTTTCAATGGTTCTGCAAAATAAACGGAATGTACTCCATGTGCATTCCATTTCCGTGTATCCGTTCCGCTAAAATATGGAACTTGTCCTATTATTGTCCGCAAATAACGTTCCGTCGCTCCATTCAAGTCAATGGTTCCGCAAAAAATACGAAACACATCCATATGTCATCCGTATTTTGCGGATCTTTGCCCATGTGTTTACTGTTTACAAAAATTACAGTACTGATTACAAATTTTATTTTTGCGATCCATTTTTTGTGGAAACCATGCGGAGATGTTTTTGCGGAAATGCGAAATGGAAACATAACGGATCTGTGAAAAACAAACCGGAAAATACATACGGTTGTGTGAAAGAGGCCTTAGAGGGAGGAGGAAGAAGACATGGCTGCAGCCTAAGAGACCTTGGTCTTCAATTGTGGTACTGGACAAAACAAGAACAAGCAAAGTGAGTTTATGAGTTGCTGGTTGTTGTTTATGTGTATTCTGTGTTTAGTCGCTGTTTAAAACCCTTACAAGTATGGCAGTCAACAGAAAAGCAGAAGCCTAATAGGTATATGCTGAAAGCAAACAAACTTAACATACCTGATGCACTGAGAGGACCAGTTATATCAGGGGTGTCAAACTCAAATACACAGTGGGCCAAAATGTAAAACTTGAACAAAGTCGCGGGCCAGCATTGAACAAATGAACCTTTTAACATGGACCCAAACAAGATTTGCTTTAACATTGAATATGGAACAAGCATATTCATTTATTAAATAAGATTTAAATAATAATAAATAATAATAATTTTTAAAATAAAATAATAATAAAATCAATCAACCATTCAAGCCCATGTGTTGGAGTAGCAAGGAAAAGTACATAAAGAAAACATTATGTGCCCAAGCCAGATACCTGGCATCTCTTCTTGGATGATAGTTCATCAATGTCTGGGCTCAGGCTTTGAGCTGAGGAAATCCTCAGTATCGAGCGAAGGTGTTCATCAGTCAGACGTCTCCCGTGAGATGTTTTGGTCATCTTCATCGAGGAGAAAAGTTGCTCACATAGATAAGTGCTGCCGAACATGGAGAGCATCTGAGCAGCTTGGGTGCGGAGCTGAGGCATTGTGTCAGGGATGAACTGTGGAAACTGTGCGGCGCCCTGAGCATCATACTTTGACTTCTGCGTGTCATTACACTGGAGTTCAATTAGCTCCATTTGGAGGTTGGTTGGTGCGTTTTCCACATTAACTGCAAAGGGATTACTGAGCAGTTCAAACCTACATTTCTGGACATCAAAGTCGGCAAATCGCCGGCTAAACTCAGCGCCGAGTACACTGAGTTTTTCAGCAAACTGTGTGCATGGGAACAAGTTGGTAAAGAACTGCGTTTTCATGGTTTGGCAGCAGGGAAAATGGCCAAGGTTTCCTTGCAGCATCTGATTCTCCCACAGGCACAGTGTAGTTTTAAAAGCCCTCACTGCAGCGTACATGTCTGTGATGATGCGCCCGCGCCCCTGAAGCTGCAGGTTCAGCGCATCGAGATTGCTCGAGATGTCACACAGAAAGGCCAGCTCACACAGAAACTTTTTCTCCCGAAGCTCTGCTGTGTCCTTCCCTTTGCTTTCCAGAAACTGACATATTTCCTCATGCAGCTCAAAACATCTATTCAGTACTTTTCCTCGGCTTAACCATCTCACCTCTGTGTGATACGGCACGTCTGAATACGCCGAACCACACTCCTCCAGAAAAGACTTAAACTGGCGGTGATTCAGACCTTTGGCTCTTATAAAGTTAACTACTTGTGTTACTGTGGTCATAACATGTTCCATCTTTAGTGCTTTGCCACACAGTGATTCCTGATGTATGATGCAGTGATAAATAGTTAGTTCACCTGCACAGTTCTCTTCCTGCATCTTCTCCCGGACCCTGCCCACCAGTCCACTTGTTTTACCGCACATCGCTGGCGCACCATCTGTCGTTAATCCCACGAGTTTATCCCACGACAGCTTTATTTCAGTTACGCATTTGGAAACCTCCTCAAAGATTTCCTTTCCTGTGGTTGTGCCATGCATTGATTTGAATCCCAATAGCTCCTCCGTAACACACATATTTGAGTCCACTCCACGGATGAAGACTGACAGCTGAGCAGTATCAGATGCGTCGCTGCTCTCATCCACAGCAAGGGAGAATGCAACAAAATCTTTTCCCTTTTCCAAAAGCTGGTCATACAGATTGGTGGCAAGATCACATGTGCGATCAGCTACTGTGTTTCTGCTCAGGCTCACGTTTGAAAAGGCTTGCTTTTTCTCTGGGCACACGATGTCACAAACTTTCAACATGCACTTTTTCACAAACTCTCCCTCATTAAAGGGCCGGGCTGATTTTGCGATCTCTACTGCTACAATATAACTAGCTTTTACAGCAGCCTCACTTTGTGATGTGGCTTTTTTGAACATATTCTGTTGTGAAACCAAACTTCTTTTCATCTCCTCCACTTTCTGGCTCTTTTGAGTCATGTCCAGGTCCTTGTACTTGTCATGGTGTTTTGTTTCATAGTGTCGTCGAATGTTGTACTCCTTAGTTATAGCCACGTTGACTCCACAAATCAGACAAACAGGTCTGTCTTTTACATATGTAAACAGATATTCTGTCTCCCACCTGTCCAGAAAGTTCCTGTTGTCTGCCTTTCTTTTTGCCATTTTTGGGAAGGGGTTCCACAGTGACAGTTGTAGCTTGAGATCCCTATGACTTCTGTCACACAGGAGAGGGCGTTTCTGGGACCTGTCCTTATTGACGCGCCAAAACATCAGCAAGGCATTATGGGATTTGTAGTATTAGCGATGAATGAATGCGCTGTATAATACCGGCGGGCTAGCTCTAGTAGTCATTTGGTATAGCCTCGCGGGTCAAATATAATTACACTGCGGGCCAAATTTGGCCCGCGGGCCAGAGTTTGACACCTATGAGTTATATCATGGCCTGCGGTATCCAAATGAATTTACATTTTGTTTCACAGGGAGAGAAGAAATCTGTTGTTGCAGGGCTGAGGAGGAGAGCACCATAAAGGAATGTGTTTCAGTATTTAATGTTAATTACTAAACAAAACTTTTGGTACTTTTGCCTTAAATTTCTTCTCAATAGAACAGCCAATTTCAAAGGGACGTGTCCAGACTGTTGACAAGAATTATACCTTACTATATTTTATAATGTATTATGTATTTCTTGTGCTATAGTTACACAGTAATGTCCATTTTAGACATCCTTAGATGTCATGTAGTTTTATTGGTTCTCTAATGATCTAAGCTAGGTGCAGTGATGCCTCTCAGGGTCAGTTTGGTTGCAAAATGTGGACCCTAAAATACAGCCATGCTACTTATTACTGTCTAAGGCCTATTGCACACAACCGTATGGCTTTTTCAGTGTTTTGCGGTCCGTTTTTCACGGATTAATTGTTCCGTTTTTTGTTTCCGTTGTGTTTCCGTTTTTGTTCCGTTTTTCCGTATGGCATATACAGTATACAGTAATTACATAGATAAAATTGGGCTGGGCATAACATTTTCAATAGATGGTTCAGCAAAAAACGGAACGGAAACGGAAGACATACGGATGCATTTCCGCATGTGTTCCGTTTTTTTTGCGGACCTATTGACTTGAATGGAGCCACTTAACGTGATTTGCGGGCAATAATAGGACATGTTCTATGTTAAAACGGAACGGAAATACGGAAACGGAGTGCATACGGAGTACATTCCGTTTTTTTTGCAGAACCATTGAAATGAATGGTTCCGTATACGGACCGCAAAAAACTGCCAGTAAACGGGGCAAAAAAACGGCCGTGTGCAGGAGGCCTAAGTCAGTATCAGTGGAACCTACAGAGAAAGTGTATTGGAAAAATTTATGCTTCTTCAGTATTATGAATCCACTCCTGGTTTTGATGTAGTACTGATAAAAAATATTGAGCATGTGAATGTGACCTGAACGTGAGTTTACTAATCCATTTCTAACTAGCTGCTTTTTTTTGTGTTATCTTTTCAAGAAACGTGAGGAGCTTTCACTTTTTCAAGACGCATTATTAAGTCGAACAGTCATCCCTCCAGAAGATGGTAGTGGGGAAGATCAAACACAGCAAGATGTAGCAGAGGAGTTGGAAGCTTTGGCAGCCAATATTGATTATATTAACGACAGCATTCGTGAATGTCAGGCAATAATTGTTCAAATGGAAGAGTCCAAAGTATGTCTGAAACAGAAAATGTGCTTGATTTTTGTCCTGTCATTCTCCTAACATTTTTTCTTTTAACTTTTATCATATGAGAAGAAATTTTCAGATGGTTGAGTAGGTGAAGTAAAATAACAAAACGCTACTGTCGACTGCTATTTATTTCTTTTAAATATAGTTTTATATTTTGTATATTTTGGCATGCAGTACATTGTCTACATCAGGAGTAGGCAACCTCCGGCACTCCAGCTGATGTGAAACTACAACTCCCAGCACCAGTGGCATACATAGAGAAGTAAGGGCCCCATAGCAAGGATCAAACCAGGCCCCACACACAGGACAGAAGGGTCTCCACCTAAGGCCTCTTTCACACGAGCGTGATGGATTAGGTCTGGGTGCATTCTGGGAAACTCGCACCATTTTGCAAGCAAGTTCAGTCAGTTTTGTCTTCGATTGCGTTGAGTTTTTTCCATGCGGGTGCAATGCGTTTTGATGCGTTTTTCACACGCGTGATAAACAAACTGAAGGTTTACAAACAAGATCTCTTAGCAACCATCAGTGAAAAACGTATTGCATCTGCACTTGCTTCTGAATGCAATGCGTTTTTCACTGAAGACCCGTTCACTTCTATGGGGCCAGGGCTGCGTGAAAAACGCAGAATATAGAACATGCTGCGTTTTTCACGCAACGCAGAACTGATGCGTGAAAGAAAACGCTCATGTACACAGACCCATTGTCACAGCCACTATCTCTGGCTGTGACCTTCCGTTCTTGCTTGTTCGGCGCTCCTTGCTGAGGTTCTGTTCCTGTGTGTCATTTGTGGTTCTTTATGGGTTAACTCCCCTGTCTGCTTATTAGGAGTTAATCCTCTGTCTGCTCCATGGGTGTGGTCTCTCTGCTGCACCCATGGAACCTGCATATAAGGCCTCATGCACACGAACGTTTTTTTTCACGGTCCGCAAAAACGGGGTCCGTAGGTCCGTGATCCGTGACCGTTTTTTCGTCCGTGGGTCTTCCTTGATTTTTGGAGGATCCACGGACATGAAAAAAAAGTCGTTTTGGTGTCCGCCTGGCCGTGCGGAGCCAAACGGATCCGTCCTGAATTACAATGCAAGTTAATGGGGACGGATCCGTTTGACGTTGACACAATATGGTGCAATTTCAAACGGATCCGTCCCCATTGACTTTCAATGTAAAGTCTGGAGTCCCTTTTATACCATCAGATCGGAGTTTTCTCCAATCCGATGGTATATTTTAACTTGAAGCGTCCCCATCACCATGGGAACGCCTCTATGTTAGAATATACTGTCGGATATGAGTTAGATCGTGAAACCTCATTTCCGACAGTATATTCTAACACAGAGGCGTTCCCATGGTGATGGGGACGCTTCTAGTTAGAATATACTACAAACTGTGTACATGACTGCCCCCTGCTGCCTAGCAGCATCCGATCTCTTACAGGGGGCCGTGATCAGCACAATTAACCCCTCAGGTGCCGCACCTGAAGGGGTTAATTGTACTATCATATCCCCCTGTAAGAGATCAGGGCTGCCAGGCAGCAGGGGGCAGACCCCCCCCCTCCCCAGTTTGAATATCATTGGTGGCCAGTGCGGCCCCCCCCTCCCTTCCTCCCTCTATTGTAATAATTCGTTGGTGGCACAGTGTGCGCCCCCCCCTTCCTCCCTCTATTGTAATAAATCGTTGGTGGCACAGTGTGCGCCCCCCATTGGCCCCCCCTCCCTCTATAGCATTAACAACATTGGTGGCCAGTGTGCGGCCTCCCATCTCCCCCCCCCCCTCCCCCCCGATCATTGGTGGCAGCGGGTTACTAGCAATAGTACAATAGTAAAAGATTCATACTTACCTGGGAGCTGCGATGTTCGTGTCCGGCCAGGAGCTCCTCCTACTGGTAAGTGACAGTTCATTTAGCAATGCGCCGCACAGACCCTGTCACTTACCAGTAGGTGGAGCTCCCGGCCGGACACGAACATCGCAGCAGCAGCCAGCAGCAGGTAAGTATGAATCTTCTACTATTGTACTATTGCTAAGTAACCATGGCAACCAGGACTGTAGTAGCGTCCCGGTTGCCATGGTTACCGATCGGAGCCCCAGCGATTAAACTGGGACTCCGATCGGAACTCCGCTGCCACCAATGATGGGGGGGGGGGGGAGATGGGAGGCCGCACACTGGCCACCAATGTTGTTAATGCTATAGAGGGAGGGGGGGCCGATGGGGGGCGCACACTGTGCCACCAACGAATTATTACAATAGAGGGAGGGAGGGGGGGGCGCACACTGTGCCACCAACGAATTATTACAATAGAGGGAGGGGGGGGGGGCCGCACTGGCCACCAATGATATTCAAACTGGGGAGGGGGGGAGGGTCTGCCCCCTGCTGCCTGGCAGCCCTGATCTCTTACAGGGGGCCGTGATCAGCACAATTAACCCCTTCAGGTGCCGCACCTGAAGGGGTTAATTGTGCTGATCACGGCCCCCTGTAAGAGATTGGGTGCTGCCAGGCAGCAGGGGGCAGTCTTGTACACAGTTTGTAGTGTATTCTAACTAGAAGCGTCCCCATCACCATGGGAACGCTTCTGTGTTAGAATATACTGTCGGTTCTGAGTTTTCACGAAGTGAAAACTCAGCTTTGAAAAAGCTTTTATGCAGACGGATCTTCGGATCCGTCTGTATAAAAACTAACCTACGGCCACGGATCACGGACACGGATGCCAATCTTGTGTGCATCCGTGTTCTTTCACGGACCCATTGACTTGAATGGGTCCGTGAACCGTTGGCCGTGAAAAAAATAGGACAGGTCATATTTTTTTCACGGCCAGGAAACACGGCTCACGGATGCGGCTGCCAAACGGTGCATTCTCCGTTTTTTCCACGGACCCATTGAAAGTCAATGGGTCCGCGAAAAAAAACGGAAAACGGCACAACGGCCACGGATGCACACAACGGTCGTGTGCATGAGGCCTAAGGCTGAGGTTTCCTCAGTTCTATGTCAGCTCTCCTGGTGTGTGTTGTCTGTCCTGTTCCTGGTTTGTACTCTCTCCCATGCTGCTGACCCATGGGATCTGTGTCTGTCTGTCTGTGCTCTGTGAGTTTCCCTACTTGTTCATTTGCGTCCTCTTTCCCGTCCATTTTGATGTCTTCCTTCCTGTCTTTCTGTTATCTGTTCTGCCTGTTATGTTTTGGGTACTTTGTGTTTATTCTGATGTCTGTGTTCAGCAAGCCTTTGCAGCAGAGGCAAGGCCATGCAGTTTACTACTGGTGGAGCAAGTCCTTCTCTGCTCATTGCCACTCCTGCTCCCTTGCATGAACTCCTGCTTGTGTTATTATTTGCCCTGTTTTGTATTTACCTGTCTGTTATGTTTGCCTATGTGCTGTCGGTACCTTCTGGTACCTGTTGTCCATTCGCTCCTGTTGTCACTGTCTAGGTCACGCTCCAGAGTGGACCCTGGCAACTTCCTGCGGCTAAGTCTAACCCTACCATCTAGGGCTCTAGTGAAAACCAGGAGTTGCTTAGTTACGCCCCTCTGGAGTATTACTAGACAGTGGCGCAGTGGGGGTTTTCTCCCACTGTGCTGACGGTACATAGAGCTCATGTTTTATCTGTGCTGCTTTCCATGTTTCTGTTTGTGCAATAAACTCTTATGTGTCTGTACCTGATTTCCGTTTATTGCTTGACGACGCGGTGGTCTCTCCTGGGACCTCCAACTCGTGACACCCATTGAAATAAATGGGTCGGGATTCAGTGCGGCTGCTACGCATTGCACCCGCGCGGAAAACCCGCTCGTGTGAAAGAGGCCTAAATCCTTTTCAATTACCCTTTGGCAATTTTTTTTCCACTGCCTCATTTGGTAAAAGCTGTTCCATTAGAGCAGGCATGCTCAACCTGCTACCCTCCAGATGTTTCTGCTAAAATGGAACGGATATAGAAAACATGTGTTCCGTTTTTTTGCGGACCCATTGACTTGAATGGAGCCACCGAATGTGATTTGCGGGCAATAATAGGACATGTTCTATCTTTCAACGGAACGGAAATACGGAAACGGAATGCATACGATGCATACGAAGTACATTCCGTATTTTATGCAGAACCATTGAAATGAATGGTTCCGTATACGGACCATATATGGAACGCAAAAAACGGCCCGTAAACGGGAAAAAAAAATGGTCGTGGGAAAGAGGGTAGAGTCCTGACCAAGTTTTCACCCCCAGTAGAAGAGAGGATGAGTACCGAAAGTTGCTGACACATCTAGATTTATTATGTAAGTGTACATTTATTTTTTTAACTCCCTTCCTGTGGGTTCTGTTTTTATGGCGTTCACAGAGCAGTAAAAGTGACACATTACCTTTTCTCTATGGGTAGGTATGATTACAGTGATACCAAATTTATTTAGTTTTTGTTATGTTTTAATATTGTTAAACCTGTGGTAACATCTGCTATACATGTTTGATGGATATCGGTAGCTAAGGCTACTTTCACACTAGCGTTGTTTAAATCCGACGTTCAATTCAGACACCAGAACTGCCCGCCGAATCCGGAAAAACGTGTGAAAACGGATTACATTTGAATCCTGATTAGGACTTTGATCACAATGAAAAAATGCATTGGAAAAAACAGATCCGCCATTTATGGACTTTAACTTTTTTTCACATTTTTCGGGTTTAACATGCAAAAGCTGGATCCGGTTTGACTGAACACACAGCGTCGGATCCGGCGTTAATGCAAGTCAATGGGAAAAAGACCGGATCCGGCGTTCAGTCAAAGTGTTCAGGATTTTGGGCCGGAGGTAAAAATACAACATGCTACGGTTTTCTGAAAAGCCTGATCAGTCAAAAAGACTGAGCTGAAGACATCCTGATGCATCCTGAACGGATTACTCTCCATTCAGAATGCATTAGGATAAAACTGATCAGTTCTTTTCCGGATTTGAGCCCCTAGGACGGAACTTAGCGCCGGAAAAGAAAAACGCTAGTGTGAAAGTACCCTAAGGGATGCTATTGTCAGGAAGTGACTGCTTTGTTATACAGCAGACACCTGCTGGCAGTGTCTTTGATCGGAGACAACTGCTATGACGGACATTTAAAACTTCAGATGCCATGGTGACCAGTTGCTTTCCCCCCAGAATAAGGCCTCATGCACACGACCGTATTTTGTTTCCGTGTCCGATCCGGTTTTTTTGCGGATAGGATGCGGACCCATTCATTTCAATGGGTCTGCAAAAAACGCGTACAGCACACCGTGTGCTGTCCAAATCAGTATGTCCGTTCCGTTGCTCCGCAAAAAAAATTGTGCATGTCCTATTTTTTTCTAGTTTGCGGACAAGAATAGGCATTATTACAATGGATCCGCAAAAAAAAACGGATGCCATACGGAACGTCATCTATTTTTTTGCAGATCCACAATTTGCGGACCGCAAAACACATACGGTCTTGTGCGTGTAGCCTAAGGTTGTAGGTGCCATTCAGTTGATTCGGCAGCCAGGAGCATTGTGAAGGCTCCCAAGTCTGCCATATTAATGTTCCAATTAAGGCTACTTTCACACTCGCGTTTGGTGCAGATCCGTCCTGGATCTGCACAGATGGATCCGTTCAGATAAGGCAACTTTCACACTAGCGTTTTGGCTTTCCGTTTGTGAGATCCATTCAGGGCTCTCACAAGCGGTCCAAAACGGATCAGTTTTGCTCTAATGCATTCTCAATGGAAAAGGATCCGCTCAGAATGCATCAGTTTGCCTCTGATCAGTCTCCATTCCACTCTGGAGGCGGACACCGAAACGCCTGCATCGTTTTGCTGTCCACTTGACGAAACTGAGCCAAACGTATCTATCCTGGCACAAAATGTAAGCCAATGGGGACGGATCAGTTTTCTCTGACAAAATCTGGCACAATAGACAACGGATCCGTCCCCCATTGACTTTCAATGGAGTCCATGACTAAACCGTCTTGGCTATGTTACAGATAATACAAACGGATCCATTCGTGGCGGATGCATGCGGTTCTATTTTTGCAGATCCATTTCAAACGCGAGTGTGAAAGTAGCCTAATACAACCGTCTGTATCCATTCAGAACAGATCTGTTTGTATTATCTGTAACATAGCCAAGACGGATCCGTCTTGAACACCATTGAAAGTCAATGGAGGACGGATCCGTTTTCTATTGTGCCAGATTTTGTCAGTGAAAACGGATCCATCCCCATTGACTTACATTGTGTGCCAGAATGCATCCGTTTGGCTCAGTTTCGTCAGACTGACACCAAAATGCTGCAAGCAAAGTGGAATGTAGACTGAACAGAGGCAAACTGATGCATTCTGAGTGGATCCTTTTCCATTCAGAATGCATTAGGGTAAAACCGCTTGTGAGACCCCTGAACCAGATCTCCTAAACGGAAAGCCAAAACGCCATTGTGAAAGTTGCGTAAGCCTTGCCTGTGGCTGGAGTTAATAGGAACATTGCAGTCGATGATATAAGGAACCTAATGATTCCATATTCAAGACCCCTAGGAGGAATAAATATAGAGTTAAGAAAAAGTAAAAAAAAAAAAAAAAAAGTCACTCCCCTTTCCCTATTTTACAAATAAAAATATAAGCAAAAAAATATAAGCAAAAAAATATAAGCAAAAGTAGGGCCGCTATGTAAAATATAAATAAATGTAAATTAAAACAGAATTCCATGATTTGCATATTTCATACACCTTCAGTATATATTTTTCAGTATATATTTTTTTCACAACAGAAAATAGAACACATCGGATGTTTAAGGGTACTTTCACACTAGCGTTTTTCTTTCCCGTCATAGAGTTCCGTCCTAGGTGCTCTATACCGGAAAATAACTGATCAGGTATATCCCCATGCATTCTGAATGGAGAGAAATCCATTCAGGATGTCTTCAGTTCAGTCATTTTGACTGATCAGGCAAAAGAGAAAACCGCAGCATGCTACGGTTTTATCTCCGGCGAAAAAAACTGAAGACTTGCCTGAATGCTGGATCCGGCATTTTTCCCATAAGAATGTATTAGTGCATTCAAAATACCAGAAGGCGCAGAGCAAATAAAAGGTGAAAAAAATAAATGCCGGATCCGTTTTGCCGTGTGACACCGGAAAGACGGATTCGGCATTTCAATAAAAAATTTTGACTGATCAGGCTTTTTTAAGACTGATCAGGATCCTGATCAGTCTTACTTATGCCATCAGTTGGCATACGTTCCGGCAACGGAACTGTTTGCTGGATCACTCTGCTGCAAGTGTGAAAGTAGCCTAAAGTGAGATGTTTTACTATTTCATGTAAGCCAGCCAGTGTTCTGCTTCTGTCACTCTCTGCTCCCGAAAACCTGCACTGCCACACACCATCGCTAGGCCGGGGCATGTGCAGTGTGATCACTGATAAAGCTGCCACAGTGGGGGATGAGTCTGCATATGCACACCGCTGATGTGTGGTAATGCGGGATTTTGGGAGCAGAGGGCGAGGGATGCTGGCTTATCGAAAGCCAT